>NC_081773.1:8635423-9235423 GCF_963082965.1 Carassius carassius
TACGTTATCTATGTTCTATTGTGAATAAAATATTGGCTCATGTGATTTGAAATTCCTTTAGTTTTCATTTTATTAAAATTTAAAAAACGTCCCAACTTTTCCAGAATTCGGGTTGTATATATATATATATATATATATATATATATATATATATATATATATATATGTATATATATATATATATGTATATGTATGTGTGTATATATGTGTATGTATGTATATGTATATGTGTATATATGTAAATATATGTATATGTGTGTGTGTGTGTGTGTGTGTGTGTGTAAAGACAGCTTGCTCTATTCTTTTTTTTTTATTCTATCTGTTTTCTTTTTATTTATTATATTATTTAAAAGCCCATGCTTCATGTACTGTGTTAACCTAACTGAGACTTGTTATAGCACTTATATTTCATTGCTCTTTTTCTTGTTTTTGATTGCTTCCACTGTCCTCATTTGTAAGTCGCTTTGGATAAAATGTAAATGTAATGTTCCATGTGCGGTTCAATATCAACCAATAAGATTCCATGTACGATGTTGCGTTTTCATTGGTCAGTCGTTGAAGCCTATTTCTGATTGGTTGTTGCCGTTTTGACAGCGTTTATGCCAAGAGCAGTGTTGCCAGACGTACGATAATTATCGTATTTGTACGATAATTTTTACCTCTGTACGATGTACGATCAATAATGAAAAAAATCCCGTAATGTACGATAATTTTAGAATTTTGTGAAAATTGTAATGATAGTAGTTGCAGTCATAGGGCTTCTTTACTCATACAAGAAATCGGCTCATTACAGACACTATAAATGCGTTCATGTGCACCTGAGGGTGTGTTAAGAATGTAGGAGAGTGCCCTGCTTTAAAGCCAATGAGAACTAGTTGCGGTCCATGAACATCAACATCTGGCAACACGCAGGATTCCGATGACAGCGGCTCAGATGTGGAGTTAACTGCACCACGCAGCAACAGCTAAATTCTTTCTTCACTGGACGCGACAAAGCAAGGGTTAAAAATCATTTTAATATGTTTTAATATGCGCCGCGACGCAGACAGTCACTGCAAATAATGGTATGTATTTTTTCTCACTGCTTCTGTCCAACAATACGCCTTGTTATCTATTCTGGTAATTTGCAGGTCGTGTCAAAATGTTCTTGGTTTAGAATAGATAAATAACACTTTTGACTCGTGTACGATAATTTTCTTCCAAATACGATAATTTTGAACTTCTGGTACGATACTTGGACATTTCCAATCTGGCAACACTGGCCAAGAGCAAAGAGAAAGAAATCGAAGAGAAGAGTAATTGGCCATGCACGAACGCACGGGACGCAGTCTAAGCACGTACACGCTTACTTTAAGTGAAGAGGAGAGATTCGCGATTGCACTGAACACGTTTTAAGTGCAGGCATACTCTCTGAGCGAGCCCAGAGAACATTCTTACGAGAGCAATGTGTATCTGAGAGCGTGTTCAAGCAGAGAGATTCGCGCTCCGCACATTATATTCCGCACGCGAGCAGAGAGATTTACGCTCGCGCATTATATTAATGTACTTTCGCGCTACAATTATGCGCTCTCGACATTTGACAGGGAAATAACGCCATATGTTTCTGGTCTGACACATCCGTATGCGTATGAATGGAAGTCAACGGAATGAAAAGTGCAGTGTGATTGCCCCTTTAGCTGCATTCATATTTAAAAAGTAGCCCCTGAATGAAATAAATTTGGAAACCCCAGCTTTAGAAATGTTATGATTCGTATGATGCATATGCATTCAATCAAGTCTTCTGAAGAGATATGACCACTTTATATGGAAAGCAGATTTAAAGGAGTATTTCAGTTCTAGAATGAAAAACCAAGAAGAGATCACAGAAAGATGCTCCCAATGTCTTTGTCACTTAGCATAAATTGGACTCCCTGAAAACACAAAAAAATCTCAGCATGTATGACCTGTTTTTTATTATTTATTTTGTATCAAAATCATTGTGTTGTCACATGCTCTTCTACCATTACTGATAAGGTCAAATCTGGTACATCAGATATTTTAGGGAATATCCATGATGGCCATTCAAAAAATCTTTTTAATCATCTACATTGCACTCTCTTTCGAGTCCTCAATCAGATGTCCACTGTCTGTAAGTAACGCAGTAAAAGACCATAGTGTTTTTTTTTTTTTGGTGATAGAGTTTTCTGAGTTGTAATTTCTGTGTTGACATGAAATAATCTGTTTTCCATCTCATGCTTGCAATTAAAGATAATTGCTTGTGCAGGTTATTCCCAGGTCTACATGGAATCTGTTCAACAGAATTTCAACACCTGTCAATTTAAACATTCTTGTTTTTTGAATTAAATGTTTGGAATTTTCTTTCAGCTGCAAATTAAAGTGCAGTTGGGATGAGCGAATGTAGTGAAGAAACAGATTACAGGCTCTTGAGACGGTGTTTATTTTAAACTTGACATATCATATTAATAAACCAACCAGCCACAGTTTAAAAATACATTGTCAAGACAACCTGGACAAATAAAGTGGTGCACACATATTAAGCAATCCAGGCTGAATGGAAATAAGGGTCTCTGGTTATATTTCTGTAAAACTGCAAAAATGTACCTATGCATACATTTCACTGCAGTTTCCAGCTGCAACTTTTGTTGCTTTTTACACAAATTATTACAGGGCATATAATCAAATTGTAAAGACTTGTGTGTGTCAGGGAAACATAGGCTTAAATCAAAACTCAATCCATCAGTGTATAGATAATCATTTATATTGTACAACCTGTGCATGTCCTGTTGTAATAGAGTGACTATCTAAACATTTTTCCAGCCAGTCAAAACATTTAATGAAAATAATTATATTTTAGCACAAAAATGAAGCTGTGAAAGGTGGATTGTTGTGAAATGTTTTTCTTTGACTGATGTCCTGATCTTTGCTTCTTCCTTGCAGCCTGTTTCTGATTGATGTCTGGTTTAGGTTTTTCTGACTCATCCAATGGGAGTCACTTATTGATTGATGAGTCAGACTCTGTCTGGTAAGATACAATTTAACAACCGATTTGCTCATGTCTCTCTCTCTGTTCACAGGATTGGCCAAGCGAGTCGGAGCTCGTTTGCTCCTCGCCTCCACTTCAGAAGTGTATGGAGGTAAGTGTACAAATGTCTCCAATTAAAGCTGGCAGTGATGCAAAGGGGGCACTAAATAACGAGACATTTTTTGGATAGATAAACACACCTACACTTACATTGCTGTGCTCCTATTGGTACTTCATTTTTAATCCATTATAAGTAGTTACACTGCAGAACAGTGACCCTACATTTCTGACAAATCTAACAGTGTGCACCTGGTTTTTGACATCAGAGACCTGTAGTCATGAAGTTTTAGCACTTTAACTATATGTCTGTACCAAGGAGTGCTTCAGTCAGTGTGAGTGTGCATGAGTCTGGAATCTGAAAAGATTTTGGTAGAGGTTAAACTTTATGACTATTCTATGAAGTTATAAAGAACCTGATCCCAGTTGTGAAGAATGGTGGTGGAAGTGATGTTCTGTAGTGGAGGCTGCTTTGAGTTCATCTTGAATTACCACACAAATAATGTGGCTTAAAGGAAATTAAATAATATGGCCAAATTGGCCATGCCGAAACCTGTAGTTTGTACAGTTTGGAGGCAAATGGTAAATGCAAGAATGTGTTTTCCAAGTCAGAAGTCTTGAGGCTAAGGGAATGTCCAGACAATTGTTTAAATTGTTTTTGATTAATTTTCAATAAGTCACAGAAAGAAAAATTGAACAATTCACCAGCACTCAGTCTCTTTAATAAGCAATAATTACTCACTGCTGAGAGGTTGTGGCACCCGAAACGATTCAACAAGGCCCTTTCAGATATATTCAGATATTTTTTTTTTCTTTTTGACTGAAAAAAAGCTTGCAGTTGATTTTCTGCAGTTTGATGGTTGGATAATCAGCTCATTTGGGATTTGGGAATGAACACAGGTCTTTGTCCATCAAGCGAGAAATGTAGCTTCCAAGTTACGTGTGGTCAAAGGTGTTTTTTTTTGTTGTTGGTTTATTTTATTTCCTCTTTAGTATCTTTAAGCGGGACTAATGGCATTCATTACATGAAAGAAAGAAAAAAAAGTATCACTTGAAAATCACAGTTCCATCAATTTTGCCATTCATTGCCTTCAAACTTCATAAGAGCTATTTTTTCTTCATGATGGCTGCTTTAAAGGATTGTCTGAATGTGCATAAAAAAAATCTATCCTACTTTCACACCAACTTCTGCTCCTGCTGTCAAAATCTGCCTTTTTACATTAATTGAATTGCATTGAAATCCAGTAAGCGCTTCTCTTTTTTTTTATGCTGTACAATATGTTTAAGGAAATAGACAAATATAAGGACTTACATAAGCCCTGTGCTATATTTGTGTAAGTATTATTAAGGGGATTAAATCAGTTAATGTAAACTTATATTATTCAACTTTTTTCTAAAAATTGAAACGTGATAATGTCAATATATAATGCAATTATTTATAGGATATACAGCTATGTCACAATTATTTAACTCCTCTTACACATTACGGTTTTATAGTCACTTATTTGTATTGTTGGGTACAAAAGTGGTAAAACGATTAAACCTTTGGAAACTCTATAGCTAAACTGATTAAATTGGAACCGTTAAAAATTAACTGTTAACAACACAACACTTTAGCCCATTCATTTGCTGAAATATAGTAGCAAATGTGGCCAAGTCAAAAGAGCTTTCACAAAAGCTATAGAGAACAAATTGTATAAATACATTAGAAAGTATATGGCTACATGAAGATTGCAATTGCAATTTAACCTGATCAAAGGAGGAACAAATGCGTAGAAGAACATGGTCAAATAGGGACGTGGACCAGTCTTGTTTTTGAAGTTACTGCTGTTTCAAGAACTGGAAATCTTGACTGTATGAAAGACCTCATTGATTTATATTAGTATGAGACCTTTTGGTAGAAATTTTGATCTCTTTGGTGCATAGACTTTATGATTATTGGACCTTCCAGCAGGCAACCATCCCAAAATATCCATCCAAATGTACTGAAGACTTGTAATGTACTGGTTATAGATTGTTCTTGAGTGGCATGTTCAATCTCAACAGAAATACTTGGAGGGATTGGAGAAAGCAGTGTTGGCAACATGACAATCAAAGATTATCTAGAAGCTTTTCCAAGTAAGAAATGAATCAGAATTGCAATAGAGAGGTGACAGAAGCTTGATAGCACCTGGTGGTTATAAAGAATTAATATGGCTTTTGGGGGTTGTATAATTTTTACATGAATGTTTGGAGCAAATTAGATTTATTTATTATATATTTTTTTCATCATCTTCATTTTTCAACATACTCAGAAGTGTATTAAGGAACGTTCTATACTAGTTCTGCTGCCTTCGTTAAATTGTTTTCATAAAAATTTATTCATGGCAGAGGAATGTTTTGTAGGTCAAGGGGATTGAATAATTTTGATTGCAACTGAACCGTTTTGATTTCAGGAGTCATCCATACAGATTACAGAAATTAAATCCTTTCTACAGCTGACTTTCATTTGTTCAAAATTTTAATGTCAGACCTAGATCAAATGTTTTGAAACTTTGTGTGTATTTATGATTTATTGTCAAGTCTTTTAAATCATTTATCTATTTATAGTTATGTGGCCATAGTAATGCACTGCAACCATTTATAATTTCTTTGCATTTTGGCTGTATGGACAATGGCTGACTTGACATTATATTGTATTTCTCCTTTATTTTACAATTGAAAATATTTGTGTTAAATGTGAACCATAGGAGGTTGTGTATTGTATATTATAGTTGTGTGTTTGTGTCTTCAACCAGACCCAGAGGTGCACCCCCAGAATGAGGAATACTGGGGTCATGTGAACCCTATTGGCCCCCGGGCCTGTTATGATGAAGGGAAACGTGTTGCTGAGACAATGTGTTACGCCTACATGAAACAGGTATGAGTGAAATTAGATGGATTTCTGTATTTGATTTTTTTTTGTCATCCAGCTCTCAAGGTGTATTCATATTCTTTTTCCAGTCTACTCAGTATTCTTTGCTGTCACTTTCTTATCCAAGCAACATAACATAAAAGAATACGTAATGTCTGAGAGCCAATTATAATTGGAGGAAGTCTCTAAGAATACATGTAATGTAATGTAAAGTCACAAACTGAACTTAGACCTCCAAAGCCATGGAGGATTTACATAATGATGTAAAATCTCACATATTGTTTATACATCAAAGGGCTTACATTTCTATGCTAGGAAGAGTGACAAATAATTGTATGGAAAAACAAGGCAGCTTGGCAACCAAAAGCGTGGATAGATGCACAGTTTGATGAGAAATTAAATGTATAACTGAAATGGTGAGCCAAACCATTAGCAGCATTTTTAGATGGAAATAGTGGGTCTTGTTCCCCAAGTATGCATGAATTTGTGTGTGAAATCTGCATACAAACATGTTTAATGAACAAATTATGATTCACCAATTACTTTCATACTAAAATGTAATGTGATGAATAGATTTTACGTTCTCAGTTGTCATCAAACCATATTGTATTTTATGCAATATTAAAAACACAGTACCTAATTCTAATTTTTAGTGGCTAAATACAATTAGATGAAATAGATCTTGGGCTGTGTTTGGTTGACACACAGGAAAGATCACAATGATCATCTGGCTCTCTGGTTCTTTGTGACACGTTAATTTCCTGTCTGTGTCTTCTTGTTAAACACTGTGATCTGATTGATAGGCACCAGCCTTTGCTGCAGCTGATTTTATCCCTTTTTCTTCACTTTGTGTCAGTCTCAAATTTTCTTTATCATATTCATTGTCCCTTCAGTACATGCATTGTCTCGGTGTCACCACATGAGAAATGCTCCCTCACAAGTTTGATTTGAATATCATCAGTGACATATGGCATCTGGCATGTCCTTTTAAAACCAAATTCAGTGACATTTGAGAAGGATAAAAGCTGTTTGACAGTTATTTGAAATAACAGTCTGTCTTATGTTCAGAAGATTATTTGTTCCCTGTTTACCACCTTTTATGCAGGTTGAGGATAACATGCCAGTTTAGATTTTTTTTCTTAATGTCAAAGTGTTTTGTTTTTGTTCATCCAATGAGAGTCAGTGGTCACTAAAATGGTTCATCTATCAAAATTCTTCCAAATATCCTTTGGTGTTTTCTGCAGAAGAAAACAAGTCATTTTTCATTTTTGGGGGAGCTATCCCTATAAAGCTATGTGTATATTTCTGTTGGATGAAAGCATGAGGTTGTAGGGATGAAAGGCTGTATTTCCATGAAAACCATCAAATCCAGAACTTATATATGAACCGTTCTCTTTTCTGTCCAATGCCCTCCTCTTGCTTTATTGTCATCTTGTTTTTTTCCCCCATTTCCTACACAAAGGTGACTCTCCTTTTCATATTTATCAGTCCACCCATCCTAGTCTCTTTCTGAGATGTGACCATTGGGCTGGTGGAGGTGCTTTATCAGTCCACTGCATTCATTTATACTCAATTAGATTTAGTCTTCCATTCATGCACTTCCTCCCATTCATAGCAATTGACTTTCCTATTTATCTAATTTTGCTTTGCTTTCCGACTCTGGAAAGACTCTGTTCGCTTTTGACCTCACATTATTACTCCTTTGTGATTGATAGAGTTACATTTACAGATAAAATCTCCGCTTTTACAATGTCAAAAGCATACTTATTAAAGTACTTGATATAGCCTACGTAGTTTAAGTGAATGAATAAAGCCATTTAAATATTGATCTGGATACTATGTGAATGCTTATAGGACATGTAGTATGAGAGCAGTACTTATTTCTTTGCTATTTACTAGGAGTACACAATATTGAAGAAAACTATGATATGCCACAACTTGTTAAGAGGGGTGCATAAACTCAGCCTGAGATGAGATCAGGAAATGACTTGAGCTTGAACTTGGTTTGTGGTTGTGCTGTGCATGGCCCACTTGTCTTACAGGTAGAAAAATTGGTAACACGCAGCCTTGTCATCGCCACTAAAATGTGCCATGCTCACACACATAGTGTTTGTGTTATCACACAATAAGCTTGCAATCAGGCTAGAGCTTTTCCTTGTTAAAAAGTCTGCTCAAGTCGGCTGTCCTTGTTTTGTCCTCGTTATGTGTAGTCTGGCATTTTTGCAGCCCATCCTTCATTTATAATGCTATTCATGAGAGTTTTCATGTTTTTATTCAAGTCCACAGAGATAATTATAGAACTACTGGACCTACAAATCCAATGATTCCTGTTAAACTTCCAAGTTCTCTCTTACACTGTTTCAAGGCCAGTGTTTGATGCAGGCACAAGTACAGGTTTTACAATGTCTTAAAAGACTTATGTACTGTAGCTCATATCATATGAAGTATTTTCCAGTTAGGATATATTATGGCCAGTCAACCAGTGCATCCCTGTTGGTTTTTGGTCCTTTTTTCAGCCAAATTTAGTGCACCCGGAAGTGCACCTGTGTGCACAGACTACATTGTAATCATTTGCTATTATGTCTTTTGTGTGGAAGTACTTCGAAATCTGTGTGCAGGACACAGGCAGCCGTTCAGCACTGGAAGTGCAGAGCTACACGTCTGAGGTACAGATAGCAGGAAGCGAACAGCTGTTGGTGTACTGGCGCACAAATAAGAGCCTTTCCTGCTTACTGAAGTTGCGCGAGCGTATCTCTCCGCACCCTGCACAAGCGGAGACAGTGAAGCGATGTTAAGCTCTACTTCTCCCGTGTTGGATGAGAAACGAAACGGATTAAAAAGTGACAAAACTGAAATGCTTTTTTTTATTATTATTATTAGAACTTGCATACACATTTGAAAAGCCAGAAGTAAACGTCAGTTCTGTATAGGATGATTATTTTTATTTTACCTTAAAATTAAATTGACTTAATTTGATTTAAAAATCACCTGCTGTGGCACACTGAAAAAAGTGTTTCATTCATCAAATTAAAACATTTTAGTGTAATGATTCATGTCTATATTTTTATAATTTAAGCCAGTAGTTATTTATTTTTCATTGGCTCAAGTAATAAAATATATAGATGTGAATCATTACCCTAATTTTTTTTTAATTGAATGAAATACTTTTATTCGCACCAACATAATTTGATTTTAACATTTTGGAATAATTTATTTATATAGCATACTTTTATTTAGTGTCACTGGTAAAGACCTTTTTTTATTTAAAACCAAATTTAAAAACTAAAATAAATACTGAATGCTGATTAAGAAACATCTTATTGAATGTGTGTTGACTGTGTTGTTTGGATTGTAGAACTATGCAGTTGTTGCCTTTAATTTCACATGGTTACAGTTAATCTTTTCATGTAGTTTCAACCCAATTCAAAATAAAAGCTAAATGCTGATATCTGTACCATTTATGTTTGTATTGAATGTAGGCTACTTATTGTGCAGATACTGCCGTTAATTTCAAATGGTTACAGTTATTGTTTTCAATAGCCAAAAGCCAGTTTGGCCTATTAAATACCAAATAAACATCTTGTTTATGCATACTTTCCTTCTTTCTTGTTTGTTGCTTAATGGAAAAAAATAAATAATTGGAAATCGGTATCGGAATTGGCCATGAAAAATCATGTTCGGTGCATCCCTAATACACAATATTGTGTCTTGTTCCATTTTATTATGCAGAGATCATAAGAAAGCCATTCATATTTTTAATTCCCTGAAGACTGTCATTACTATGGCTACCAAGGATCCTTATTGGTCTTTTGGAAGCAGATTTGGAAACATCATTATTTTTGCAGTTCCAAAGCGTGGTGCAGCACATGATGCGTCATGGAAATATATCTGAGAGGTGGTTAAGCAAAGTCATTATGGAGGTTTCAGAAGCCCGCATGTCCGCTATGTTGGTCTTTGTAGACAACGGAGCCAGCATAAGCATTTCTGAGGTAGGCAGTTTAGCTAGTAAAGTTCTTATGCTGTGTGTAATCACTTCAACCTTGAATGTGGGTGGGTGGGTTGGGAGTGACCACAGCCTGTTGTTTAGTGCGCCAGTTTTGGCAAGGGTGTCAGTTGGATCTTTTAAGTCCTTGTCTAGACCTGGTAGCTTCGAGTGTCCTTTTACCTTCCAGTACACAGTCACATTGTGTGTTTTTGTGATGTTATCACATTGCTGGAACAGGTGTTGGTGTTTGACTGGCTTGTTGTTTGCAGTTTTTAAACCATTCTGTTTACAGCACGGAAGATGGCACACGAAACTGAGTCTAGCGTAGTTAAAGTCTGTACAGGCTTTGTTCAAACAGATGTTGAATTCAGCTGGTGAGTTGGCATAGTCGAATGGACACCTGTTGAAGGTGAACTGTCGGTTGCCAAATGTGAATGCCAGCTTGTGTTGGTTTTCTGAGTGCACCGGAATGGTCCAGAATCCAGAGGCCACATCAAGTGTGGGGAGGATTGTGGCTCCTCTGATTCGGGGCATTTCTTGTTCCAGCTGGGTCTTGTGCCATCGTGACAGCGGCACTTGTTGATTCAGTTTCCTGTAGTCAATGGTGGGTCACCCCTCGCAGTTAGTATTGAGGGCGGGCCAGATGAGGGCTGAGTTGTTGCCGTTGCATGGATGGATGACACCTTTCGCCAGCATAGATTCGATGATCACCTGCACTGGTTCGTGTGAGGCGATGGGAATCTTGTCCTGTTTGACAGAAGTGGGAGGAGCATCATGGTGCGTAGGTATGCGCACCGTGTGTAGGTTGGTAAGACCACAGTCTAAAAAGTCTTTGGCACAGGATTCTTTGAGCTTATAAAGAACTTGTCTGAGTCTTTGACGATCTGTATCGCTCTGAAGTGTATGAGCATCTTGTAGAATTTGCTGCACTTGAGATTGAAAACCTGTGTAAGGCTCCTCCGTCAGTGTGTCATCAGTCAGTTTGTTATTGAGAGGTGTAGCAGCTTCATCAGTCTCACTGACGTTCTGGTGGGAGACTGTGTATACTGCGAGGTGTTGGTCATCTTCATGCTACAAACAAACCTATTCAAAATACATATTATAAAGGACTTACATAAAGAGCGTAAAGAAAAGTTTCTTTGTGTGTGTTTGCTTATGTGTGTGTGTGTTGTGGAATGTGTTTCGTTTCTCCTTTGAGGCTGCTCACTTGACTGTGGAATTTCTCGTCCAGAGTGTCGTAAATAATTTAAATCCAGCCAGGCTGGCGCCAGGCATTTAGTTTAGAGAGAGTTGGGTTTATATGCCTGAATTCAAAATCTACAAGCTTTGGGTTTGCATTGTTTTAGATTCAACGAACCGTGATTCATTAGTTCAGAACCAATGAATCGATGAACTGCATATCCATTACAGTCAAGATATATTTTTGTTGTTGAATATGGGCCACGTTGACAAGAGTGATGTAGTAATGTTCACTGTGTAGATATATCTGAGAGAAACCTTTCACCAGTAAGAAAAAAGTGTTTTAAAGCTTGTTGTTTTGCAGAACATTAAAGTTATATATGACATGAGAATAAGGCCTGAAGTTAGGAAGAACATTTAAGGAAAATGTAATTATTTATGATTTTTTTTTCTTCTCAAACCTGGTCTGTTGTGTAAAAACACCCCTTGCCAAATCCAGTTATAGGAGAATAACAGATAATATACAACACATTAACATCAATACCTTAACTTAATCACGGATGACGAAGAACTAAACAGACAGGGTATTTAAGCACACAGGAGGTAATGAGGGAACTGGAGACAGGTGGGGATCGAGACAGGGAATTCACACGCCAAGGCGGAGCTGGAGACTGGCAGTCCAGCGGCGAACCATCGTGCCCAGATGGCGCGGACTGAGGGTGAGCTGTGGGACTGACTGGCACCAGCAGAGATGAGTTCGAGGAACTGGCTGGTCTAGGAGGAGATGAGAGAGGAAGGATGGGAGGAAACACAGGATCAGGGCTGGACAGGTCCAGCAGAGAGACAGGAGGTACGGAGCTGGATTGAACCAGCGGAAATGGAGCAAGGGAACTGGCAGGTCTAGGAGGAGGTGGGAGAGGGAGGCTGGGAGGGAATACAGGAGATTCAGCGCTGGGCGGAACCAGCGGAGAAACAGAAAACTAAGGGCTGGGTGGAACCAGCGGAGAAACAGAAAACTTAGGGCTGGGCGGAACCAGCGGAGAAACAGAAAACTAAGGGCTGGGCGGAACCAGCGGAGAAACAGAAAACTCATGGCTGGACGGAACCAGCGGAGAAACAGAAAATTCAGGGCTGGGCGAAACCAGCGGAAATGGAGCAGAGGAACTGACTGGAGGAGGTGGGAGTGGGACACTGAGAGAGTATACAGGGGGATCAGGGCTGGACGGAAAAAAAACATTTTGAGCTTCAGCTACATATAATCCTGAAACCCATAAACCTATTGCTGCATATTCTCTGAATAATTAACACTTGCAGCAGAACTCATTGTGTTAATGAAGTTCGCATCTGTCTGTGTCACACAGGAAGGAGTAGAGGTGAGAGTGGCTCGGATCTTCAACACCTTCGGGTCTCGGATGCACATGAATGATGGGAGAGTGGTCAGTAATTTCATTCTGCAGGCTTTACAGGGAGAGCCACTGACGGTAAGACCCACTGACCTTGTTAAAATAATGAACCATATACAGTGATGATTACACCTCCTAACTCTAAATTACTGCTTCGACTCATTTCAGCTTCACACAAACACACATATGGGGGTAACTTCAATTTGTAGCATTGTGAAAAAGTGGGGCATCTACACAGAATGCTGTCTCTTTTCTTACCTATCAAAAACTTTTTTTTATTATTATTATGTTGTTCAGATGGGCTTGGAAAAGACATTAATACATTTTGAATATTTTTTTTTTCTAATTTTATCAAATATTCTAATTTTTAATCTAATTTTAAATAAGCACAGATTTTTTTCAAATTTTTTGCATAACATCATGTGCTCTGATGTATGATTATGATTCTGTTTGTTTTACATTTTTCAGGTTTACGGTTCAGGTTCTCAGACAAGAGCTTTCCAGTATGTGAGGTAAGCACTGATAAAAAACGAAATACATCTGTGGGTGGGTTTTCATTTGTTTTGTATCTAGAGCACAGGAGGACACATGCAAAAGTAGACTGGTACTATAAAAATACTAAAACAACAAAATATGGAAGTATAATACAATGATTGGCTGATTTTTCTGCCATTTTGAACAGTGAATGTTCATACTGTCCACAAGTGGTTTGAAACAAAATGATCTGTGAAAGATGTGTTTAAAGTTAGCACTTAAAGCAAGGAAAATAATAAATTAGCTTGTTCTGTATTAATAGGAAATGTTACAAATTTGAAAAACAAAAACAAACTATACTTCCATTAACAAAGATTTACGTAACACATCCATCTGTCCCTTTTTCCCCATTTCCATCTGTTTTCAGGTCGCCTCTATCTGTGTTATTCCTTCTAATGTCATTGTGCATTTGAATGATAAGAGAAAATAAAAAAGCCTTTTGATGGGATTACTAATGCTTTCTGGTAATTGCGTTGAAGGTATTTCAAAGGTAGAACTGTTTTTTATATATATATAAAGGCTGCAGAGTTGTGTACAGACTGATAATGTGATGGTGCTTTGGTGGAAGCAAACTTATCAGTTATTAATGGGCTTTGGACCGATCCCCCTGTAATATCCATGGAACTGTGGGATTCTTAGGGAAGTGAGACATACAAATGACCAGTGGATATAAATGTGTGCATATCATTGTACATTAAACATTCACTGCATTCATACATTATATTTTTGTAAGTCTAATGTATACAGGTGCATCTAAAAAATAAATAATGGAATCATGGAAAAGGTCTTTGTTTTTTGTAATTTAAATGAAAAAGCAAACTTTCTTCTAGATTCGTTGCACACAAACAGAAATATTTTAAGAGTATTTTTATTTTATATTTATTATGAGCTTGATTAGTTTGATTAATTTTGAATATAAATACTGGGTACCTCTTGGCCTAGTTTAGAAGATGCAACCACAAGTATGGGAAAGACTACTGAATTGACAGTTGTTCAGAAGACGATCATCAACGCCCTCCACAAGGAGGGTAAGCCACTGAAGGTCATTCCTGAAAGTGCTGGCTGTTCACAGAGTGCTGTATCAAAATATATGCATAGAAAGTTGACTGGAAGGAAAAAGTGTTGTAGGAAAAGATGCACAAGCAACAGGGATGACCACAGCCTTGGGAAGATTGTCAGGAAAAGCCGATTCAAAAAATTGGGAGAGCTTCACAAGGAGTGGACTGAAGCCGGAGTCAGCACATCAAGAATCACCACACTCAGACCTCTTCAGGAAAAGGGCTACAGCTGTCACATTACTAGAACCAAGCCACTTCTGAACCAGAAAAAAACGAAGCATTTCACCTGGGTAAGGAGAAAAAGAACTGGACTCTTGCTCAGTGGTCCACAGTCCTCTTTTCAGATGAAAGTAAATTTAGCATTTCATTTGGAAATCAATTTCTGGAGTCTGGAGGAAGACTGGAGAGGCACAGAATCCACAGTCCAGTGTGACATTTATGAAGTCAAAGATGACTTGGGGTGTCATGATGTTGCTCCATTGTGTTTTATCAAGTCCAAAGTCAATGCAGCCATCTACAATACCTGGAGATTTTGGAGCACTTTATGTTTCCATCTGCTGACAAGCTTTATGAAGATGCTGATTTTCTTTTGCAGCTGGACTTTATCACCTGCCCACAGTGCCAAAACCACTTCCAAGTGGTTTGCTGACCATGATATTACGGTGCTTGATTGGCCATCCAACATGCCTGACCTGAACCTCACAGAGAACATATGGGGTATTGTGAAGAGGAATATAAATAACATCTGACAATACAGAGGAGTTGAAGGCAACTGTCAAAGCAACCTGGGCTTCAATAACGCCTCAGTGCCAAAGGCTGATCGCCTCCATGCCATGCCGCATTGAAGCAGTAATTTGTACAAAAGGAGCCCCAACCAAGTACTGAGTGTGTAATTAAACCTGCTTTATAGATCTTGAACATTTCTATTTTGTAATCTTTTTTTTCTTTAAGAAAATATTCACATTTTTTGAGATACTGAATTAAAAAAAAATTTAAGCTGTATGTCATAACCATCAGAATTAAAACAAAAAATGTTAATATTTCAGTTTATTTGCAATGAATCTAGAATATTAGAAAGTTTTCTTTTTTTAATTAAATTACAAAAAATAAAGAACTTTTCCATGATATTCAAATTTTTTGAGATGCACCTGTATATATGTACTTGCGTATAGCTATACACACCTTTAATGTTTTAAATGTACTGAAGTTCTAATTTTGTGTGGCCTTCATCTTTTGTGTCAGGAATTTTGTAAATGCCTTTTGGATTTAATCATTTGTCCACCTACAGGGAACAGGATGGCAGAAAGATTCTCTAAATATATTATAGCGCTGTTTGTACGTGATATTTTGAGTATAATTTAATGAAGCCAGTTTCATCTAGAGGTATATGGCTGCTTTGGCTCCATCTTTAGAAGACCCAACACTCCTGTGGGGTAAGAGATCAGAGTCATCATGGCTTATTTGATGTCTCAGTATCTCAGTAGAACAAACATTCTCCTGGATGAGCAAAGCTCACTTAATTAGGAGGACTGTGTAATATAACACACGGGATTGACCACAGAATTTTCTACAGACCACAGTCTTAACTGACAGACATTGACTGAGTGTCTGAATGCTCTGCCCAGCTTTTAACTATCTGTTCATAAATGAACTATTGGCCACCCCACTGAAGGAAGTGTTTTTGGCATTGATAACACTGGGGAATTCATTAAACTCCTAATTCGGATACATTCAAACAGCATAATTCAGAGGGAAATGTAGGGTAAGTACATACTTGTAACTCCACAGGTACAGTTCATTTCTTTGCAACATTACCACTCAAAATAGGGTGCATTTGAAATTTAGAGGAAACTTTTCCTTTATACAACCTTTAAATATGTATACAAAAAATCAGGAATCTTTTTAACAGTTGATGTGGTTTAAGAAATTGTTTGGTAACACTTTAGTATAGGGTCCAATTCACACGAATAACTAGTTGCTTATTAGCATGTCTATTATTAACATATTAGCTGTTTATTAGTGCTTATAAAGTACATATAATGCATGACATCCATAATCCTAAACCAATACCCAATACCCTAAACTTAACAACTACCTTATAAACTATTAATAAGCAGCAAATAAGGAGTTAATTGAGGCAAAAGTCATAGTTAATGGTTATTTAATAGTCAGAATTGGACCCTAAAATAAAGTGTGACCATAATTTTTTTTTAGTTTGAGAAAAATGTTCCTGTAGTTAAACTAGCAGATCAATATGCACATTTCCATTGTCCTTAAAATTGCGCAAATTGAAATTGCGAATTGAAAATACACCTAATGGAAATCCGTTTTTTTCGCTCGCATGAGGTGGTTTTTCAGGCAATAATTTGCAAACTGCAATGTAAACGTTTTTGTTTTTTTCTCATTAACAGGTCACATGTCATACAACCCGAATTCCGGAAAAGTTGGGACGTTTTTTAAATTTTAATAAAATGAAAACTAAAAGACTTTCAAATCACATGAGCCAATATTTTATTCACAATAGAACATAGATAACATAGCAAATGTTTAAACTGAGAAATTTAAACTGAGAAAAACACTTTTATCCACTTAATTAGCTCATTTAAAATTTAATGCCTGCTACAGGTCTCAAAAAAGTTGGCACGGGGGGCAACAAATGGCTAAAAAAGCAAGCAGTTTTGAAAAGATTCAGCTGGGAGAACATCTAGGGATTAATTAAGTTAATTGATATCAGGTCTGTAACATGATTAGCTATAAAAGCTTTGTCTTAGAGAAGCAGAGTCTCTCAGAAGTAAAGATGGGCAGAGGCTCTCCAATCTGTGAAAGACTGCGTAAAAAAATTGTGGAAAACTTTAAAAACAATGTTCCTCAACGTCAAATTGCAAAGGCTTTGCAAATCTCATCATCTACAGTGCATAACATCATCAAAAGATTCAGAGAAACTGGAGAAATCTCTGTGCGTAAGGGACAAGGCCGGAGACCTTTATTGGATGCCCGTGGTCTTTGGGCTCTCAGACGACACTGCATCACTCATCGGCATGATTGTGTCAATGACATTACTAAATGGGCCCAGGAATACTTTTAGAAACCACTGTCGGTAAACACAATCCGCCGTACCATCAGCAGATGCCAACTAAAGCTTTATCATGCAAAAAGGAGCCATATGTGAACATGGTCCAGAAGCGCCGTCGTGTCCTGTGGGCCAAGGCTAATTTAAAATGGACTATTTCAAAGTGGAATAGTGTTTTATGGTCAGACGAGTCCAAATTTGACATTCTTGTTGGAAATCACGGACGCCGTGTCCTCCGGCCTAAAAAGGAAGGAGACCTTCCAGCATGTTATCAGCGTTCAGTTCAAAAGCCAGCATCTCTGATGGTATGGGGGTGCATAAGTGCATACGGTATGGGCAGCTTGCATGTTTTGGAAGGCTCTGTGAATGCTGAAAGGTATATAAAGGTTTTAGAGCAACATATGCTTCCCTCCAAACAACGTCTATTTCAGGGAAGGCCTTGTTTATTTCAGCAGGACAATGCAAACCCACATACTGCAGCTATAACAACAGCATGGCTTTGTCGTAGAAGAGTCCGGATGCTAACCTGGCCTGCCTGCAGTCCAGATCTTTCACCGATAGAGAACATTTGGCACATCATTAAACGAAAAATACGTCAAAGACGACCACGAACTCTTCAGCAGCTGGAAATCTATATAAGGCAAGAATGGGACCAAATTCCAACAGCAAAACTCCAGCAACTCATAGCCTCAATGCCCAGACGACTTCAAACTGTTTTGAAAAGAAAAGGAGATGCTACACCATGGTAAACATGCCCCGTCCCAACTATTTTGAGACCTGTAGCAGAAATCAAAATTGAAATGAGCTCATTTTGTGCATAAAATTGTAAACTTTCTCAGTTTAAACATTTGCTATGTTATCTATGTTCTATTGTGAATAAAATATTGGCTCATGTGATTTGAAAGTCTTTTAGTTTTCATTTTATTAAAATTTAAAAAACGTCCCAACTTTTCCGGAATTCGGGTTGTATATAAAAAAAGCAATATGATCATTCCTCAATGTACTATAACCTCCAAGAAAATCCAAAATCCATTCAAATCCATTGCCATGACTTATCCTAAGAGGAAAATTCCATTTCGCAATACTTTTTATCGACATTTATGAAATATTGCCAAAGCTTTGCAGGTCAACATCAATGTCAAGATTACACAGGGAACACCTACTACCAGGGACCTGTTTTTATAAAACAAGTTAACAAAGTAAGCTAAGCTTATTTCAGTCTAACTTATTATCAGTTGATCTGGTTCAAAATAAGTCTGACTAATTGAAATAAGCCCTCATCCTCATGTCGTTCCATACCCTTAAGACCTTTTAAGATATTTTAGATTTAGTCCGAGAGTTTTCTGTCCCTCCATTGAAGCTGTGTGTACGGTATACTGTCCATGTCCAGAAAGGTAATAAAAACATCATCAAAGTAGTCCATGTGACATCAGAGGGTCGGTTAGAATTAGTTGAAGTTTCAAAAATACATTTTGGTCCAAAAATAGCAAAAACTATGACTTTATTCAGCATTGTCTTCTCTTCTGGGTCTGTTGTGAGCGAGTTCAAAACACTGCAGTTTAGTGATATCTGGTTCAAGAACGAATCATTCGATGTAACCGGATCTTCTTGAATCATTTCACCAAATCGAACTGAATCGTTTGAAACGGTTTGCGTCTCCAATACGCATTAATCCACAAATGACTTAAGCTGTTAACTTTTTTAATGTGGCTGACACTTAACACTAAAACAAACCAATATCCCGGAGTAAATCATTTACTCAAACAGTACACTGACTGAACTGCTGTGAAGAGAGAACTGAAGATGAACACCGAGCCGAGCCAGATAACGAACAAAAGATTGACTCGTTCTGATGCACTAATCTAAATAATTTAAGAAATCTTTTAACCTTGACTTTCAATTTTGAACTTTTAAATGTTTGCCTTAGCAAATATTGATTCTGAATTTAAACAAATTGCCATTCAGATGATGTCTGACATTTTGCCTTTAAATTGTTTTTAGCAATGTATGCAGATAGGTCTTTCGGACAGCAGAACCTTGACCTTTAAAAGAAGAGCATAGTAAGATCAGAAGAGATGGAAGAGATCATGACGGGCAGTAGATAAGAGCAGGACTGGCCAAACAAACCAGATTAGAAGTTGTTGCATCACATTTAAAACAAGGCAGTAGCACCAAATTAACATACTGAAGGTGTCCCATACAAGCAGCATGTAGTGTCACTCACTGTCCACAAACATGGTACCCTAACCCCATACCGTCTTGGCCATCTTATCTGTGATGTTTCTCACTTGTCTAAGTCTTCGGAAAATCAGCTTTTTTCTCCTTTGTGGTTTAAGAGATTTCACTGCTTGTTTTATAATTTTATATTATTTTAATGGCATTATTGTCCCTATGAAAAGAAGGAAAGATGCAGCCTGAGCTGCTCTTATATGCTTACTAGTAAGGTTGTCACAATACCAAATTCCATTAGCTGACATCAATACCAGTGTAATTGCACAATTGTTGTTGCTAGTTTTAATATCAAAAGTTAACTATTTATATTCATATGGTCTGGAGGAAAAGACATCAGTCAAACATCACAAGAAAGAAAGGATGAGATGATCAGAGGTAAAGTGAACTCATATATATAAACATGGCACTTGTTTGAAAACTTGATTTCCACAGGCCCTGATATCCCTCTCAGGGTCAGAGCCCACACCGCTCAAGGAGATAACACCGCAGCTCTGGTCTGATTCATCGTAAAGATATACACGGTAGCGTTATCTCAAATAAGCAGTGTACACTCAGTGAAGAGTAGATGGACCAATATGATTGATCTCATGGTGTTATTAAAGGGAAAGAGACCAATTCACATCTATCATTCCAGCTGTATTGACAGATTAAAGTCAACTCTTGTGGCTTGTGGCTTGTGTTTGGCGCACATCGAAAAGAAAGTTCACCCCAAAAATGAAAACTCTGTCCTTATTTATTCCCTCATGTTATTCTAAACTGGTTGCTTGTTTTTTTTTTTTAAACATGGAACACAAAAAGTTTTGTTAGAAAATAATGACAATTATAATTCTTGGGTTAACCATTCTTATGACTTTGAGTAAATTCTCTCTTTTTTTAAGTGCTTGCCTTTCTATTATTAGCAATACAAAGACAGATGCTAAATACTTTGGCATATACCTTTAGCATTCAGCAAACACATCTATATCATCTCAACAAGTCTTGCATATCATTTTACAAACCTGGCAAACTTGTAGAATCCAGCTGTTAGATCTTCTGAAGTTTTAAACTGTAGTTTCTGCATTGGATGTGAACAGGAGAATCCCTATTTCAATCTATGTTGCTCAAGCCCTTCTATTATTGTAAAACTGTGGGGATTTGTTTTACCCATTTTGTTATTTGCCAGTCTAAAATTTTGACACTGATGACTGAGAATAACAATACCTCCTCAGAAAACCTTTTCTTAATTAAGCTACAGGTTTAATTCATGTATGAAGCACAAATGTGCAAGCAATGTTCACACTTTCAAAAACCACTAACCGCAAGTAAAAGTAATAGTGATATTTGACTTAACATGACTGTTTCTGTCAACCCCCTTATAAGTTAATTCAGAACAGTTTCTGACAACCCCCTCCATGCTTCATGCAAGAGTGTAAAGTACACAGCTTGAGAAGAGACCTGATAAGAGAATGTTCTTTATGGAGAACAGTTTTATCTGCACATAACGCTATTCACATTATACTGCCCTATATAATAATAAATTAATAACTGCCTTGCACAATATAAATCTCTACGTGGCAGCACTCAGCTCTCTGCTCTCTTTTATAAATTCATGTCAGGCATTCACTTTTTTAGACATTTATTAATTGTTAAACACACATGATGGAGAAAGATGTTAAGAAATATAAAGAAATATTTGAATATCATTTGACTGTAATGTTTTCCAATCAAATGTGATAATGTAATGTGATAACTGGCAATGAGTCTTTCACATCGCTGTGGAGGAATTTTGTCCCACTCTTCTTTGCAGAATTGTTTTAATTCAGCCACATTGGAGGGTTTCCGAGCATGAAAGGACTGTTTAAGGTCATGCCACAGCTTCTCAATCGGATTTAAGTCTGGACTTCAAAACCTTAGTTTTTCTTGACCTGTTCAGAGGTGGACTTGCTGTTGTGTTGGGGATCATTGTCCTGCTGCATAAAGTGCTCTTGAGCTTGAGGTCACAAACTGACAGCCAGACATTCTCCTTCAGGATTTTCTGAAAGAGTGCAGAAATCAAAAAGTTAAACTTTTGTTGCATCAGTCCACAGAATATTTGCCCAAAAGCCTTGAGGATAATCCAGATATTTTTTGGCATCTATTGCCCACATACAAAACCGTTTTAAGGAGAGAAAAGGTGCAGATAAAGGACATTAAAGTCTAGGATACAGAATCAGTGCTCTGCTTGCAGGAATGCTATATTGGAACATGCTTCTACAATCCTGTGGTGATGATTTGGATCATCTTGCTGATGTAACAAGCTCATATATTTTGCTTTCTGTAGAAATATGATTATTCCCTGTAAACCTGTTAAGGTTTACCCTAATAAGAAGCCATGGGTTACCAAATCTGTTCATTTCAGCATACAGAAAAAGAAACAGGGAGTACCCTCTGATCTGCATATAGCCACTAAGGAACTTAAAATAGAAATTCAAAAAGCAAAACAGACATACAAATCTGAATTGGAGAATAAAATGGCAGCAAATAACCTTGGCTCAGCCTGGGCTAGTTTGAAAACTATAACAGGCCTTGAGAATATACAGATCAGCAGCCAGGTTGCACTGGAAGGGTTTAATTCACCAGTATATTGTATACCAGACAGTTACAGCGGATTACTAACTCAATTCTAAATGATGACTCTCATCCTTTGAACAATGAATTTAAACTTCTGCCATCTAGACGTAGATTTGTATTTCCGGATTGTAGAACTAAACCGTATAAAAACAGCTTTGTGCCAGCAGCTATCACTCAGTTGATACGTTGTTTAATGTTTGTGGTGTCTGTAAAATGGGGTACAAATAAAGTGAACCTGAACCTGAATCTGAACCACTGTTCCAAGTTTTCTCCTATTTGTGGATAATGGCTCTGACCGTGGTTCACTGGAGTCCCAAAGTCTTAGAAATGGCTTTAAAACCCTTTCCAGGCTGTCAACTATTTAGTTTCTCATCTGTTCTAGAAGTTCTTTAGATCATGGCATGATGGGTTGCTCTGTAAGCATGCTCCACTTTGACAGGCAGGTTCTATTTAAGTGATTTCTTGATCCAACAGGTCTGGCAGTAATCAGGCCTGGGTGAGGCTAGTGAAATTTACCTCCGCTTTCTAAAATAATGTAGTTAATCAGTTATTTCATGATTTAAAGGGATACTCCACCCCAAAATGAAAATCTTGTCACTAATCACTAACCCCCCATGTTGTTGCAAACCCGTAAAAGCTTTGTTCCTTCTTCTGAACACAATTTAAGATATTTTGGATGGATTCAGAGAGACACAGAGGTGACGAATTGTTGAATAGAGTCATTATTTTTGGTTTTGTTCACGTACAAAAATTATTCTCGTTGCTTCATATTATTCTGATTGAACCACTGATGGCAGATGGACTATTCTGACGATGCTTTTCATTCTTTTCTGGGCCTTGACAGTGTATTTTACTTGGCACTCAATAAGACAGTCACAAGCCTCCCGGTTTTCATCCAAAATATCTTAAATTGTGTTCCGAAGACGAACAAAGCTTTTACGGGTTTCGGAACGACATGGGGGTAAGTGATTAATGACAAAATGTTCATTTTGGGGTGCAGATCCTTTTAACTGGAGGTGCCAATTAATCTTTCATGTAGGGCCAGGTAGGTTTGGACAGCTTTTTCCCCTTAAATAATCATTTTAAAACTGCATTTTGTATTTACTTGCATAATATTTGTATAATATAAAAATTTGATTGATCTGAATCTTTTTTAAAAACGGGAAGGGGACAAAAATCTTTTCACGGCACTCTACTTACACCACACACGCACGCATGCATGAATAAATATTTATATATATATATACATATATATATATATATATACATACACACATGTATACATTGCCACTTGAAAGATTGTGAACCCCTTGCAGAATCTGAGAAAATGTAATTTTAACAAAATAACAGAGATCTTACAAAAAGCATGTTATTTTTTTAATGTAATACTGTGCTGAATACGATATTTTACATAAAGGATGTCTACATTTAGTCCAAAAGACAAAAAAAAGGAAATAGTTGAAATTATTTAAATAATGTAGGAACGATTATAGATCGATCCAAAGTATTATTTGTAAGCAGCTAGTTATTTTTACAACAAACCATTTGTCCACGCTGAACCATTACTGTTTCAAGCAGCAAAACTGTTTCACTTTACACAATAATGACTAATCAAAAGATTTTTGACAATCCATACAGTTACAACGAGTGGCATTTTGGGCCAATGAGATTGCACAGTACTACAAGGTCAAGTGCTTAGTTTAAAAGCTCTTAAGCATTGTGATTTACACTTGACCTGCACTGCATTAGACTGAATGGACTGGATGTGTGCTGAAAATCTTACATTGAATTGAAAATCTGATGTTGAATCTGAAGCTTTAAATGGCTGCGCTGGTGTGTTAGCGAGATCTCTGCTGCCCCGCTGTGTTCATGCCCACACACACTGAAGGAATTCACATATGTGTGTTTGAACACCCTGAAGAGTAAATAAACTGTGACTCATTCATACAACCAGATTTGCAAATTTCCAAAAGCTTATATTGAATAATGAGTTTAAATAGTTTATCATTTTATTCCATTTCATTCATTTGCTCGTCACTTCAGATAGTCATAACATCTGCATTGTTCTTTCCCTGTGCTTTGTCGTGATGCCACATACTCTGGTTTTGTTGTTTCTTTTTTCCCAGTGATCTGGTGAATGGCCTGGTGTCCCTGATGAACAGTAACATCAGTAGTCCAGTGAACCTGGTGAGTTTAGCATTTTGCCTTCAGGCATTATTCACACAGTGAGTTATAGTACAGTGTGTGTGTGTGTACATATATATATATATATATATATATATACATAACTGTTAATATATGATAAATAGAAACAATCCAGTAATTTGGGGGTTAGGCCTGGTTTTCAGTTGTACTGTAAGGTGGAATGTCTAGTTATCATTTTCTCCTTAGAAACCGAGAAGGAAAAACTTCCTAACTGAGGCATCAGTACAGGTTTATTGTAGTTAACATAACTTTCAAATAATTACTTCAACTTCAGCAAGGAATCTATATATATATATACCTCACAATAAATAAAACCAAATAATTCAAATGCAAATAAAAAGGAGAAATTTCTAGATTTCTTTAAAATTATTTCTTTAAAGTTAAATGACTAAATGTATTTTATATATATATATATTTATTTATATATAATTATTATTTTATTTTTTATTTTTTACAGTTTTTAATAGTGTTACTTTACAGCTATAGACGGTTTCATCGGGCGCACGCGCCTGTCCCTAAGTTAACTTCCGGTCTGTGTTGTGTATATCGGTCTGGCTGCAGTGCCTTCTACAAACCCCGTTTAAAGTCAATGTGATGAGTAGACTGAAGTTGGGCTCAGGTGGTTGTGCTGCGGGATGTGTTTCCCATACATTTATTTATTTTTGGAGACTCGCCACAATTTTAAAACTGATCGATTTTCAAAAAGGCTTCATTGAATAAACATGAGTAATGTTATGTACTGCACGTTTAATAATAATAATTCCTTACATTTATATGTTTAAATATCAAAACGAGGCACAGGTGTTTATATATCGCTGTATTTCTGAAGGAAGACTTGCATCATGTTATATGCCTGATAAAGCAGTGTGTGAGCGTACCAGCTCTGCTTTGTTTACAGCTGTTACTGGGGAAACCTCTATTTCTCGCGCTTTATGTCTATGCTTTAAAACATCTCCTGCTGGCAAAGAATGAATTTGCATTTTCATTAAGTCCGCCTGATCCACGCAGCAAACATATTTTTTTTTTTGTTATCAAAAAATATCTACTCTAGAGGAACTTGGCTGTAGGTCCACAAAAGAGCACATGCGCAGTAACGTTTGTTTATGTTGTTGCCGTTGAAACTGTCTATACTATTGATTGTTGTTATAGTAATTAATATTAACCAAAATGCACACACAGGCAATTTGGTCATTTGATTACATGAAAATATGTTTTACATGTTTACACAAGTACATTTATGCTATATGGATAACATAAATGTACTCTCTTCTCTTTTGTCCTCTTCTCTTTTCTCCTCTCCTCTTCCCTTCTCTTTTCTCCTCTCCTCTTCTCCTCTTCTCTTCTCTTTTGTCCTCTCCTCTTCCCTTCTCTTTTCTCATCTCCTCTTCTAGGGCAATCCAGAGGAACACACTATACTAGAGTTTGCACAGCTTATTAAAAGTCTAGTTGGTAAGTAGAAATTTTATAAAATTGCAAATGAGGTTTTAGAATCTATGAATAAATTAACAGCACGCCGCTGATTGTCTCCTCAGTGAGCCGCAGTCATATTCAGTTCCTTCCAGAAGCACAGGATGATCCACAGAGAAGGCGGCCAGATATCCGCAAGGCCAAAATGCTTCTGGGCTGGGAACCTGTGGTGAGCATCATGAATATTAGGGCAGTTTTACCTAAACCTTTGTGTATGTAGATCTTTTTTTAATAGATTTACTTTTATTTACCACATTACATTTGTTCTTAGTAGTAATATTAATAAGAATTATAGAATTTTTCTGAATATAATAAAAGATGTATATTAATAATCAGGAATATTAATAAGTATAACTGTAGGCACATTTACATAGTATGTGTACAGTACGACAGTCTCAAATATGGTTGATCCGATCATATTTGTAGTCGGAGCAGTCGGTTTAATAAGATGTGATTTGTGTATTTGCAGGTGCCACTGGAGGAAGGCTTGAACAAAACCATCCAGTACTTCAGCCGAGAGCTGGAGCATCAAGCCAACAATCAGTATATACCCAAACCCAAAGCTGCGCGGATGAAAAAAGGAAGACCCAGACACAACTGATGAATTGTTGATCTCAGGGATGCTGGGATACTGAAGGACCTTAGACGTCCAGCAGCCATTTTATGGCTTGGGTTTCCCGCCTCCCGCTTTCAGATCCATCTTTTTGAGAAGAAAAAGAAGAAGAAGAAAAAAAGGAATTTTTCTGATGTTTTCCCAAATGTTTTGAAAAGCAGCTCAGGCAGAGAGCTGTCTCTAAAGAGTTTGTTTTTCAGTCAAATGTGCCTCAAAGATATCCGATTTACAGACTTTGCCTTGCACTTTGGTTTGTCAGTCGTCTGTCTGTTATTTAAAGCAAGCTTAGATCTTCGTGTGCATTTTTGTTGTGTGTTTACATTCTGTGCCGTTTTAATTGATGTGATCTATTTTTTTTATCGTTGTCAAAGCTAGCGTAGAAAATTATGGAAATTAGCGATTGCAAACTATTTAAAGATCTCGAATGTCTGGTCTGGAGCAGGAAATTTGAGGACACGGATGAAAAAAAAAAAAGCTTTGGAAAATGTTCTTTCTGCTTTAAACTTTGTGATGATTTTGAGCAAAATCTGCTGTTAACTTTGTGAAACTTCATACAGAACTTTGAACCTATAATTGATTTCAGGTGAAAATATTTTAATAAAATATTTACTGTGACTTTCACTGTATTCTGTTTTTAATCTCACTTTCTCTGCCCTTCTGCTTCATGAAAAGTTATTTCACCTTTTTTGGTGTATTTATCAAATTTTATTTTATCTCTGCATTCCCCTTTCTCTTTTCTCTGTTCACTACTGATTTTTGTCTGTGTTGTGTCGGGAGACATTTTTGGTTTGTTGACGCTGCATTTATTTGATAAAAAATAAAGTAAAAACAGTCATATTGTGCAATGTTAATACAATTCAAAATAACTGTTTTCTGTTTGAACACATTTTAAAGTGTCATTTATTCCTGTGATGCGAAGTTGAATTTTCAGCATCACTCCTCAGTGTCCCATGATCCTCCAGAAATCATTCTAACATGCAGATTTGCTTCTCAAGAAACATTTCTTATCCATTTGTGAGTTTTATAGATAGTTCAAAATATCTTTTGTAGCATTGTAAATGTGACTTTTGATCAATTTAATGCGTCCTTGCTGAATAAAAGTATAAATTTCTTTCAAAAATCAAACAAACAAACAACCTAGGTTCTGTGATTTTTTATTGTAACTCTTTCCAGCCTTTTGAAAACAACACACAGACACCAAGTTCACCCAGAAATGATTCGCTCATCATTTACTCCTTGGTCCAAAAATGTGGGCTTTTTTTTTTGTTTGTTTGTTTTGTTTTGTTTTAATAACATTCTTATTTTTATGAAAGAAATTTTTATGAAAGAAGACTGGGGCTGTCGAGCTCAAAATATGATTCGACAAGATTATTGCTAATGACCTAAATTTCTAAAAGTCCTTTCTTCACATAAAGGTATCATAATAGGTATATGGCAGTGGTTCTCAACTCTATAGGCTAATTTTATGCTATTTTTCCGTTATGTTTTTGTCATTTTCAAATAAATGATGACATTCTTCATTTATGGGTGAATTATTAAAATTGACTTTTTCCCACACAGTACAGAAGGAAGAAGCAAGCTGGCGTCACTGTGTGCTAAATCAGAGCGGTTTTGTCTTCGTTGTTTTAGTAGTAGTCATAATTGACATTAGCCCCGTGCCTGTAAGAGCCGGCGCTGCGAGGCCCCATGGGAGAGTTTTCATCATAGTGATGCTGGCGACCCTGGTCACTGGATCGGTAGTAGTCCATCCAGTAGGCCAGATCCGTCTCGAGTCTCTGAAGGAAATGAGAGGAAAAGGTTCAAACTTAAATATAAATCCCAGAAGTCTGAAACAAGATATCGCATCACTAAAACATTTACTGACACATCACAAACATCAAGAATCACGCAGGTGTAATGTACAGAGACAGTGTTGTATAAACTATATCTTTATGGAAATTGATTCAACTGAACTTAAAATAGCATATAAGTTACATTTCAGTGACTGATATTAAAACCAGCCTAATTGAGTATCAAAAGTATTGAGTTATTCATCATTATATTAAAAGATAATATAGCCATTGGCATCCTTATATTAAAAATTTACCTGTTTACATTCTATGTCTCTATATTAGACAAACAAAAATAAATGAATAGAAGCTGCAGCTCTGTAATGAAATACCCCCCCCCCCCCCCCCCCCCTCCAACAAAAAAAGCTTGATATTGTTTGGGAGTACCATTATACAGAGATGGCATCAAATGGTAATACCATGGTACTTATAGCATGATACTGACACCATGATATTTACATTGTTCATGTTCAAAACACCATGGTACTTTTTGATACTTTGTTGAATGTGTCATATAGGCTATAATGTAAAGTGATATGACTGCTGGTAAATCAAATTTTGGAAACACAGTAATAATTAAAAAAAGAGAAAAAAATTGTTGGTTACTACAGTATAGGGCTCCCCCTGGTTCCCACCCTTGCAGGCGTTTTTAGGAAATGACAAGAAGCACTCACTGCCTCATCATAGCCCATGTACATGAACTGCTGGATCCACTGCTGAACATCAGGGCGGCTGCGGTCCCACAGGTTCCTTTTAGGTCTTTTAAGGGAGGCCAGGAACTGTTTGGCCCTGGAGGGAGTCACAGCCACAGCTGCAGCTGGCTTTACATCACCGTCCACTAGTGGGCGACAAAGACAAACCACAGGCTCACGGTACACCAGGGGGATTTTTAGATTAGTGGGACGATTGGAAAACAAGTTTTCAGAAGATACTTAAACATACTTTTATGTTTTAAATTTACAAGATTTTCGCAGAATTAAGCAAAACTGCATAATATATTCAGACATGTTTTCAGAACATTTAGGCTATATCGAAAGTCTTCCATGTTTTTGAATTGGTGAATATTTAGATAAAGGAAAAAAACAAATTACCCTTTTTCATCAACAGTTTTTCCAGAGTGTTCTCACTTGCAACATCTAGAAAATATCAAAAACTGAATTAGAAGGATTTATATATTTTATACATTTTTAAGGTTTATATATATATATATATATATATATATATATATATATAGTTTAAATTGCAAACATATAAAACGTTAACATTTTTGTCGTTTTTACAAAAAAAAAAAAAAAAACAGTAAAAATGCCACAAAATACCATCAAATGTAAAAACTGTCAGTGTCAAATTGTGGAAGTAAAACGATGAATTACCATATAATTTACAATGACATTATTGAATTACATTATTTTATACAAATATTTTTTTGTAAAGTGTTTTGTGTTAGGCCACTGTATTTTTGGTTGATTATTTAATATTTATTGCATTGCTTTAGCGTCAGACATGTCATGCAGACTCCAGATGAATTCTGATTCAACATGGGGTTTTCTACTGTAATCACATTGTTTGTTTATTAGGCTCTCAGTGGAACATATTTACTCAAAACCAAAGAGAATACAAAGAAATATTTATCAAGATGTAAGCGAGGCAATCAGCTTCACAAAAGAATGTCCTTCAAGTACATAACATTCAGCTACGTTTATTATTTTCAAGACTTCATTCAAGAACTGAACAGTTTTCATGCATTCAAACTCTCTGTGAAAAGTTTGACTCAATCAGACGCTACCAGACGGGGGAAGGGAGCGGGATCATAAGCCTATGCAAAGAGGAAAAACATTTAGTCTTAATAACCTTCAAGTGCTGTAGGTGTCCAATTCACTTTTGAAGATTTTAGTGAGACTTACAACTGCAGAGATTTCAGAACTGTTTATTTTTCATACATTTTGCATCTCTCCTGCTTTTACAGCTCCTTTCACACATTTAACATGTTGTTTGATGATAAAAAAAGAATTATTTGTCTTTAAAGTGCACATCCACAGACCAAACAATTATAGAAATTTCTGCCCACAGTACATTTACTGACCTTTCCCACCTCTTCTGCTTACAATATGAGGTGAAGGCTTCAGACAAAACTAGACTGTGCAAGAAACTTTTAACAGGCATTTTTGAAAGAAAGAAAAAGTTAGCTGCTAAGTGCAAGAAAGAACGAGGAGGGTAAAAAGAGAGAAGAAATTACCCGAGAGTGCCAGTACTGTCAACAGGGTTACAAAGGTGAGCAAGCGCAAGTAAAACTTTTCAGAAACCATGATTTCTTGTCTTCTCTGTCGATTTGCACAACGCCGTTGATCTGCAAGCGAATGCACAGAGAGGAGAGAGGAGGAGAGAGCCCGAGGGAAGCCCACGCAAACATTCTCAACAGAAACTGCAGCTGGCAAATGACTGTAAACCAAGTCGACCATGTCTCGTTGTATATATAAGTGCTTACACATGTGCAGCTCTAGTATTTTTCCACATTAAGGGGGGTTTCAGCTTTTCATATAGAAACTACTGGTCTGAATTCTTCAAACCTCCTCATGTTGAGTTATTTTATAACTGTTACCACTGTACTTTAAAAACAGTTTACACTTGGAAATTACTAGAACATTTCACCCCAAAAACTTACAAAGAAATGGCAAGCAAGAAATAAATATGAAAGTAGAAAGAGTGAAATTGCATTTTCTTGTAAAACATACTCCTGCATCATATTTGATAAATTGAACCCAAGTTTCTTACTAATTTTGGGGTGCTTATTTAAAAAATAGTGCATGTCTTCTGTAGCATGTCACACTTTCTCACAAAATATGATGCTTTTTGTAGCATTTTTCTTTTGAAATGTTTTTTTTCATCCCTTAATTATAACTTCCACTAAGAATGGGTCATCCAGTAACAGGAAAAATGCAAACGTCCCAGATGTTTTCTGGTACATCTGTTGGTGTTTTAAACAGTGACAGAAAATTACAGATTTTGTGGGGTGTAAAGTTCTTTGAGATTAAATTGAGTATTTGGATTTATTTATACACTCCTTTGCAGACTGTAACTTTAATCATACATTTAGAATAATTATTTTTGTCATTTAAAACAAACTACTTGATTCATTGATTATTTGTTTGTGTGTGTGTGTGTATGTGTGTGTGTGTGTGTGTGTGTGTGTGTGTGTGTGTGTGTGTGTGTGTGTGTGTGTGTGTGTGTGTGTGTGTGTGTGCGTGTGTGTGTGTGTGTGTGTGTGTGTGATCTTTATTTACAACTTCATAATCTTTTTTTTTTTTACATTGTGTACAAAATGAAATCAGATGAATGTGTTGGATTGAACGCCTTCTCAAGTTGTTGGAGCTCTTTGTTTCAGACTGAGGAGGTAAGGTTTTCCCCTTTTCGAAAAGCCGACCCGATGGGACATACGCCTGGAAACAGGCAACGGCTGTTAGTGGTCACAGGCTAAGCTAACAGGCCCAAAGGCTGAGGTTGGTAGAAGTGCGAGCACACACTAATTTGCTGCTCCACCAATTTGTTGGTTGCTAGCTGTGTCGGAGGTAATCCAGGAGAGCTAACAAGGGCTTGTTAGAGACTTTTTCTGACTACAGGATTATATCAGCTTGCATGAGCAGAACTCATATCCCAGTCTGCTTTATTAAGTGTTTAGTGTTTCTCAGTTTTAGAAAATGGGCCTATCTTCACTTCTTCATAGAGATATTTTATTCAAATTTGACTTTTTTTTTCCATCAAGCTGAATCAAACATCATTCGTATTTTTTGGTTCTGAGACTTCAGTACTGGTGATTTGTCCTCTCCAAAGTTTGGATTGATGTGTTGTTGTACTTTATCAGATGCTCACAGGACCACAGACCACCAGTAGTGAAAGACACCAGTAAATCAGCAGACCCTGAGCTTCATCTGTTGTTTTGTTGAAAAAAAGGATGGCTCTGCTTTACTGATGTTTACCTTCCAGTTGATCAAAGGAGAGACGATTCCTGATTATTTTGATGCAGTCAAGAGTTTTTGTTCAGCATAGTGGAGTGGTTGAATGAGAGTTGTGTTGCTGGATCTATTTGAGGGCTTATGCATAGATTTAAATGGTCTATTTGATTAATCACTGTTAGTCATTTCCTCTCTATGCTTTTTCATTAAAGATCAAATGGCTGAAGTTTTGGACTGTGATAATAATCTGGAGTATTATATTACTGCCTGTTTTTTCATCATTTCATTCTCCTCAAAGCTGTTGTCCTTCTTCTAGCACTCATGTGTTTTGAGGCCAGCCATTCAGTGCAGTTGGATAGTTCAGCTGCACTTTGAAATGATTGTTTCATAAGAAATATTGTCATAGTGAGTATAATATTACAGGATTGTTACACTGTGGAAAATGAATGTTAGAATGTAATATCCAGCAACCGCAGTGGACTTTTTTTAGAAGAGCTGAGCAGAGCTGTTGCTTTAATGCTTCATAAAGTATAGCACAGGATATAGATTGACTGGCAGACGCAAACTATTTTCAGTCAAGGACTTTATCAGGGCAAAGAAATGTAAAGTCTTAGATTGCCCAAATCACCATGTAACACTAATGTCATTTAACTCCTCCACAGCTAAGCTCTTGCCTCAGCATGGGAGTAAATCACAATTTCAGACTACAGGCTTGACAATTTGGTAAAACAGCAGTAATGGTAAATCATCTAAAGAAGTCCTAGCTCCTTTTGCCTTAAGTGCTGGGCGTTTGACGTTTTAAACCTATTTGTATTATCTTCCAATTTTTCTTTGGAACAGTAAGTTTCAGCTGAAAACTGCAAAACATAAAAGTAAGACGAAAAATGGCGATTATTTTAAACAAGCATGTTTAAAGTCTTAATCATTTATTGTAATTTGTAAGTGCTGAAACACAATTATTTTGAAAAAATATAAGCTATATTATATATGACTGTGACCTCAACTGGGCCTCATTTTCTTAATTTGCATAAACAGCGAAGCTTTGGGTCGACGCGTATAGTTATCTTCTATTGTTAAATGATCACAATACATTAATAATGCAATTATAAAACAGCTTGAGCTCCTGAACTCTGGTCAAATAAATAAAAATAAAAAATTTGTAAACTGCATTTATTGCTGTACTTATATTTAAAATCACTGATTTACAAAATGTGCCTGATGTTGTACTAACAATAAACATCTTTTGAATCATTTAATGTGCAAGAATAAAAGAGTGAGCGAGAGAAAAATCTGCAAAAATGATTCACAGATGGGGGGCACAAGATAATGATCCATAAGGAAAAATACATGTACTGTAATAGATACACAGGCAGCTAATGGAGGGGAAAGCTGTATAGAAAAAGCCCAGTGGGAAAGACGTTGCCATGTTATTTTAAGTCTTCAACTTCCAGCTCTGGATGATGGTCTTTTTGCCCTGGGGTGCTTCCATAACCTAGATAACCAGCAATGGGAAAGTGAGCCCAATAGTTTCTCGCCAAGTCCAGCAGCGTGTCATATCCGCTCTGAGATCGCAACTCATCCACCCAGCCATAGAAATCAGAGGACCAGAGGTTCCAGTACGGGAGACTTCTCTTTGCCCTGATCTCCTTGTGAGCTGGAACACCTTACAGACAAACAAACTGGAATACGTGTCAAGGCTTTAAAACACTAAAGCCATCAAACACTTGCAGACTTTGTGAATGGTTACAGAGATAAATATAATGGAAATATAAATGAGGATCAGTTACTCAAGTTGTTCTGAACACAAACTCATGCATGTGCCTTTTTCTAGGAGACGTGGCAACTGAAAACAAAAGGTACGTTAAAATCAGCTCAAAATATCAAATATATTTGATCACTGACGACTACAGTTAGCTGTCTGAAGCTCAAAGAAAAGTTCATTCAGCAACTAGTTTTGACTCAAATGAATTATAAATTGGGGCAAACATCTGGGCAAAAATGAAGTAGTTTTTTCAAGCTTTAAGATGATGAAACAATTTCAAGGAATAAGGGTATTTCTTCATCGATGGACACTATTTATATATTTATTTTTACTTTTCAAAATGTCTCCGTTCTAGATATTTTTATAAACCATGCTGATTTAATCACAGAGTGAAATAAACAATTTCATTATTTAGTGTGTAAAACTTCATTTGAATTTTGCACAAACATGGTTCTTCCACCAACCACAACAAATGCTTTTGGTTCCAAGCAATGATTTATTTATTTTTTTATTATTTACGTCAAGTCCAAAGGGCCAAAAATTCTCATAACTAAAGAAACTTAAATATAAACCCTTAAATATTTAACTCAAATATATATTTGCTTTTTAGATCTCAAAACACAGATCATTTCTCATCAGTGAGAGAGTCTCAAATATTTAAGACCCTTGGCAAGCAAATCAAGTAATTCCACAGAAATATCATTCATCTGACAGAAGATATCTCCCTCTTTCTCAACTACACTGGGACAGAGAAGAAAACTTTTTTAATGCAGTGAAGAATGTGCTTTTAGGACTGATACGGCTCTCTTACATAACATTCAATAAGTTCCAGTTAGTTTTTAAAGCCTTTACTGGCAAAAAGCCTGTGTAATTAGCGACTATAATGCTACTGAGCCAGACTTGCTGGCCAAATGTTTGGACTGTTTAGTCCGGTGGTGTTAATGGATCTGGCTAAAGCTGAAACAGACCAACACACACGCTAAATCAGCAGTAAAAGAAATACTTAAGAACAGTTAATCACATCAACAGATGGGAGAACTGAGATCTTACCTGCTTCACAGAAACAAATCAGCAGGAATGTGCTGAGAAGCACAAACATACGAATATGAGGCATTACGTCACCCTGTGTGCTGAAAAGATCATGGGATAGAATTATTGCAAAAACTATATTCAATTATCTTTATGATAATAGCATCACACAACAAAACGAGTACGCTTGTATTAGCTAAATTGGCTCTGCTAGCAAAACCTAAGTGTACTTTTTACCGTTCTAAAGTCAAAATTTGGCTTCCAAATTTTTTTTTCAATACTACTTTTTCTAAGGTCTCTGACAGATGAAGGCTATTCATTCCTTTTTGAAAGAAGAAAGCAAAGTGCATCTAATAAAAAAATAAATTAAATAAAATAAAAACCCTGTGGACAAAAACAAGGACACTCATCTCTAGCTTAAGAGACTCAACTGGGAGCTTGAGCTGTTCAAGTGTAGAATGGGCAAATTAACAATTAAAGACTGAACTGTAAAATATTTGAAAATAATTTAATGGCTGGCTGAATCAGTTTGAGGAGTTGAGATACAAGTTGAGATACAACACCAAAGGGACCTTCGGCAGAAACCATGAAAAAACACCTGATTTCTATCTTAATGTGATTGCTTAATATGAAAGCACAACATATTCACATTTAAACTATATCATTAATTAGAAACAGAAATGACTATAAACACCTCTACTGTAATTTTAATACATTTTGCTGAAAAAAAATCTCTGTTTTTGAAATGATGTTGTCAGATCCATGAGAGGTAACTTACCTAGAAGTTAGAAGCAGAGAAAAGCCTGTAAAACTGAGCTTGTCTGTCCTTCTCAAATAAGTGCTATTGACCAGTGAAGTAGCATGAAGAGTGCTTTGCTTTTTTTGCCAGAATTGATGCCATCACATTCTTTTTCTAAGCCAGACTCAACATGTCCATGTTACTTCAGCGGTGAGGGACCATTTGTGATTGCACCGACAGAAGAAACAGCCAGGGACAAGCAGAAGTAGAAGAAAAACAGCTCAGTGGTAAAATTACCGGTCACAATGTCATTCTTGTTTATACAAGATTTTATTGACATGACAGATTTCAGGAGTGCGAGTGAAAACCATATGCCATCAGCAGACAGAGAGAAAAACACTGAACTTCTTCACATCCTCATTGCATTCATCAGCACAATGATCGTCCCTGTCTGAGAAAACACTCTGCCAATCACACATTTATACAAACAGTGCATGTGAATGAGGACTGCAGATCATTTTTATATGGTGAAAACAATTGAAGGTTGATCCAAATTTAAAAGAACACAAAAGAACAAAGGTTCCTTTTTGCACTAAATTGATTTGTTCAAGACGTCTTTTGTCCTGAAAGAAAGATGTAACCAGACAAAGTAGTAATCAGTTGCAAAGTTTGGACTACAGTTTGTACAAAGTACAGATCATGTGAATGAAAAATCTAGACATCTATTAAAAAATAGAAGAGAAAAAACAAGCTATGCTACTTTGATGTTTTTCTTATTAAGGCTATAATAATAACTATCTATCTACTGTAACTAGCTAAACTATAACAACAGCTTAAATATAGGCCTATTAGCATCTACGCCAAAGAATCCATAACACTGTCTAAACATTGTCTAATTGACTGTCAGTGTGTTATTGTTCATCAGCTAAGAAAATTTTGTTGTGAAAGTGATTCCAACACTATTTTTCCAATTTGATGATTGAGTTGTGGTGATTGTTTTAGATCTTCTGTCATTTGTTGGAAATAGAGGAAAAGTGGCTTTAGACCTTATGGTTAGTTATTGTAATAGTTTAAATTCTTGGTCAAAATGTGCATTTACTCTTCTTCTAGACATTAGGGAAAATAGCATATTGAATTTTATGCTGATGAATAGCCATATACAAAACCGTGAAGAATCCTGTGATTCAGGGGATTTTGCAGTTCTTGTGCTCTTAGATTTAACAGCTGCTTTTGAATACAGTTGACCATGTTGTTCTCATTGATCGATTAGAACATTGTGTTGGTTTAAGAAGTGAAGTTTTAATCGTATTTTGCAAGTATGAGTTTTTCAATCAAGATGGATGAGCATTACTCGAGTAATGCTTTTTTGCCCTGTGGGATTCCCCAGGGTTCTATTTTGGCTCCTTTGCTTTTTTCCCTCTGTATGCTCCCTCTTGGTTTGATTTTAAGAATCAACAGTTATTTCACTGTTATGCAGAAGATACTCAGGTTTATCTGCCTGATAAATGAAATTCTGTGGGCTGTGAATCTCTTATGGCTTGTTTGGTGGATGTGTAGGCCTGGCTTTCATTACATTTTTTAAATTTTTAATGAAATGAAAACTGAAATTATTGTTTTTAGCCTGTCTGAACTTACAGACTCCCCGAAATTGGATTTGGGTGGGATGCCATTGTCTCTGAAATCATGGGTAAAAAACCTGGGATTAGTTTTTTGATGATGGCCTAAAGTTTGACCGTCAAATTAATACAGTTGTCAAAACTTGCTTTTTTTTCAGCTGCGTTTGCTTTCTAAAGCAAAGCTTTTTCTTTCTTTTAAAGATTTTGAAAAAGTGATTCATATTGTAACCCACTTTATTTTGGGATTAGCCAGATGGCTTTATCCCATCTACAGCTTGTTCAAAATGCTGCGGTTCGACTCTTGAGTGGGGTTAAATAAAGGGAGCATATTACTCCTATTTTACGTTTACTACACTGGTTTACTGTTCATTTTAGAGTAGATTTAAACATTTTGCTCCTTGCTTATAAATCTCGAAATAGTTTGGCCCCTACCTATCTATGTGAGTTACTGACTGATTTGCAACCCAATAGAAATTGTCATTGTCAAGGATGCAATGCACTGGGTCATACATCAACCAACAACTTTTTTTGTCTACTAAAAAACTGCTTTTTTTTCATAAACTGAAGGGTATCATAGTGTTACAGTACAACCACTGGAAACAACGTCTCTTACATCATCACTTTATTGGTTTAATTTCCCGGAGTCCATTATTCCCCAAATACTACGGTTGCCACACTTCAAGCAGGGTTGCCAGGTTTTCACAGCAAAACCCGCCCAATTGCTACTCAAAACTAGCCAAAAACTAGCCCAATCGCTTTTCAGGGGCGATCCCCGGTAGAAATCGCGTCCCGGGGGGTAAATATCACGTTATTGTGGTCGCTTTAACCCGCGGACATAAAAAACATCCCGCGGGAACAGTGTAAAAGTAGCGGGAATTCGTAACACTGACCTTAAGACATCCATCGGTTGATATATTTAAAGGGATTCGTCCGGATTTTTATACTTAAAACGCTAATGCAAGTAGGAATATTTCTTCCGCATCTCATCCAACGCCTATTTTGCTAGTTCCAAAACGTCATTTTAAAGCTGGTAATGGAGGCTTGAGCCGTTGATTGCATTCTAATGCAGTTATTTATCAAGTAGTTAGAAAGAGAGCAAGAGAGACAGAGACACAGAGCTTGTGTGAATTAGGCTAACGTTACCTCTGTGCGCCAAAATCTTCTGCAGCAGCGTCTCTGAACAGCGCTGTTATTTCCTCGCTAGTGAGAAATGGTGACCTTGATTTCACCAAGTACAACATGTTCCTGGATCAACATCCTTGTTGATCCTGGAGCAACATTCCAATCAGCCAATCAGAATTCAGATATAACCTTTCAGGAAATATCTGTTTTAGGCTTAAAATCAGGGTTAGGTGCTTCTACACTCTTGTTAATCAGCTATAATTTCCCACTGATTTTAGGAATAAATTATGGGCAGTGTTAGGATTAGGGGTAGGAATTGGGTAAAATCTATATTTTTAATAATAATAATGTTGATCCAGGATCAACAAAAGATGTTGATCCAGGAACATGTCATACTTGGCAAAATCACGACGACCAGTGAGAAATGTCATGTGTAGCCTTTAAGCTGCTACACTATATAGGCTAACGTTAACTGATAAATTCGTCAGGGCAACACTGCGTGACCGTCATTACAGTTAACTATGCGCTGATATGGAACTGCAAGGGGCCGTTCACATATCGCGCCTAAAAACACGTGGAAAACGCTAGGCGCGCCGCTTTCTCCTTCTTTCCAAACCGCTCGGGCAGTTGCGCCCCTGAGGCGGCTGCCGTTGCTAAGCAACCATGACGTGCTCTCTCCATGAAGACGCGGAAATTTCAGCAAAGGACAAATGAATTTGCAGCACTAAAAATCGCTTGCAGTAGCTCTGCTACTAAATTTATTTCAAAATTCCTTAATCTTGGTTGAGCTTTCAACGTTGTTACGGGTGAGGATGAAGCTGATTGGTTGGTTCTTGTCACATGACCTGCGGTGCGCTTGTGGCTCTCTGAAAAGTTGAGATGTTTTTAACTCGATGCGGTGCGGACGCGCCTGGAAAAAACGACCGCGTCGCTTCCATTATGAGCACGCATACCGCGCGCCTACATTGGAAAAAACTAGCTTGAGCGTGCAAAAGACGCGATATGTGAACAGCCCCTAATGCGGTCCAGAGAGCTGCATGGAACTACGTTCACCATGCGTTTATCAGAAAATAATTGTACGCCTCAGAACGTTCGTCAGCCAATCAGATTCAAGCATTCAACGCCCCGTTTAAAATACGATAAACAGCAGTCTACACGATAATTTAAACGTCTCAACATTTCCGATATAAAAAATGAATAATGCAAAAGCTGATGTAACTATCACAGTATAATAATGTATGTTGCTAGGTTTAGATTAGATAAAAAGATTGCGCCTGGGTTTATGGTATGAAAAGCCTGGAAAGGTTATTTTGTGTTTTTCTAAAATATAGAGCTGTCTGATAGTGCCATCCACCGGTGAACTGCACACATGGCATGCACATTTTTGTAAAAATATAACTAGTTTCAACCAGAGGTTTCAACAGGGATGTCAAACTCAGTTCCTGTAGGGCCACAGCCCTTCACAGTTTAGATTCAACTCTAATTAAACACACCTGATGCAGCTAATCAAGTCATTTAGGCTTATTTGAAAACTACATGGTATGCGTGTTGGGACAGGGTTGGAACTACACTCTGCATGGCTTTAAATGTTAATCTGCAGGTGATGTGATGAACTGATACATTCTTTCATTGCACACTAGAAATCAATAGTAATGAGAAAAGAAAGCACAGGCAACGCCAAAGGTCATTAAGTTATTTTGCAAAACTTTTATTGAACAAAAGTATTTCAATTCTCACCACACTGTCCTCAGTACAGTACCATAATGCTGGATCTAAATGATTCATATATGCACCATATCTGTTTTTTAATATATATATGTACATACAGTGGATAGAGGAATTAAATAACATTGCTCAATAACATTCAGACAAATAGATAAAAAAAAAAAAAAACCCGGAAACCCCTTGACCAAACACGCTTATTGGTAAACAGACTTAGAGTAATAGACTAAAGTAAAGAAATAAAATGATATTTGTTTTATTACTCTTGAATTAGTGTTCACAATCAACTATCTGTTACTGAGAGCAGAGAAGACATGTTGGTGAGGTGCAATAAGACATCAATAGTAGCAGAACTGGAAGTGGGTGGCACATTTGGTTGAAAGGACACACATTCAAACTTTCTCCTTGTTTACAGAATCTACTCTCTCTTAATAGCTACACTCTTTTCTCTCTTTACATCCATCTCTTTTAAAGCCTGTCATAACTGCGGCATTTATCTCCCTTTATGACGTACCCTGATTCTGAAGAAACCCTGATCCAAGAGAAATACCTGGAAAGCTGTGTATGTTCGCATTATAGGAGCAGATAAGTCCAAACACTGCCTTCATGTATGTGGGATGGACTGCAGATGCAAAAACAGTGGTTGTAAAGGCTCAGAGGATGGGACAGCACCACTTTATTTCAGGGTGAAATCTGACTGTCATCTCAATTATCAGTTTGGATTCAGATTAAGACTGCAGCTGCAGTGTGAAAATACAGAGAAGATACACGGCCTTCGGATGAGCCCTATGAATGGAGACACCATCTGTTGGAAACCAAATCACACTCATTCTTCATATGTTCACCTGCTTTGAAGGATCAAGGTTCAGACATGCACATGAATCTATTCTCCTCTGCCAACTCAGTACAAGTAGTACACATTTACATACTGTAATGCTCTTTTGGGCAGAGAAATGTAAACCAATGTTATGTGGGTTGAAGATAATCCAGCAACAGGAAGAGCAGAAGAACAGCTGTCCAAAACCTGGGAGAGATTTCTACAGATGTTGCTCAGTGAAATGCCATTCTGTTTGTCCTTTACCAAAACCTCCAAAGTGACTGTAAATCATTAAAACAAAAACAAGAAACACGGCATGTATATCAAGGACGGACATCTGTTTAAAAGAATGAAAAGTTGCTACTGCTCCCAACAGGACTGGAGGCAATGTTGGGCTTAGAAAAGTCAAATAGTCCTTGAAGTTGCTTCTGAAAGGGGCAAGAGACAAAATAAGGTAAGGAGGGAACAGAGATGCACGGGGGGAGAGGTAACGTCTGACAAATTCAGGCAAGGGGCTTGACGAGATAGAGTTTGTCTCCTTGCTCACTGGTGAAGATGGGTGCTTTCTTGTAGTGCTCTACAAGCTCATCCATACTGCTAAAACGCCGCTGACCGATGCAGTACACTCCGTTCTGCAGCTGCACCTTGAAGTGCTTGTTCTTCTCCACAGCCTTCAGAGAAATTGAGAAATCGCTGGGCTGAAACAAAATAACAAAAAAACAGACATGGAGAGATAAATGAATGGGACGTTGTTGCTGCTGCTGCTTTTCCATATCTAAACACCAGATGGCAGCATTGATTCAAATAAAATAAAGCCTGACACCAAGTCACACAGCAGTTAAGAGAGGACAGCCTTGTGGGGCAGTAAAACTTCCTCCAAGATTTCTGTATTGAATAAAAAAAATTAAAAAAAGATTTGTTCTTTGTCATTTCCAGGTTTCGATTCTTTCTTGTTATCATTCTTCATAGGGTTCTGCAAGCTTTTTCATGTATCAAATCTATCTTTCTTTTAACTCTAAATACATCTTACAAAAAAAAAAAAAAAATTAAATAAATCACATTTGGAAGTACATATGTGACTACAGGACAAACCAAAAAACAACCCCAGGGGTGAGTGATATGAGGGTATATTGCGTGATGGTAGAAATGTCAACCGCTGGAGATTCTACTTTACCATATACCACAGCATGATTTTAAAAATCCCACACTATTCAGAAAAACATATCAAACATTGAAAACTGTGTCGCAGAAAAGCAGAGTTTACTGTCTGGTGAATATTACATATTCTGGTAAATATCAATTTGTATCTATCTTCCAATTAAAACTTCCACAAAAAGTTTCAAAGAAAATAATTAATTCTTAAAGTATGTGACAACATTAATAAAATTATGTAATATAAATTTTTTTTTGGAATTAATTTCCAGATTTTGTAATATATAGCATACATATATTGCATTACCATATATATGTAATATCTGATAAAACAGTACCTATGTAAGATTTTGGTCATAGCGCCCCATTCTAAACAGCACTATGGGAAGTCATTCAACAGTGTCCAAACTGGTCTCTGTCACACAGTACACTCAGTGGGTTGTGCATGTAAACTGATCCAACATCCAGTGGGTTGCACAAATAATTGGTTCACACTGTGCAGTTCAGTCGGCTAGTGCAGTTTCTATCCATTTGGGGTTCCAATACAGTACATTACATTACACAATAAGGGCTGCATAACTATGTGGGCAGGTTGCTGCAATAGTTTGCATGCAGATGTGAGGAAATTCAGTCCAACTTACCGATGACTCACTGTCCCGTATCAGAAAGTCTCCTTCCACTCCTCTCTCATTAAGTGCACCCTCAGCTTGGTGCCGTGTCACATTACCATAGTACCAATCCTTTCCAGCAAATTTGCCTGTACGTGAGGGAACTGTGTGACTGATGTGAGGGGAGCCGTGACTTGACCCTAAACCCTTCGCTATAGGACCATCACTGAGCACTACCACATAGTTCTTGGGCACAAGACCGACCATGCCATGACTGTTTTTACACCTCCACCACTCTGGGTCATTCTCTGGCTTTTCCAAAACTTCCATCGTCTCCCCTTTCTCAAAGTTCAGTTCCTCCTCTGTGACAGAGCTGAAGGGGTACAGAGTCTGGACCATATGCAGAACGGAGCTCCCAGAGCCTCCTGGCCGGCCGTTGGCCATCGCTGCACCTTGCCCCACTTTTAAGGACCGGAAGCCCCCCAACGAGTCCCCAAAGACGCTATCATGGTCTGTGTATCCCACCTCCTCTTGGACGTAGTTGGACGGGAACCAACCGACGCGGCCGGCATGGCTACCCCTCCACCAGCCGTCGCTGCACTTCTCCATCACGACCACCCTCTCCCCTTTTATTAGGTTGAGTTCATCTTCACGCTCAGCTGCATAAGAAAACTTCACCAGTGCGGGAATGTTGAGGTCATAGATCCGCTCAGCCCCGCCCACTCCACCTCCTCCTGCGCTGCCATTGGACGGGTACTCTGCCTCTGTGCTGGGTGTGGGAGATGGATCACGAGCACTAGTCTTCCTTTTCATTTTTCCAAGGCCTAAGTGGAATAGAGAGAGACACAAAACAGTAAGTAAGTAGAAATCTGGAAAAAAGCTGTCAAAACAGAAATAACAACTGATTGATTGAGACTTGACAGATCGACAGCTTTTACCAGTGCTTAAGAGTTGCTTAAATGAAATAGACTTTATATTAAGTTACCCTAGGTTTCATGGATTAGAAGATTTTGGGGGGTTGGCAACCTTGGGAATAATTATTCTATGACTCTGTTCATTTAATGGGGCTGCAATGATAAATCGATGCAGAGTCGATTCGTGGATCGATTCTGAGTAGAGATGTCCACAATCTCTATCCATTCAGCGGTGAATGAATGAATCTATCCATTCAGCGGTCTCCGTGATGGGATATGTCAACAAAGTAAAATTATCCCAAATGTAACTACAGCGTGGTCTCTTCATTTTCTCAAATGATCATAATCACATCTATTCATTATCCAATCCTGCTACTAGCCTTTTATTTAGACTAAAACCCCTTTTAATTCGGTTGAGGAATCCTGTGTTTGAGTGGCATTTGCACTTCCTGTCATGTTGTTTACTATATGCCACTGCAACAGACGCATTTTGCAGTATTAAGGTTAATGATTAATCATTTAATTGATTGTTAAAATAACAATCAATCATGGAAATAATCGAAAATTTATTTAGATGAATTCTGAGCTTAGATTTTAAGCAGATGGCGCTCTAATTTACTTTTTATCTACACACTCAAATGCTCACGAAAAAGAGTGCTGAAGAGCACTTGTGCGTTCGGCTGAGTCATGTAATTTCACGTCTTTTATGACGCAAGATTAATGTAAACAGCCCATTGTGAACACTCTTGTTATTTGCTTTAACCTTTTCAAAAAGCAGAGTATGGCTGTTTCTAAAGCATGCAGTGCCATCTGCTGTTCAAAACTACGCTCAGAACTGACTCGAGAAAGAACCGCATGCATTTGGAAAATATCAGAATCGAATGCTGAACAGTGAAAAAATACACTGAAAAAATACACTGACAAGAAAAAGATGACATGCCTTTCTATTGCAATGTACTCACTGATTGCACATGCAACAACAAACATTCAGTATACAGATACACTTTAAAGAATCTTTTTTTTTTTTAATGAATCGGTCAAAAAGACAGAAACAACATTTGTTGCTTTAATGCCAAAGAGGACACATTTGGTGATGTAAGTGGCAGGGAAATGGCACGCTTCTGCTTTAAATTCCTCATGATTTCCATTCCTATTTTACTCTTTAATGAAACTGCAAAGTTCCCTTAAGTTCAATGATGTCTTAAAGCATTACATTTTCTCCTACTATAGAAAATTGTTCCCACTTCTGGGCAAATAGAAGCTGATCTACTCAAGACTAGTGATGTGACAGAGTAGACTGTGTTAGAGGGTAAACACTTGAGTCCTAGAGGTGCACTGAGAACTGTGGAAGAAAAGAGAGATTAAGGATTGAAGACTTTAATATTCAGCTCTAAAGACGGGGGGAATTACTCTGATATGATATATCTAACAAAGGAACAAGTAACCTAAGAAACAGACAATGGTTTGAGCACATAAATTTCCATTTCAAACATATACAAACATATATGTACACTAGGGCTGTCACTTTTGAGAAAAATCTAATTCGAACGGATATCGAATATCATGCAATGTATTCGAATATATTTGAATATCTACTTGCCCCAACTGGCTACTAGCTATTATTCGCTTGATACGTCTAGAGTGCCCTCTACTGGATAAGATGGCAAAGAATAAAATAAAAAACAAACGGTCTAATCATAGACTGTAAAAAATGCGCTACACATGGCATTTTAAAAACCAGATATTTTATTTATAGTTCGATTACGGATATTTCACGTCATGTTCGAATGCATATTCAAATATCGAATAAAAAGTGACAGCCCTAATGTACACCACTAGTGGGAAAATTATTCTTTATGAGTGTCAAAAACTTGGTTTTCTTATACAGTGAACATGTCAAAAACGTACTTTTAGTAAGCCAGATCAGTACACACATCCCCATTGTCCATAACTCCAATTTTGCTCTGCATGTAAATTAGGGCTAGGTAAAAAATACTGATATCTTGATTTTAATCGATTCTTATTTTTATGAAACGATATTGATTCTCAAATGCCAAGAATCGATTAGTCTAGCCTGTTTTCAGTTAATGGACAGAACATTGAAGGACACCTCCCATTCAATATATCACAATAAGTATTGTGCTTTGGTACTTTTAATATGAAACAAAGTCTCAGATTGCAAATTCTGTCCACTGTATAAAAGTATTCAAACAATAAATGGCATTTTGGCACTGTTTATTGTGGAGTGACAGATCGCTGTAGCACAACAAAAGGCGCATGTGAACTAATCATCTCCTCCACATTTATATCAGTTTCAGCACAAAATAAACATGACTAAACATCCGAAATTCTGTCTCATGTAATAGCTCAATCAGTGTATTCAGTGACCATAAACTCGTTAATTAGCTAGAAAAATAAATTGTAGAGAGAGGCATTTTGCTAAATATATGCACCATATAATATATTCATTATAATATTTTACTGTTCTTCAAAGTTAATTTTTTTTATGACAGTCACTATTAAAAACAAATTGAAGTTAAAATATATTGTAATTGTACATGTATTTTTTTTCCTTGAGAAAATTTGGCATGCGTACCTGATATATATCCAAAATAATCTATATCGAATCGAATCGAGACGTGAAATTTGTGTCAAATTCCAGCCCTAATGTAAACACCTCTGCCAGCATTCTGGCGGCTTCCATGTGTGCACGTCTTCTGCATGTTTCAAAATCGTGTTTTTATAATGAGCAGATTTTTGACAGTTACCAGGATTTCAATGTACATGTAAACACATTCATTGTCTAAATGCCAGTGAAACAGACAGGTACCCTGTCGTATCCTGAGTAGGACCCCTGTTTGCATTTCAGTGTCTTGACAGGCAGCCAAAAATAAGCCCTCTCACTTGTTCCCAGGTAACAGAGGAGATCTGCCACTGCCAATGTTCCTGCCTCCTCTACTGATCCCAATTGGCCACATACAGCCCACAATCACACGCTTTATGTTCTCATATGCACGCTCGGTGTGCTGTCACTGCGAACAGAGTACACAGAAATAGCGAGCTGTGGAAATTGGGCTGAGGACTGGTAACTCCTTGCAGACTCCAAACCCCAGCTCTCTGTGAGCAATTCAAATGCAATGGGTATCCCAGGCAACAGGGGCAGCATGCTTCATATTGATATGAATAGAAAATGTGCAAGGGGAGGACGAGAAGTTTTCAAAAGAAACTCAATCTGACATGAGCTGACAGGAGAAAGAGAAGTCAATTTGCAAAGTAATGACACACAGAATAACAGAGCCGTGGGAAAGCAGGAGAACATTTGATGTCTGTCAAATTCTCACAATTCTCCAGGAGCCTATCAAATGATCTGCAAAGCTTTCTCACATGCATCCAGGCGTGCTTGCACACACAAGCATCTCTTGCACGCGAGCAGCATTCTTAGGCTCGAATAGATATGTGTGAAGACAAAAAAAAAAGGCCGACTTCAACTCCTGGGTCCTTGACCACTGAAGTACACTTAACAGGTACTTTCTCTAGGGATTGTCAGTCTCACACCACACTGCACATTAACCTGGAAATATCTCTACCAAAGGCTTTCTGGGGCGCAAACTAATCTGAAGCCATTCCTGACTTCAGACTAAAATATCGACCCTTGCAGTCCAGAAGGTAGGGATGGGCTTGTGTACATGAAGAATTACTCAAAGTGACTCCAATGATCAATCACGATATAAAGCAAATGTGGGTGATTATATATACTGTATGTTAGCATTAGTGCTCTACACATTGACTTGCTGTCTGGAGTAGTAACAGCACTCAAAACACTATGATGTGGGAGTGACCTGGATCGCAAACAAGAACAGTTAACACAATTTTCTAGTTCAAAGGGAGCAGAAACTTTTCCTTATTCTGGAACTTAGAGACTGTGTTGGCTGAGAGTGGTGTGTACTTCTGAGGCTCGGGCTGATGGGGAATGAAAACTACAACACAAACAGAACAAAGGCCTTCTGGGAAATCTAGAAATTGAAGCACGTTCCACCACAAGTGACAAATACATGAGAGGAATGCCTGAGAAGGCTTAAAAAAGGAGAATCAAGATTGAAAAATCAATGAAAATCACATACAAGAAGTCTTTGAGATGACACAATGTGAAGCCTCTTTTCAGACGTCCCAGAGAGGGATAATGCTGTTGACTTGAGCAGAGGAGATTTGATTCTGGCCAATCTCAAGTGAACAAAACATGGCACACCAAACTACTACAAGCAACACAATAACGGAAACTCCCTCATGGCCGTTCTGGCACATTAATTCCAATGCAGCCAGACACTCATTTTCATACATTCATTTCATTACAAGCTAGCAATATAACCGTTCATTAATCTGCATTTCCAGAAAGCAATCACCCCTTTTCTCTTTAACCTTTACACTTACAGTTTACTTATGTCTCCTTATGTCAAATATAAAACTGACTTGTTAACAGGCAAAATTATCCAACCAACAAAGCTGCAATAATGGCGCTCCCCCACAATTATGCTGTCCATTAAGCTCCATACCATAATAATACCCAAATATCCCTTCATTCAATTAACTCCCCATCTATATGATTAGCTTGGAACTTAACCCACAGTAAAGCTGCAGGCTCCATTTGTCTTTCATTGAGCCTTGCCTCTACGTATTAGGGAAATACGATGTTGCATATTCAGAAAGTTTTCTGACAGGGAGACTGTTTCTATCCTACACCTCATCAGGGGCGTCGGACTGGGGGTAAAACCAGTACTGATTACCAGGGCCTCAAAGGAAGAGAGGGCCCTTGAAAAGTCTGGAATATTATTTATATTATATTATATTATTATATATTATATTATATTATTTATATATTTTCAGGGGGGGGGGGGGGGGGGGCATTAGGACTGCCTAGGGCCCGGGATCTTGTGTAGCGCCCCTGCACCTCATGGTCCACATATTGATGCGCTTATATTTTAGAAGGTGACAGAACCCCAAACAGTATTGTTCAAAATAACAAGCTAAAATAAATATAGGAAAAGAAAAAAGGCAATCTATAAAATCAATAGGATTTTTTTTTTTTTTTGCTTTAAAAAAAAATCACGTTTGTTTGTGCATACTGTGAAGAGTGATCAAGCTGTGTCATAATGCGAGTGTAAATGATCAAATGTATTTCTTGGTCAAAATGGCCTTTTTTAATGTGGTTTTAATGTAAACACAGTTGGTTGTTCGAATGCTGAACTTTACTATTTGTAATCCATTTGACCATAAAGTGTCCCATTTGTCATAAAGCCAATCATGAACAGCCTGACGCTTTGCACCCCTGATACATCCTTTTGTGAACTCCACAGCAGACAAAGCAAAAGTCGATAATGAGAAACACTTTAACCAACTAAAGTTAGGTTTCAAAATATCTGCCACTGGTTGGACAAAAAGCAAACCTACAAGAGATTCATGTTTTTATTGAACCCAAGGGCTAGATTGTACCTACACCATAGGTACTTTGTTCAGAGTAACTGCTTTTGAATGATAGACCTTCTAAGTGAGGCTCATTTTGTTAAGTTGGGCTGGTCAGGATATCCAAATAAGCAGCCACTAGCACCACAGAATCACATTATTTGCACTTTTGTTTTTGTTCTGTTGATGGAAAGCTTATAAGGAAATGCCAATTCACAGAACAACTCGTGTGAGTTGTGGAGCTCAGAGGTGCCATGAAGAAGTGTATTAGTGTGTGTATGCTGACAGTTCTTTAGCGAGATCCTCTGATCTTCAAAGAGTGACAGGTTTTGAGCTCAACGGGATGGAGGGAGTGTTTGAGTGCAGGTATCCGTGACAACCACCAATCAGAGGTCCCCCCTTGTGGCCCCTCAGTGGGAATTAATTCCCAATGCAGAATTAACTTAAGCCCCTTTCACATTGCCATTCCGGCAAATACACGGGTAAAGTGTTCCAGCAATTGTTCCCAGGTCGCTAGATTTTGCACTTTCACACTGCCAGTGATTACCCGGAATATGTGCGTGCTTTCACACACAACCCGTAAAGATCCCGTAACGACACGTGACATCAGAGCATGACGTGTAATGTACGAGTCGAAAACGTTAGGCACGTTATGCTTTCACTGAAGCAAGCGAACGATCTCAGCATCAGCTCAGAAAGTGAGGAACTAACTGATCTCTGCTTCATTACAGTTTGCACATATTTTTTCATCGCGAACGTTGATCTTCCTTCAAAACAGCCGGTAAAAGAGTCGTCATCACTTCGACATGACATTAGATCTGGATTTTGTTCACACAGCGCTCGTCCCGGGTTGAACCCGGCAATGTTACTAGGTCCCCGACCCGGGTTCAATGCCGGAATCAATCCCGGGACATGGTTGCTTTCACACAGAAGGCGACCCAGCAATGTTCCGGCAATTTGCCTTGTCCGATGTGGAGTGTGAAAGGGGCTTTAGAAGGTCACTGATGCATATTCACGACCTTCCTCTTGGTATACAAGTAAATGGCCCTCTTATCTTTGTTCCATAGATTATTAGGGAATAACTAGAACACCAAGTAATTTGACAAATGTAAAAAATCAACACACACAAAAAAAGTAAACCAAACTGCGCTGGATCTATTCCTAATAGGGCCGAGTGATTTGGGGAAAATATCTAATTGTGATTTTTTTTTGACAGATATTGTGATTGTGATTTGATTTGCGATTTGAATTTTGCACAGTCAAGCTTCAGCTTAATATTGTCAATAGTGTGCAGCACAGTATGGGTATCGTTACCCAGCTGAAAAAAAACAAAACAATAAAAACCATCACAGAAATTCTTATGGTTTCGATTAAAACAATTACAAAATTACTTTTTGTAGTGTGTTTTGGGCATTATTCCCATAGGAATTACTGTTGTTCTATTGTTTCCCATCTGACAGATTACATCCCACCAATAGAATCTGTCAAATACCAGTATAATTCACATTAAAGCAGGGAATATTGTAATTTTATAACAACTTTTAAATAATCTACTTAATTATTGAATTTCACAGGAAAGATTAGTTTATTTTGTGTAAATAAATAACTGTATTACTGTAGTAAATTATTAAAGTACTACTTAGGTTAGGTAGGCTGATTTATACACTTTTAAGTATTTGGGATTTTAAGAACAAGTGGAAAATGTGCTGAATGTTTCATTTCATCCAAGTGAAATTAGCAAAGCAGACTGAATTCACATTCATTTTAAAAGCGGAGCCAGACAGGTTACGTGCGTGCATCAGGTCTCATCCATATTGCCAGATGCACTCGTGGAGACGTGCGGAGCTGAGCCGCACGAGTATAACCAAACATTACAAGACAGGCTGAGTGTGTGTGGCGAGTTTAAACGGCTCCTCCATGAGATGCGGCAGAGAGGAGGGAATATGAGAAGCTTTCAGAGATACAGGCTGTGTGTGTGGTCTTCTGAATTGGGAATAGCGAACATGCATTATAAACTTTTATCAAATTAGAATCTGTTGGGGAGATACAATGTGCAAGTTAACGTACATGTATTAATAAAAACATATAAGAACATACATTTTATTCTCCAGTAGTGAAAGCAGAAACAATAAGGGAGCTCTTGATATGTGTTGTGACACAGCTCTTGTAAATTAATGTTACCTTTTTTGTTTGGTGTCTGTCATTTCGAAGCCAAGTAATCTCATATTACATAAGTTTTTCTTTAGTATTAATTTAGCCTAACTATCGACCCTGTAGATGCTATAATCACACACACACACACACACACACACACGCTCTCTCTCTCTCTCTCTCTCTCCCACTTTCCCTTTTTTAATGGTGGGCGTTTACGCAGTTGGTTAGAGCAGTGCTGATTGGGGAGAATGGAGGTGTGCTCACTCTGTTGGTAAGACAGTCACTCAAGGCTGACAGTCAAGCATATGCCCTGGAACAGAATAATATCACGTCCACATCGCAGGTTTTGCGATTAGCAAAATCGCAATGTCTCAAATCGCGATTGCGATTCGATTCTGATTAATCGCACAGCCCTAATTCCAACTGTTTATTATCCTGAAATCTGAAGGCTTTGCTATGGACGGACAGATTAAATTTGAATGAGGAATCTCATTTCAACACTTGTCTAACCTGCTTTAAAAATGCTCCACTTAACCTGCTTGGAATTCACACACATTCACTCACACACAATGGAACACAATGGAAAGGAAGCAGGTAAAATGTAACACTCTTTTCATGAAAGCCTACTCCAATTTCATTGGCTGTCTCAGGGAAGTGGATGGGGAAAATGCTTTGCATTTAACAACTTCAGTAGCTATTAAACCTCTCCATGTCTTTACCTCCCGCAGCAGAAAAGGCATTATCGATTCACTGCTTCCTGTTGTTCAGAGCTCATTAACAAAATAACAAAATGTTATTTAGAGCTCATTAACTCATGGTAATCACTTATGGGACAAACAAACACATAGACAGGGATAAGCATGCTCTCATTAAGGGATACTAATGATTTGGACAGATTTATAAATAAATAAAAAATACATTGGTCAATGTGATGTGGTTAGTATCTTAGATTAAATAGAATCATATGTAATTTTTGTCTGACAATGCAAGAGCTTTTTAAGTTTTCCATATTCTCTTCCCAAACTTTCCAGGTTACATTCTTTCTTTTTCTCCGTCTGCAGCACATGGAAATGGAAACGCCTAGAAGTCAGGCATTTCATGAGAAGGGCAGAAATTGGGATGCAATGGAGCTAGAAATCCATTAATCCTCACACCTGTAGTGTCTTACCCATATGTAGGTCCCGAGATGGCCCATGGGAGAACTGATTGATACCTTGCACTTGTGGAAAATATTGCCAGCTATGGCAAATGTGATTCTGCACCCTTTAAATGATAAATAACTGTTTAGCAGAAAATATAAAAATAGTCTCTATATATTTCCAAAAAAGTACAACGTATCAATGTTTATTTTGAGGGCTAAACAGTATAGTGAGGATTATTGGTGGTTTTGCTAATGGACAGCAGGGGGTCCCAGCCTCTATGGCAGGGGTAGTCTCAGCCTCAGATGTCATGCCCACGGACCAGTGACTAAACATCTGATGCATATGGGACACAAAAGTGGAAATTTTTAAGGAGTGTCGAAGTCGTCATCGTATTAGTTGAATTCTACAGGATTTCTGGGAGATGTGTGTCTGGTTCTTTAATGTTCTGCCTGAAAACAAAAATGCTGTGCCGCCAAACTCCTCACGAAAGAAGAAAGCCATCGAGTTTACAACTGTGATGACGAGTGCTTATCAGGATCAACTAAATGCTGGATATTAAAAATTATGTGAAATATTTAAAGTTTGCGGCATACAATCTTTAAAATAAGTCAGAGAGTTTTACAAACCGGTCTGTTATTGTGGCAAGATTTACACACCCAGAAACGTGATGGTGAATGAAATGAACTGTGATTGGTTGTTTGACATGTCGGTTAAACGGCCTCATGGGTGGGCCTTGGCCAACGAAAGATGCCATGGATTCCAGACCTTCAGCCATCAGTCTGAAGGTATAGCTACGCGAGACAAGGGCAAGGGGTGGCAAACTCCAGCCCCGGAGAGCCACAGTCCTGCAGAATTCAGCTCCAACGGTAATTAAAACTCACCTGCCTGTAATTTTCTAGTAACACTTCAGACCTTGATTAGCTTGTTCATGTATGTTTTGATTAGGGTTAAAGCAGGACTGTCATTCTCCACCTCTGCCCTAGGGCAACACCAATCTTGAACATGAGATTCATTTTTGAACAGTCTACATTTTCAATAAAACAATTCCCACGAATGCTGTCCTAAAAAAACAATGCCCTCAAAAACTTGTGTTCAGATGCTTCACCTGCTTTTAGTGTTGTGATAGACACTTTAACATTAAGATGTTTTATTGGAATGAATGAAGGAGGGCCTCTCAAGGTGACTTTAGATCAAAGTATCTCAACAATAAATTCAATCATTTTTTATGAAGCATAACACATGCAATCAAAGGATCCCAGGGTTTGTCTTGTGTTGTTGGCTTGTACATAACTCACTACAAAAAATGACAGTCCCAAGAGTTTTCCTTAGTGCCTTGAGATGACAGATTGAGCGTTAAAAGGCATGAAGCTCCGGAGGCGTATGGGGGAAGTAGGGCATTGCAACTGCAAGGGCGTTTCATACGCGTCATCTCCTACTGAAGGATTAAGAGGTCTAGACCTGTACAGACTCTTCAGTATGACATTTAGATCAACACAGAACAATTTATCTAACAACCCAACTATTCTGAACTTTAAATCTGACTGGCTTAGGCTTAGGCCATGAAAAGGCCTGTTGTCAAATTCACAACTGTACGAAAACAAAGGAGAGCAAGCATTCCAGTCACTGTCAGATTTTGATGATTTGGCATTTTATGGGCACTTAGCAGTGCTGGAGATTTCATTTTCTCCCCAGTAGATATTCTATTTGCTTACATATAAACTAGCTTCTTGATGGTGTTGCCAAGATGACTGCTAAATAAACCGACTTGCCTTGTAAGGATTTTTCTGGTTTGGCAGGACTGTCAATTGGTGGAATGCTTCACTGAGCTGTGAGTAGGGATGGGTATCGTTAAGGTTTTAATGGTATTACTACTCTTACCGATACTGCTTAACGGTCCAGTACTTTAACTGTATTCTTATCGGTACTTTGTGTTGTGTTACTTTGTGTTGTGTTAGGCAGTCGAAAACTTTGCATTGCTCTGTCTGCACATAATGCACTTTTGAAAGATGCTTTGACAGATTGCTTGTGTTTCCGCCCTTACATGCAAAAATTTTGTTGCACTTATGACAACCAGCATTGTCTGCATCAACTCTAGTGAAGTATCGCGTCTAAAAACGCGTGGGAAACTCTAGGCACGCCGCTTTCTGATTTGTTTTTCCCAAAACCTTCGGGCACTTGCGCTCCTGAGGAGTCTGCCATTGCTAAGCAACCATGACCTGCTCTCTCCATGAAGACGAGGAAATTTCAGCAATGGATAAATGGATTTGCAGCACTAAAAACTGCTTGCAGTAGCTCTGCTACTAAATTAATTTAAAAACCCACATACAGCTATCAGCTGTTCCTTCATCTTGGCTGAGCTTTCAACGTTGTTACGGAAAAGGTGAGGAAGCTACATGACCTGCGGTGCGCTTGCGGCATTCTGAAAAGTTGAGATGTTTTTAACTCGATGCGGTGCGGACGTGCCTGGAAAAAACGAGCTCGTCGCACCGCATGCACGTCGCAACTGCGTCGCTTCCATTATTAGCGCGCATACCACGCGCCTACATTTGAAATAACGAACTTGAGCGCGCAAAAGACGAGATATTTGAACGGTCCCTTATGCGTGTGTGTGCGCCGTGCTCGTTCTTGTTGTGTGTGTGTGTGACTGACAGACAGCCTCCGCGGCACACATGAGAGATCTCGCAGATCTCACAGACAAACGTCTTAATATGATCACACATTAGAAATGTTTGGTGAGATAAAATGTGCATGATAACATTATTAAGCAAAAATACATAGTACATTATTTTTTTTCCTCCAGTTCCCAAAGCAGAACCGATAGCGTCAGATCTTACTGATACTACGGTCTTTCATAATTTAGCCCCGGGGCCAGTTTAATACCGGATTTCGGTACCCATCCCTAGCTGTGAGACTTCTTACCGAGAGTGTCTTTCAGGTTCTTCACTAGTGAGGTTTTCTTCAGACTGTTTTTGCGCTCAACATAATTAGAGGGGACGTAGCCGGTGCGGTTGGATGCGTTGCGGACTCTCCACCAGGTCTTGGAATCATCCAGCAACCACAGGCGCTCGTTCTTCCGGATGTCCAGTTCCTGGTCTTGCTGAGCTGTGTAGTCCCACTTGGCTATAACAATCACCTCCTCTGTCATCTTTCATCGAGTCCCACTGCCAAGAGAGAGAAAGAAAAAATTATATTAAATATTATTGGAAATCAGAATGATCAGAATGAATCTCCTGACTGATGAGAACCTAAATAGTTTAATAAATGACAAACTGCCCAACTATAACATTCATTAAGTGCCAAGCAAAGTCTAGAGATCAGATTAAAAATTAAAATGGTCTTCAATTTGTCCTCCAAAAAAAAAAGGTCTAGACCTTCTCCTATAATAAGACATTAAGTCAAGCCTCTATGACAAGTGCAGGACTCAGACGAGAGACAGACATGATTACATATGCTCTATTTAACACATCTTGATCAGCAGGTGAGCTCACACTCCCTCCACCCAAACCATTTACCAGAAGGAGGAAGAGAATAGCAGGAGAATGTGTGACAGACTGGAGGAGTCAAGAAACAAAAATAATTTTGGAGGATACAGTAATATTTCATTCAAGCTTAAAGGTGATAAATAGTAAGCCATTCACAGGTTCATTTCCCTTAAAACACTTGTCTCTGTAGTGATATCAAAACATTGCTGTTTGTCTAAAGAGGTGCATTCCCTGTACAACTCACTTCTTAAATGTATCATTGGTGAAATTAACTAGCTAGCCACATCTGTTTCCTGAAACCACAGTAACAAAATTCTCTTCTCAAATGTAAAATGAAACTTGTGTATATTTGCATATGTACTGAATGAAAGTTGTTGCATTCCAAATTATGCACTATAAACTATGCACTTAAACAATGCATTATTAACCTCGAGGTTAACTTCCCTGCAGAGTTTAGCTACAACCCTAATCAAATACACCTGAACAAGCTACTCAGTATTGGGGATTACTAGAAAGTCACAGGCAGGTGAGTTTGATCAACGTTGGAGCGAAACTCTGCAGGAAAGTGGACCTCAACAGCTAGAGTTGAGAACCCCTGCATTATGTACTTCTGTCAATAGTATGAAAATTAAAAGGTTATTTTGTCATCCAATATCAAGTTTAATGGCCCTTATCTTCTGCTACGTAAAGAAAGCATGACAGTTCAGTGCATGAGATTGGAATAGAATTGAACAGAACACACGTGAATAGTGACACACAGATTGTACTGAATGCTATTTTGCTTTTTAATCAAGAGCATGATCTATTTAGGCCTACATGTCATACTAACAAGAACCTAACCACAGGTTAACCACAGATAAAGAGCTATAGTTCCGACCACACAATACTGAGATGCAGTTTGCGAATGTTCATTGGAACTATGATTTCAGGAAATGACAAATAGCTGAACTGTGTTGCTACTAATGCAGCCTGCAACCATAGTTGACTAACAATGAAGCAAATTACATGAAGATATTATTAAAATGAGATCGACTGATATGTTGCTTAGGACTACATTTGATAATATTTAGATCAGAGGACAATAATCTACTTGGATATTTGGCTCCGCTTTTCTAATTTTTAGTGTAATTTATGAGTACATTTTTTTTGGTTACAACAATTTAATGTGTGCATTTTATCACATTATGACATTATATCAACCTGTTCTGTACATCATCAGTCATGGCCATTAAAAACCCATAATGGTTGACCACTAAAACTGATACAAACATTCTCATTCCATTAAACAGTCAGACCGGATGTATCTAAATATAGCTGACAACAGCACTAACAAGCCTTGAAACAAAGCAAACAGTGAATCTGAGAATTTAGTCAGAGAATATTATAAGCAATAAAAAGCAAGTGAGGCAGAAAAGCATTTTCGCAATGGATAAGCCACTTAATCCATGGCTTTGGTCTTAATAAATAAACAGCTAAACCTTCTGACAGAGCCATTAAAAATGACTGAGACTGTCAAAATACATGGGTTTTCAAAATACATGGAGCGCTCTTGTTCCTCCGAGCAAAATGACAGAAATGATAGTAGGCAATTGCTAAACCCATAAATGAGTAAGTAGGCGGGTTTATTGGCATGGCCGATTTTAAACGCCTAGCCTGAGATGTGAGAGCGAGCTGTTGAAGGATTAAATATGCACTGAATAGTAATGGACTGATTAAGTATTGATGGTGTTTCAGGCAAACGCACTTAAAGCTCTATGCTCCTGCTGAGAGAAGCTTTAGGCACGGCTACTAAGCCATTAGAAGAGAAGGGCAGACCTAGTGAGCCTAGTGAGAGATGGGCGCATGTGGGTGTGTATGAGCGAGCAACAGCTTTCATTTCACGCTTTGCCTACAACGCACATGTGATGCAGATCCCATATGCATAGCTTTCTGGATTCTGAAAGTTGTAGTGAATCTGTTCTTTAATACACTCTTATGTTTATGTATCTGTAAGTATGTTTCCATTACCCTGTTTTAATGCACAATTTGAAGTATCGTGTAAGAAACGAGTGATGGAAATGCCAATTTTTTTTTTTTTTTTTTCATTTTAATCAGTGAAAACGTTTTTACACTCGCTTGAGGTGGTTTTTGTCTTGTGCAAAAAAGGGTTAATGCGAATAATGAGAGTTTTTGCTGTATAAATTCCTCTATGCACATCAAAAAAAGTGTACTTGCTAGGGGTGTAACGGTACGCAAAAATCACGGTTCGGTACGTACCTCGGTTTTAAAGTCACGGTTCGGTTCATTTTCGGTATAGTAAGGGAAAGAAATGCAAACATTAAACTGCAGGTTGTTTATTACTATAAACTTTTTTTTTTACAATTTGTTTACACTCTTTTTTTAAATTCTTTTTAATAAAATATATATAAAATAAAAAAAGAATAAGAAATAAAATACGGCTGCAAAGTTCCTCACTAAATAAAATACTCTCAGTCTCAAACCAATATCATATAATAAAATATAATGAAAAATATAAATAAATAACTATGATTACAGTGCAGCATTACCAATCCCAGCTTGTAGGCCTGATCATATTTAAAAAATATATAATATAACTTTTCCAAAGTGTAAAGTGCAGCATCAACAGTTTCAGTCCTTAGACCTGCTCAGATTTCGTTATAGCGTTGGACCGATCGGAATTAAGAGCAAAGGTCTGTTTAAATGCAGATGGGAGCTGCGTTTGAATTACAATCGTTTTTTTCCTAGTTGTAGTGATGTTCACACTCGCGTGATGCCTTTTGAAAACCTTAGGCCGGTGACACACTGGCATATTGCACCTGTCAAACATAGTCTATTTTGCCGTCAATACTGTTGACGGTGTCCTTTATCAGTAGGCTTTATATTTATGCTCAACATGAAGTATAGATATTGTTGTCATGAAGACAAGATCCTGGTCTGTCGGCGGCCTCCCTCTATGTCACCTACAGTAGCAGCAGCACGCCAGGCACGATCCTGGTGTGTAAAGACACAGAAAACGCGAAGCAGCTGTCACGCAACTGACACGCAGCAGAAATGCCACGCTCACGCCACGCAGCCGTTAGGCGTTTCTCAATGTCAAGGAAGGATCCTCGGAAGCCAGAATTTCGAGAATGCTATGTCATCGACATCCGCCGAAGGACTGTTCCAATGTCAAGGATCCTCGGAATTTCAACCAAGGACTGAGTCCTTCGTTCGAAAAATCTCCCATACACAGGAAAGGATGCATATGTGTAGCCTTCATGCACTTCGCGCTCTCAAATCACCCACAATCCTAATCCCAGCATTGCTATCTTGACTTGTTAAAAAAATTCAAAAATGTCGAACGTTAGTCGTAGCGTCAACGGGTTTTATTTACGTTACCAAACATTTGTTATAACTGTAGTAAATATGAGTAAAGATTAACGTTTTAATGCCAGTACAAATTACTACCATATTGATATTGTAAATTATACAAATACAAATTACGTTATTGATGGCTAACTGAACTGGACCTGCGCATTTCTTTTATAAATAACTAGTTAAGTTGTCCAAAGTAATTTAATGTTTATATTATACCATTATACCATTCACAGCGTTATTTCAAACGGACCTTTTCACTGACATAATGACGCAATGACGTGCACTTGATAGCCTGTTCCATTTACATGTTCTCCGAATGCTAAAGAGGCGCCTCGCCTAGCCTCTGAAGGAAGTGACTTTGAAGGACCAGTCCTTCCAAGGAAGTATCCTTGTAGAGCTGAAACAACGAATCGATTTAATCGATTAAAATCGATTATTAAAATAGTTGTCAACTAATTTAGTCATCGATTCGTTGCTAAATAACTTTTATTTGCCGTAAGCGGCTCATTTCGTGCAAATTTCAAATCTGCGGTGACCAAAGTGTGGCAGTAATGAGCCACCGGAGGTTTTACTCAGCCAGTACAGCAGGAGAAGTAGCGAATAGCCAATAGCTGGCCTCGTTTTATGTCACGTGCTTCCCGAACAGCGTCTCTGCAGCATTCAGCGTGATGTGGGAGAACTTTACTTTGAGCCTTTAAAAAAGAAGAGTAACCTGTAAACTCTGCACTACTGAACTGTTTAAGGGGACGTTCACATATCGCGTCTTTTGCGCGCTCAAGTTCGTTATTTCCAACACCGCACCGCATCGAGTTAAAAACATTTAAACTTTTCAGAATGCGGCAAGCGCACCGCGGGTCATGTGACAAGAACTAACCAATCAGCTTCATCCTTTCCCGTAACAACGTTAAAAGCTCAGTCAAGATGAAAGGAACAGCTGATCATAGTTGTATATGGATTTCCATTTTGAAATAAATTTAGTAGCAGAGCTACTGCAAGCGATTTTTTGAGCTGCAAATCCATTTATCCTTTGCTGAAATTTCCGCGTCTTCAAGGAGAGAGCACGTCATGGTTGCTTAGCAAAGGCAGATGCCTCAGGAGCGCTTCTGCCCGAGCGCTTTGGAAAGGAGGAGAAAGCGGTGCGCCTAGCGTTTTCCACACGTTTTTAGGCGCGATTTGTGAACGGCCCCTAAGACTTTCATTTGTGCAGATTCTCCAATACAATGTTGTTTGCAAATGTTTAGTCGTAAAAGCTGAGAACATTGCTTTTTAACAGTTAACATTTAAAGCTTTACAAACATGTTCTGTGATCAGTTTGTCGTTTACCAGTTCAAAATTCAGTCGTGCAGCCTAATTATGACTGAATGAGAGAGGTAAATGTTTAAAGATATTTGAAATGCACTTTTTTTCTAAGTATTCACCGCTTTTTTTCACACAGCAGGTTTTTTGTGTGTGTCCAATTTTTTTTTCTGGACAACCTTCTGATGGATTTTACTTTAAATTGTGAGTTCCATTCAGGTTTCATGCCATTAGCACTTTATTCGAAGGATTGTTTACAATTTCACAGCATAAGCTATAAAGCTGTTTCCCAGTAAATAATAAAATACAATGCACTGCAATTTTATTCTGTTTTATCCTTATTCTTCGTGAAAATATGTTCTGAAAGATTCCTTAATAAGCTTTGTTTGGGATGTTAAACTACTTTAGGAGCTCTAAGGACTGCCATGGTGAAAACATTATTTGAAATCTCCTTGTGAAATTCGCTAGAGTATGGGTCAGTGTTCTGATTGCAGAAGAGTTCAACAAAGGATTACTAACACAATAAAACAACTCCAGGTATATTTTTGATGAGGATATGACAGTGAAAAATGGTTAAAATCTCTTAAAAATCTATGCTGAAGGATAAAGACCATTTATTAAAAATTTACTTGGGGAAAAAATGGAAAAAAACTAAAATATAAGTACATAAACCGATTAATCGTAAAAATAATCGACAGATTAATCGATTATCAAAATAATCGTTAGTTGCAGCCCTATATCCTTGACATTGAGAAACGCCTAGTGTGTCGCCTGCCTTAGAATCAGCTGCAGGGCAGGATTTGCACTGAACGCGGAGACTTCCGCCACTTAATATGTTTGCGTGGAAACACGAAAATGTCATTATGTTCCACACACAAAATATTGCATTCGGTCATTCGGTACACACGTGCACCGTACCGAAAGCCCTGTACCGAAACGGTCCGGTACGAATACACGTACCGTTACACCCCTAGTACTTGCACCTCATTTTTAGAAGACAAAGCTTGATAAATGCCATGATCATTGCTTTCGGAGGTGGATGCCTGCTGTTTGGGAACACATTCGTTTAATTTAAGAATTACATTTTTGTGACATTTAAGAATGACCATAACAACATTTCAGATGCTGTGCAACAACTCTACTGGTTAGTCAAGTTATGCCGACCCATCGCGCAAATCACATGACTTTTCTTATTCACATGGGGTAATTTATTCAGCAAATGCATTTCCATCTTCCATTATTCGCATGAACCCTTCTTCGCATACGACAAAAGCCAAAAGATTTTTAGTGGCAGATTATCAGTAAATTAAAAAATTTTTTCTCTTTGACTCAATGGATGGAAACAGTGGTTATTTATGCAGAATTCCAATCTTGCGGACAAGTTAAACTTTTAATGGAAACCCAGCAATATTACCCTATAGACTCAGCCTCAAGCATTACACCAGCGGAACGCCCACTGTACGTCCACTGACCGTCTGATGGAAATTGCACAAAAAACTGGCAAGCTATATCAAAAACAAAACAAACTATGGTTCAAATTGTCCCTTTCTATCTAAATAAGATCTTCTTGGTCAAAATGAGCTGCAGTGTGGACCAGATCTTATGTCTAAATCAAACGTCTGGCTACAAAAGACTAATCTGACATGTGAATTATGGGCTTTAAACTCAAATGCAGATAAACACACCATAAATTGATCTAGAGAGGACAGAGTAGACATTTCAGCTGCTTTTGCCTGTTTTATGTCTTTAAAGAAGTGACAATTCTAATATTAACATCCATCACACCGGAGCACACAACTCAAGAGATGCCTCCCACACGCAATTACACCACATAAAGGATTTCATTACCTCTGGTGAGATGAGCATCCATGCTGGGCTGTATTTCATAAATGCAAATATGGGAGCTCAAAGGCAGAGTTTGTTTTCTTTAAAAGCGGTCGTTAAATGACAGTTCAATTAGGAAAGAGGCTGGCCAAGACAGTGCAGCAGCTGGATAGAAATGTTCCTGTGCTTTAAATCAGTCATTCCACTCTGCTGGTTGTGAGTTCAGGTTCATTCATTACCTGAAGCGTGTGAACCCACTCACTGTGTTTCGGTACAGGGCGGGAAAGAGAGCCATGGAGAACAAGGAGCTGCTAAATGAGATTCTCTAAGGGATGAAAAGGTGGGGAGAGCAGGCCAAAGCTTGTCAGTGAACACTTTGTTGTAGAATGCAGAAAGGCAAGAAAGGGAAAGATGGACGACATGACAATAGGGATGATCAAATGTGTTATCTGGCATAAATACTAAATTGGCAACACATGCTATAAATACAACTAACAGTGGCAGTAAGTTGATAAAAACAAACTCAGCTTGTCAATGGATTCAATAGTTAGCCAACCAGACCAGTTTTGTTTTGTGACGGCCGATGGGAATATCGTAAGAGAGCAAGGTGGCCGATAACCGATACTAAAGCTGATATGGATGATGTCATACCGTTTCATTTAAATATGGTAAATAACACTAGCATAACAATTGCTGCAACCATATGCATATTTTACATAACATTTACTAAAATAATTGTAAATAAACAGAAAATTTATGCATTTGAAAACAAAGGAAATTGATAAAACATAAAATTAACATTTATATTTAGATAACCTCTTGATTCTGTAATCATATTGCAATTTTCAAGAATAATAATAATAATACAAAAAAAAGTAGTAAACACTGTAACCTGCAGTGCACTCAATATTCCAATAAGTCTGTGTTCAGTTGGAATCACATATTCTTAAAAAAAGATGCTGATAATGCCAAATATCAGCCGATATATTGCCTTGGCTTCAGCAAACTTACAAAAAACAGTGTTGTTTGTTTGTATTATTTACAACCCGAATTCCGGAAAAGTTGGGACGTTTTTTAAATTTTAATAAAATCAAAACTAAAGGAATTTCAAATCACATAAGCCAATATTTTATTCACAATAGAACATAGATAACGTAGCAAATGTTTAAACTGAGAAATTTTACACTTTTATCCACTTAATTAGCTCATTTAAAATTTAATGCCTGCTACAGGTCTCAAAAAAGTTGGCACGGGGGCAACAAATGGCTAAAAAAGCAAGCAGTTTTGAAAAGATTCAGCTGGGAGAACATCTATTGATTAATTAATTTAATTGATATCAGGTCTGTAACATGATTAGCTATAAAAGCTTTGTCTTAGAGAAGCAGAGTCTCTCAGAAGTAAAGATGGGCAGAGGCTCTTCAATCTGTGAAAGACTGCGTAAAAAAATTGTGGAAAACTTTAAAAACAATGTTCCTCAACGTCAAATTGAAAGGCTTTGCAAATCTCATCATCTACAGTGCATAACATCATCAAAAGATTCAGAGAAACTGGAGAAATCTCTGTGCGTAAGGGACAAGGCCGGAGACCTTTATTGGATGCCCGTGGTCTTCGGGCTCTCAGACGACACTGCATCACTCATCGGCATGATTGTGTCAATGACATTACTAAATGGGCCCAGGAATACTTTCAGAAACCACTGTCGGTAAACACAATCCGCCGTGCCATCAGCAGATGCCAACTAAAGCTCTATCATGCAAAAAGGAAGCCATATGTGAACATGGTCCAGAAGCGCCGTCGTGTCCTGTGGGCCAAGGCTCATTTAAAATGGACTATTTCAAAGTGGAATAGTGTTTTATGGTCAGACGAGTCCAAATTTGACATTCTTGTTGGAAATCACGGACGCCGTGTCCTCCGGGCTAAAGAGGAGGGAGACCTTCCAGCATGTTATCAGCGTTCAGTTCAAAAGCCAGCATCTCTGATGGTATGGGGGTGCATAAGTGCATATGGTATGGGCAGCTTGCATGTTTTGGAAGGCTCTGTGAATGCTAAAAGGTATATAAAGGTTTTAGAGCAACATATGATTCCCTCCAAACAACGTCTATTTCAGGGAAGGCCTTGTTTATTTCAGCAGGACAATGCAAAACCACATACTGCAGCTATAACAACAGCATGGCTTCGTCGTAGAAGAGTCCGGGTGCTAACCTGGCCTGCCTGCAGTCCAGATCTTTCACCTATAGAGAACATTTGGCGCATCATTAAACGAAAAATAGGTCAAAGACGACCACGAACTCTTCAGCAGCTGGAAATCTATATAAGGCAAGAATGGGACCAAATTCCAACAGCAAAACTCCAGCAACTCATAGCATCAATGCCCAGACGTCTTCAAACTGTTTTGAAAAGAAAAGGAGATGCTACACCATGGTAAACATGCCCCGTCCCAACTATTTTGAGACCTGTAGCAGAAATCAAAATTGAAATGAGCTCATCTTGTGCATAAAATTGTAAACTTTCTCAGTTTAAACATTTGCTATGTTATCTATGTTCTATTGTGAATAAAATATTGGCTCATGTGATTTGAAAGTCTTTTAGTTTTCATTTTATTAAAATTTAAAAAACGTCCCAACTTTTCCGGAATTCGGGTTGTAAATAATATAAACTTATGGAATGAAGCATCTAAAAAGCTTTTTTAAATGCTAAAATCACAACATAAATCACAACGTAAACTGCACGTTTCATTTTTCCTCTCAAAAACTATTATTTTTATTGAAAAACATACAGTCTTAAATCCAACATAATCACATAAATTAGTAGTTTAACTAATTTATCAACACTTCCAGTTTTGGTTAATAAAAACAGGCAGTATTGTCATAAATACAGCAGAAGAAAAATTTAATACGGTCTTGGAAAATGTGGCCTTTGAGCAAAAATTTTAAGAACCACTGAATAAAAGGAGATACACATTTGAAATTAAGAAATTTAGTTTCTCATACAGTCTACAGTCTTCTTTAAATAAACAAACAAAAGAAAATGCTGTGGTCAGTGCTAATAGCCTTGTGGTTAGTGCGTCAACAGCGCAGCTGTGCTCACAGCGACCCAAGTTCGATTCCTGTCTCGAGGTGCTTTTCTGATCCCGCTTCCCTCTCTTCTCCCAGTAATTTCCGGTCATCTCTCTACTGTCCTATCTGAATAAAAAGGCATAACAACTGCTGCTAGAGTCATAAAAACACTGTCTGTGAACATCCTAATTACACAGGTCTGTCTTTAGACTGGTTAGACCATAGATTTTTATAAACACCCAATCTGGATTCGATTTATAGATAAATTATAACATTAAATATATGATGCTCAAACCGTTTTCAAGACTTTATGCATGAAAAGACTAAATGAAATTGCATATAATATTCTACTGCAGTAAGAAGAGATATCAGAACATTTTTCAACCATCTTCAAAATGGTACTGAAATGGAAAAATTAAGCACAGAGAATGATAACTTGAGATGATGTATGGAATACCATCTGCTGAGATAAGATCAACAACTTTAAAAGAAGCTTGTTAGTAGAAAAAATGGATGACAAAGGATATCATCTTCTGATATAAACGTAAATCTACTAATTAGGCACTGCACTGCTATCATCACTCATTGGTTCAGCAGATCAGGACAGAATCGTGGTCATGTCAGAGGACGCTGTTAAAGGTGGCCTTCCATCTCCTTCCTCTCGGTCCTCTTCAGACAACCGAGGAGGTCTCTCCCAGCAGCGCTGTGATAGATGACACTCATTTCGCTAATCGGAGACCCGCCCCCTGTAACATCCACACAGCTTAGCCCACCTCCTTAATAATCAAGGCTGTTAAGAAGACCGATGGCTCTGCCGCAGGAAAGCAGATCAATCCTCAAGGCTAAGCGTTCACTCAGATGCCGGAAAGCTGCTTGGTAATGATCAATCTTACCCGGCTCACTGTCAGCTTACGCTCACTTACATGTGCGACGGGAGAAGCCTTTTAACCGAGAAGAGACAATTAGCCGGGTAATAAACATTTCTCACTACGGGAAGAAAAACAGTTGTACTCCACTTCGTATAAATGGTTCAGACTTGCAAACAGAGTCTGTCTTGCATCCGGCGGCCATGATGACTGGTGTTGCAATGTTTGTGAAGACAAGAACGGAAGGAAACTACTCTCTGACCTTGAATTGATCTATCCTCGGCCAAAATGTGTTCCCATAGTCCAGATGCACTTAGCACTCTGAGTCCTGCTCTCGAGGGACTAAAAACATTTAATACGACTAATACATCCGCTAGGCAAATGTCCAACTCACATTCGCTTAACCCAACTAAACAAGTCTTGCACGCAAAGCAGCTGCCAAATATCTGCTTAAATGTGCAGATTACATAATAATTCATGTGTTATTTCAATGTAACTCCATTCAAATTAAATAAAATGAATCCAAGATTTACATTATTTCATAATAATGATGAAGGGCTGGTTTAAAAGAAACCAGAATTTAACAAATTTTAGCAATTTACCAATTAGACCTGTGCTTGTAACTGCAATGTCCTACTTTCTAAAAAAGTCAACAGAAAAGTGGAAAAGACAAGTCCAAAAACACTTATAGCTGGATTTGGCAACACAGAGACTGCGTCCACACCCTCACTAACAACTCTCTCTCAAACCTCGTTCACTCCACTAACGTCTCGCAGTGATCATATTCATACCTCGGACACTAAACATTCTTGTAAAATCTCTCAAAATCTGTAACTTTGTCTGATACAGGCTCAAACATAGGTTGGAGGCCTAATCTCTCCATCGTTCACGCCGGACAGTAGAGTAATAGTAGTAGTATATATTTATTTAGAGCCATGTCAGCATGGCAAAAACTATTTTAAAATACAACAAATACAATAAAAACCAGCAAACACGAGTTGTTTTACCTACACAGCAGAGATGTGATTGCTGTGTGAGCTACTTAAATGATCCGCACTGTGAAACAGCCAATCAGAGCAAAGCTCATTATTATTTATGACCTTTCCAAATAAGGTAATAATAGACCATTTCATTCTAGGTACAAATCCTATGGTTGTAAATGGAAATGTAAAACCATTTCTAGATAAATTTTGCCCTTACCTAAGCCACATACCTTCTATGTCAATATCACGGCAATCACAACAAAAAAAAAATCAAGAAAGAGTGGCTAAAAGATGTACCCCTTGCTTTCCCAAAATGCATCTGGCCTGGCCTTCCCCCTGCCAAGTGGGAATTTTGAGTAGGACTTTAAGAAAGACTTCCGTCCGGCTGCATCAGCACTATATAGAGCCTCTCTGGAGCTCTTTACCCAGCACAAAAACACTGGGACGAGGCAAAAAGAGGGAGCACAAAGAAACAGAGAAAGGAATACAGAGGTCCCACCAGATTCTTCAATATAGAGGTTAAGAACAAATCTACCAGTCATCTCTTTCACGCTTTCCTGGCCTCTTTTGGTGGACTGCCACATTCATCTCCATTCAGCAAACATCTCCTGGCACTAAAACAGAAGCATTCAGGACCATTCAAACGGGCTTGAGAATTAAGCTAATGTGGTGGAGTGTGGAGCAGGGGGACGGAGTAAATTTGGCCCAATGTGAAAGCATTAGAGAAATCAGGTCAGGACCTTTAATAGGCAGGGACATGTGCTTTCCCATTGCTGGTGTTAATGATTAGTCTGAACTAGCAGTGCACCCATCGCACACCTCCTCTGTGCTTCTCTCCCATGAATGAACTCTCATACACCCCGACCATGCTGCTCTGATCTCAGAAACACAAGACATTACATCATACAACAGTGAGAAATGGATGAGCAGCTTAAAATAGAAAGTGGCTAGAAGGAATCAAGTTGGAAAGTGACATAGCGAGACCAGTTTCAAACCAGTTATTTGTGAAAATGAGCGACTACGAAGATGATGATGAAATGTCGGTGGACTGTCAACACAAGTTACACTAAAGGATGACTTCACCTTATTTTACATATGGACAAAGCAACTGCATGAATCTGGTTTCAAATGGTCTAAGAATAAAGGTGAAAATGTATAATATTTATGAGATTTACAGTAAATGCCACCAAGAGCACATCCACATGGTGCGCTATAGAAATTGTGCTTTTCATAAATATATTATAAAACTCTGATATAATCAATCAATGCCGACTGATCAATGCAGTCCTGTTAAAATACACTATTTAAGATGCTAACTATCATCTTAATTGTGCACACTCACTAAATCTAAAAACAAATTTAAATTACTTGAAAATTAAAACAAAGCATAAAATAAAATCTAATTAAAATAATTGTACAGTAAATCAATGATATTAAAATTATACTGGTCCCGGGAAACACCAGATATAAATTACTACTATCTTTTAGCTTAATAATTATGGTTAAGAAATTTGCTTAATAACATACCAATTTATGCTCCTTGTGTTGCTCACCAAAAGTAGTCTGAGACGAACAACTTTTATGAGTCATTCATCATGACTTGAGTATGTAACAGCAATAACAGTTTGACTTTGACACCAACACAACCTTCTCACAATGATTATAATGATTATAACTTATTTGATATGACAACATCACAATGAAGAAGGCAAATAAATCCTTGCAATGATCTCTCACTGTAAGATTTCTGGAGCTATTTATCCTGTTTTAGAGTGAAGCTGAACCCTCATACTGTTGACAAGTTCCAGTTGGAGCACAACGATTATTGTCATAACAAAAGTACTGTTTTCTGCCAGTATATTCCAGTTCTAATGTTTTACCAAATTAATTTTGTTTCTGTAATTATAGGGTGTGCAGCATTTTGCTGTTACTTGGCAATAAAGATATGCAAGGGGCTCAGAACTCGCGAGAAAACAATTATATGCTGCAATTTGTACAAAATATACATCTTTTAGAACAAAGCATGAAGGTCTAGCCATAACCCTAACTCTCAGTGGGGCATAAGCAGATTGTACAAAAATGTATGTATTCACATGATCCAATTTTCCAAAATGTAAAACAGTTAAAAATTGCCATGTTGATGTGATCAATATAAGGTCTCAAATTTCTTGGTGCCACACTAATATCTATGACTCACCAGTTCTGTTATAAATATGTCACATTTATTGCATCAACTGATGCAAATTTGCCAATGCAAACAACAGCGTCCTAAAGTCCAAACTGCAGTACAGTGGGCTGGGCTTGAGGTGACACATCCTGTAATGACTCTGATGAGGTTTTTTAGTAAGCAATTAAAGAAAATGAATGACTGTTTGACTGCTTGGTGACGTCATCCAAGAAGCCTTCACGCAACTAGCATTAAATCTTATGATGAACAGATTTCCAGGTCCTGCATTCCTCAGAAACATTTGATCACAATGGAAAAAAGAACAATAAAATGAGTGACTGATTGAACCACATTACAGAGTAGACCTTTAAAAAGCTACAGCGCATGACTTTCGGCAAAATCCCGAGGTGATGTGATTGCATCCAACATTTTTCTTGCAAACAACAACCTTGTTTGTGTCAACCAAATCATGACTGTTTCTTTCATCGCTTTGCAACGATCTGAATTAAGACTTTGAGTGCAGTGAAAAAACACGGAAAGCTAGTTCGTCTTTGATGTCAGTCCTCAACGTTGTTCCAGCAGTGCTTTTCCACAAATCAATTCAGCATTGTTCAGCAAACAATATTTCCATTGTTTAACAAGCATCTCAGACCTCTGAGTAATAATCTAAAGAACCCCTGATCCTGAAATGACCCCTGAACCCTGACATATAAAGAAAAAAACCCACACAAATATGCACCAGTCAAAAGAAAATATTCATTGTCATTTGAATACTACTGGCAAAAAAAAAAGGCAAAGACCATCTCATTTACATCTATGAATAAATGCCAAGTTCTGTCATGAAACTCTAAATGGTGCAGACTGATGGGTCCTTAACATAAACGGAGTATATTTTCAGCAACTTGGGAAATATTGGACTGGGATGATTGGTTCATATGCATACACAACCAATGAGCTTGCTGCTTTACATTGAAATGGCTGGTTAGGATTCGCTAGATCATTTCTCAGCACACTTTCATAGATCTTCTAAAACCCTCCACCTCCCCCAGCTCCACCTGTATAGATCTGCTATGGGTTATTATAAATGATATTTGTGCAGCAGCAGTGGGTCTTTAATACTCTCAGCACTGTAATGCTTATGTATTGGCAGTATTTGCTTTCAGCAGCAGCAATAATCTACAACTACAGCAACAGACAACAACAGCAGCAGCGTAGCAGATCTATTCCACCAAGACCAAATACATTAACAATCATATCAATTACCATGCTAAAATCTTCTGAGAGTTGTCATGATACAAATATTTATGCATTGGGTTTGCAAAATGACATGTTTTCAATCCCGACCAGCTTGTGGGTTTCCTGAATTACCACTACGTCCTAAATAAACAACATTTAGGCTGCTTTTGGGTTCGCCTGACCCAACTGAGAAGATGACCCAGAATTTTCACAATGCAGGGGTGTAGATGAATTTTCTTTCAAAATCAAACAATTTTAACTTGACATGGTATTTAAAATACACAATAAGCAATGCTAATTAAGGCCAAAAATCTAAAAAAAAAATTTAAAACTAATCATTCTCATGAATCTACTACTCAGTTTTTGGACAGCTAGTTGACCCTCTTGACCCATTCTCTATGAATTTATTTTAAAAAACTGTTTTTTGAAGAGACTAATATAATACGGCCAGACTAATATAATGATACTAACTACTTGCTTGTATGACCATGTGGCAAATGTAGGATTATGATACAAAGAGATATAAAGGCTCAATGAAACTGCTGAATTGGTGAAATTTCATGGGCAAAAAAGGTCCAGTGATCACTGTTAATAAGCAATGATTGAACCAGATCTCACACAGAAGTTGCTTCCAATACAAGCAGCTTTCTGTTGGTCAGTGTGACAAGTTTGTATAACCATCATGAACCTGCTTCAAAATCTGCACACAAATTTCCAGACTGTGTGAATTCCTATTAAAATTACTGGATTCTGCCCACAAAAATACACTGAATAACAGTAAAGGATTAAGATGACATTTAAACATCCGTCACTTGTTTCCTGAGAAACAAATGAACACTTTGCCTTTATTATGTCACACAGGAATGTGGGTAACATCCATCTATGTCATAGGTCTGACAGTTCTCACACTCATCATCTCCCCAGAACAGATTACCACACAAGGAACACCTTTCCTTCACTGAGTATTCTCACTCAGCCTTTTCCTTTCTTTCGTCCCTCCTTCCTAAGAGTAAAGGCCATTGTTTGCTGGTTTCTATGGCTGCAGTGGCCAAACCCTCTCTGAGGCGAGGGACAGACAGGCAGACGGGTGTTCTGAGCTGAACAGAGAGAGGAGACTGAGCCTACACAAACTGAAACAAAAGGGTTTGGCATGCCCCGAACACCAGAGATGCACTGAACAGGTGGTCCATAATGGCAAATCACATAGTTTGGAGTCCTTTTCCAAAAAGATTGTTCCATCTGTAAGAATTAGGAGAACTGTTCATCATTTATTTTCTTATCTGAGCCTTGAAAAATTAAGCAATTTCATATGATATGAATAGCAAGTAATATATGATAGTTTAAGTTAGGGCTGTACGATATTGGGAAAAAATGACATTGCGATGTTTTATTTTTCTGCGATATATATTGCGATATGAAATCTAATCTATTTTTTTCTTAAAAACAAAAATGGGGTGACCACACTTACATTCTCATTTTAAATTATTTAAACATCGACACCATTGTGTCAATTGATTAATATGCGCGAGGGAGAGAGAGCAAGACAGCACTCGTGTTGTTTGAAGACGGTGAGCGTGCGGCCGGGGCTCGCTCGCTCTCGCTCTCTCTCTCTGTCTTTCTCTCTCTCTCTCTCTCTGTCTTTCTCTCTCTCTCTCTCTCTGTCTTTCTCTCTCGCGCTCTCTCTCTCTCTTTGTCTCGCGCTCTCTCTCTCTGTCTTTCTCTCTCGCGCTCTCTCTCTTTGTCTTGCGCTCTCTCTCTCTCGCGCTCTCTCTCTCTCTCTTGCGCGCGCTCTCCATGAATCACATTCGTCAAGGGCCGGGGAGCAGCTGGCCCGTACAGTTGATGAATAACGGATCAACTACGACAGCCTACATTGCACATCCTGCGATGTGACTATCGTGGATTCGTACATCGGGATATCGTTGCTTAAACGACACATTGTGCAGCCCTAGTTTAAGTGAATTAAATGGAAAATATACTCTACTGTTCAAAATGTTGGCGTCAGTGAGATTGCATTTATTTGATCAAAAATACGTAAAAAAAAACGCTCTCTTGGTTTTGCTCTTCTGAGATTCCAGCACTTCCTTCAAACGACTCATAATTCTTTCTCATGCTGCTTGTTTGCTTGGATGCTCCTGAGAGTGAGGTTATTTCTTTTCTTTTCCTGTTTGTGAGCTCAGCAATATTCCCAATACACTAATAATTCAGAAAGCACAAAAGCTTTGAAGTATAACCCAATTCTGATGTCTGCATTCTCCCTAAAGAAACAGTGTTGTGTATCTGTATGTATGGTTTATTCACAGAAAATGTCACAAAGAGGTCAAAGCCCACATTTGTGGGAACACTTGCTCTATGACACGTTATCTCCTTCAGCTCCACTACTGGGGTCACATATCACACAACAGACCGGATATTGTCTAAGATCTACAAGCCCATCCTGTTCTACAACATTTATCTATTATAAAATGTGGGTGAACTACAAAACAAATTAACATCATATAGTTTGGATACTTGCTACTGTCAGCTTTAACTGATCTAAAAAACCAACTGTGCTCAAGCTACATTAAACATGCCTTCAGTACAGCTTTGGGTGTGTATTACAAATTCAGTTCAGAGATCCTTCCCTCCCTGTGGTGTTTATTTCTTCAGTAGTTTAAAGTCGCTAATCAAATCTCATACCGATGCATCGCCCCAGGGTGTTTTCCATGTGAATCTGAATGGAATCCATCAGTCGGAGTACAGCTGTTACCTCAGACAAAGACAAAGTTGAACACAGACATTTCACAAGGGTGAAAACAAGTGCTGCCAAAGAAAAAAAAAAAAAGTTTAAATAATAATAGTTTGACGTACAAAGCTTTGTACAAAGAGTTTACACTGCATCAAAGAACACTACAAATCCACTGATTTCAAAGGGGATGACGCATTACAAGGAAAAAACAAAAATTTGTGAACATTCATGCATGGGACTAAATCTTGAAGAAATTCTAACTTGCTGCAACATGTAGAGACAAACAAATTAATTAAACCAAAAAGTGGCAGGTTTAACTTTAAGAATAAACTATAGGTTATTGACAATCTATCCATGATAGAAAGACAACACAAAATCTTTAAAAAATCTAGCTTAAACCATGTACGAATGTCTCAGAAAAACATACTCTGTCTTTATTTAAATATTTATTTAAATTTAATAACACCAAAATGTGGTGTAACCAAGTTAAAAAGCATCTTAATCATTTTCAAAAAACGTTTTTTATTTATCCTCGAAGCATCCTATGTGTATGTGACTTTCTTCTTTCAGAATAATCCAATCTAAGTTACATAAAAAAAATTGTCCTTGCTCTTCCAAGCCTTTCAGTGCGGGTAAGTGGGTGTTTGTTGTCAACAGTTCAGAAGACATGAAATAAAGTGCGCGCATCTGTAATAAAACATCCCTCACACGGCTCCGGGGGGGGGGGGGATAAATGCCCCCTGTAGCGGATCCATGAATATCCAGATGTATATCCAGATTTCAAATGTAATAAACACTTTTTTCCTCACTTCTGCTGACTGTGGGGAACCAGAAGAAGTGCAGCCGGATGTTGTTGTTCATCAGCGCTGCATGGTCAGAGACGAGCGCAGAGAGAAAACAAAACAAAACACTGAACGTATTAGAAGCACAAAACGAAGATTTGTAAAGGAAAACGTCTGAGGATTTCAAAATGAGCCAAGAGGAGACTGGAAATTCCTTTGCTAAAGTAAGGAAACTTTGTTTCCTTTGCATCTTCATTTTCCAGAGGCGCTCGCGCGACACATACATCTTCCTTCCTTCCTCTTATTACGTTTGAAATCTGGATCCTTATCTCACAAACATACATGGATTCACAACAGGGGGCCTTTATTCACCCCTCGGAGCCGTGTGAGTGACAATTTATTACAGATGCGCACACTTTATTTCACGTCTTCTGAACTGTCGACAACAAACACCCACTTACACCCATTGCAAGAACTGCCGCTAATTCGCTAAGCTATTTAAAAGCAAAGGAAAGCAAGAAAAAGAGGGAAAATTCAAACTAACTAAACTTGCTTTACATTGAATTGCTGCTATTTGAAAGTGAAAGTAAAATGCGTACAGCTTTTACAAACCATTTAAAAGCAAAGGAAAGCAAGGCCAAGAGGGAACGCCCTCACCCCCACGGTGATACCGGTATAACCGGTGTTGTCACACGTTGATTAACTGGTGGGAAAATGTACTCACCGTCACAACCCTGTATAGAACACTTTATTTTATTTCCTATTTTTTTGCATTTCTACTGCACAGCCACAGATCTTGAATTTCCTCTAAAGATACACTGACAAATTGTATGCAAGTTCAATAATGCTTTAAAAAAATTAACCCTTTCTTTCCACAACAAATCAAATTTTATACATTCCTTATCAGTCAAATCCGCCACAGGAGTTTTGTCTAGTGTGTAACTGCAGCACACAAGACTTGGGCTGATGGATTCTCTAAGAGAACGATCAAAATCCTTCAGCAGTCACAGTCGGGGAGGTCTTATGTTCATCATAGGCCTGCGGTAAATCACATCATACCAAACTGAAGTGATGCAAATATTTAAGAAACAATCTTCAAGTAAACCTGCTGTGATCAAAAGGATATGTGGGGCACAAAGCACACCAGCAATGCCCTACAGCAGGGCATGCATAATAAACAGACACGTTGAACAGCGCATGTACTAATCATACCGTTTACTCACACATACTTTCATCACAAAACAGGTACGGACAAAAATACAAAAGGCCCTTAAGCAAAGATGAAAGAAAGCCATTTACGGAAAGGGCAGGATGTCACAGGTTTCTGGTGTCTCATTACAGGCTCATCTCTCTTGTGCAGGGGTTTGACCTTGCCTCTGCTACAGGGCAGGCCTCTGACAAGCTCTCTTCATGACTTCCACAGCGCCAGAGGCAAACCGAGGCTGACCACCATTTGCTAACCCGTATGGCTCTCAGCTACAGTTACACTGCACAAATGCAGCGCTACAGAAGGGCTTCAACACCTGTCAAAACAAACATGCCAGACACACATGTCCGCTGAGTCAAACCAAAAGAGAGCTCAGTCAAGCAGCACAATAAATTCTTTTACGAGACTTTCAAGCCTACCCACCAAATTAGGAAAATTTACTCCTCACAAATGCTCAGCTTGACTCTCCCTCTACCTGTTCGTGGTGTTCTGTGAGCAGTGCTGTACATCAAGTCACTTTTAGCTGAATGAGGACTTTTAGAAATGTGCGTTAAGTGCTAGGGAATTTGAAATGATTCAGTAATCAACAGTTTTTTAATTATACATAAAATGAGAGTCAATGGTTGCCGGCAAGCTCAAAACTGACAACAACAAAAAAAAGATTTTATATATATATATATATATATATATATATATATATATATATATATATATATATATATATATATATTTATATATATATATATATATATATATTAGGGCTGTCCAAATTGCTCAAAAATGACGTTTGAATATTCCCTCTAAAAATACACGAATATTCGAACTATTCGAACATCTGGTTGCACATGTTGTCAATGTCGCGCATTACGTCAATAACAGGACAAAATAATACAAAGAGACATAACTACTTGTATAGATAGTCTATTTAAGTTTAAAAATATATGACAACGTATTACCTGCACAAAAACAAGGAAATCAACTAATGGCCAAGACTGCAGACCTCAAGCTCTCTCACCCTCACGTTCTCTGCGCATAATGGTTTAAATCACAGTTACTCTGCCGCTATAACTGGCGGCTCGCATAGTAGCTTACAGTATCACACTGCCACTTGCCTTCAGAGCATGTGAGGCGGGAGCGAGCGGGGAGTGCGAGCGGGCGGATCTTGGACAGAGCGCAGAGCGGCAATTTCAAATGGATGGTGGACGGAGCGTCGCATTTCCCGCTCCAATTTTGCTCTGCTCACACCACCAGTCTGAAGCATGCTCATTCAAGCCTGACCCTGAATCCATTAGTCTTGCACAGTCATCAACAGTAGACTATTTTCAAGCAAAACTCGGCTCAATAATGGAGTTCAAAAAGTAAAATGAGAATTCATACAGGTGTAGCCTATCAATATAAGTCGCTCCGGAGTAGCCTATAAGGTGCATCAGTCAAAAAATGCGCCATGAAGAAGAAAAAACATATAGGCCTAGCCTCGCACTGGACTATAAGTCGCATTTATTTAGAAATGTATAAAAAAAAAAAGAATTAAAAAAAAAATCTTATGGACGGGACAGTCCTCCGTTACGGGCATGAGCGCTCTGACAGCGGCACTAAGACTGCTTTTAAACTTTCACTGAGACCTCAAACAGAAAGCACAAAGCCTGTCTTTAAATTTGATTTCGTTTTGTATTAATTGTATCTTACTTTTAATCAAGGTTTCATCAAACAATTGTCTGGATTTAATAAGAAGTAGATAAATAGAAAATAGATAACCACGATACGAAGGAGCCGGTGTGAACCCGGAGTTTGTCTCATGAAAGAACCGAAACTCAGCGTATAGCCTACTTGCCTCACAGACCCGACAAATAGGCTATATATAAAGCTTGAAATGTCTATTTTTAAACAAAACAATTCAAAACGAAAGAAAACAGACTGCTCTCCCTCCCGTATGAAATGTGCATTTCTCTCAGGCGCGTTCACTACCGCGAAGATCACGAGTCAGCATCTTTCTAGCCAACAGACATAAAAAAAATTAAATGTCTTCTGCTATATTTTACATATTCATAATCATTAATTTTGCCGGTTCGTTGTGACAGCTTTTAGGTGCCCTTAAATGTTACATGAATGCATCAGCACTGAAAACATAGAGATTTTTTTTTTTTTGGGGCATTTTGTTTGACATGCATGCCAGCTTTCGCTCATCCCACTATTAAAGTAAATCTGTTCTTAAACGAAAATGTATTGGCCGTGTTATTTCTTTTTTGTGGGATGTCCAATTTATATGTAGAAATGCACATTTGCAAAGGTGACTTAGTATGTTGTCGTAAAAGTGGCTCGCCTTTTGATTTTGCTCTGCCAATGTGGGTCTTGTGAAAAAAATAGTGAGGATCACTGGTTTAAATGAACAAACAAATTTTTGTGCAAGCAATTTAAGGTCACGATTGTTGTCCCAAATAGAGCAGGCTTCATTCAGTGATTGAAACAAATATTATTAATATTAATTGAAGTTTTACAGCATATAGAACTGACATTGAATGCTCCGAGCGAGCTGTGCTGTGGTAAACATGGAACTTTTCCTTGACATGAAACGATAAATAATCAAACCTCGGATCCATTGCTTGACAGAACTCCCCGAAGCGTGCCCCATCCGCGATACTGATCGGTCTCATGTCCTTACAAATGAACAAAATTATTTTATCCGTTATGGCCTCTTGTCGTGCTTCAGACAAAGAGCTTGTGGCGGGCGATGCAAAGTAACGTTAAGTGTCGAGACGTGACTGTTTAGCTGGAGTTCCACACATTATGCCATGCTCATTTGGGTGCACTTTTTTGAAATGTGACCTCATGTTGCTAGTGGTCGAATGGTATGCTAACTGTATCTTAAATAGCTTGCATACAACTTTATCTCGCGGGTCAACAATTTTACCTCACTTTCTCTGGTGCGGTCGAGTTGGGCTCTGCACTTGCTGGCATCTTCCATGAAGACGCGTCAACTTTCAGCAGTGATGCTGTGCCAGACAGTGCGACTCCTGTGACCTGTCCCTGAACCCTCAAGCGCGCCCACTCGCAAAGCAGACAACCACGCCTCTACTACCGCGGGCGTTTTTTTCCACATTTTTTTATATTCGAATATTAATTTTCACCTTCGAAATTCGTTTTTTTTTTACTATTCGAATACATATTCGAATTTAGAATATTCGTTGACAGCCCTAATATATATAAATATATATATATATATATATATATTTATAAAATTACCATAAAAGTATAAAAATGTCCATATGACAAGTCATATTCAAAGTATTCTCAAGCTGTGTAACAGTTTTGTGTGAGAATCTACAGTAGAGCACAGGATTTTTTATTTATTTGGAAAAACGAGCCATAATAAATCATGACAGAATTTCAAATAATTTTTTTTTTTATTAAAAAATTTACATTTAAACAGTATGACAAACATTATACAAAATATTTGCCATACTAAAGCAGAATATTACATAGTCTACAATCATCAATCATTGCAAATCATTCTGAAATCATAGTGATTAATCAATATTCTGCTTAATTTTAGATTATCAGCATTGGCAAATAAATAAGTGTCAGAAGTGTTAGTTTTTTTATTATTATTCATATACATCTACTGATAAATTAACGTTTTGGCGATTTTGTTTTGTCATTTTAAATATTAATTTATTTAATATCATTCAATATTATTATTAAATATCTATCTATCGATCTATCTTTGCACATCTAATGTGATGGAAATCAGCATCAGAAATGGATCGAAGCAATGTTTTTCTTTGAAGCTTTAGGAAACCACCCATCCCAGAATCCCCTATGACCTTTGGCCCCAGACAGCAATGATCTTGGGATTACAAGTACAAGTTCCAAACTAAGACTTAGGCGGACACAAATGAGATGCTAATGAATCTAACTGTATGGCAGCCCTAAACTAGACTGGCCCGAAAATATACTTCAAGCTCTGTGTGTGTGTGTGTCATCCAGCTGCTTCCACTGGGACAACTAATGACTCACTCTGTGCCCTGGCGGCGATGTATCTACTGCATGCTGACATCCAGCTCTCACGGATACACAGATAATATATGCTCCCAAACACACTAAAACAAACATATATCTCTCACAGCTCTAAATCAGAACAGACATGCGTCTACCCACACTCACACTACAAAGCTTGTGGTCTATTATACGTACCTGAGTACACAGAAAATAGGATACCTGCGGTCCAAACCCAGAGCAGGAACAAACATCCAAAGCAACACATGCCTACAGATCCCATCTCATTTCTCTGTGTGCGAACGATACGAGCGGGGAGATGGCAGCTAAACAGACAGTCCTGATCAAACATGGGGCTTCAAATCGAGCACAAGATTATGAGCACACGCTCTGGGGATGGAGACGAACGAGAGCACACAGCTGCGAGAGCCGGAGAAGAATTCATTCTTGAAGATTGAAGGCATATCTCTCTCCAGCTGAGGTAATGAAAAAGTGCTTGTGAACATGAGTCTTCTGGCTGGGAGAAAGGGGACTGTAAGGAATAAGAGAGGAGAGGATGTTTTCCAGAGCCTGGCACAATAATGGCAGTGGAGTAATAGGCCTACAGCCATAAATCTCAATCTATATCTAACAGCAGCACTACATGCACACATTCACGCACACGGATACATCTACATTACGTTACACTGTGAGTCTTGGGGAAGCAAGACATGGGTATACTGCAAATCGGCAATCCAATGAGTAGAGACATTATAAAAAGGAGAAAATAGACCACTTGTATTAAAATAAATGGGAGAAAGCACAACATTTAACATGGCGGCTGTAGGAATGGAAGTATTGTACCATTAGTAGAGCCAAACACCTGTTTACTCATTAGCTGAACATAGCTGATTAGAACACATGAGCTGAAAATAGCTGATCGATCAAAAGATTTTATGAAAGAAATGAATACTTTTGTTCAGCAAGAAAACATTAATTTGATCAAAAGTGACAGTGAAGACAGTGAAGAATACAAAAGATTTATATTTCAAATAAATCCTGTTCTTTTGGTTCATTAAAGCATCCCAGTAATATTATAAAGAGGCACAACAATTTTCAACACTGATAAATGTTTAAACGCCATAAACTCCCATTAGATTGATTTCTGAAGAATAACATTAAAGACTGGAGGAATTATGCTGAATTGTTTTTGATTTAACGTCACAGGAACAAATTACATTTTAAAATATATTTAAATAGAAAAGAGTTATTATAAACAAAATTTTGCTATTTTACAGATTTTTTTCTTAGTAAATATAAAAGACTTAAAAAAAAATCTAACCCCAAAATTTGGAACAGTAGTGCAAGTTTTCATTTTGTTTTTAATTCACTGGATTCTTTAATATATTAGGAATTATATTTTCTAAATTAGGAAATATATCACATTTTTAAAGGGATGGTTCACCCCAAAATGAAAATTGTTATTAAATAGTGACCCTTCATGAGTCCCAAACCCGCTAAACCTTTGTTAATTTCTTTAACACAAATTAATACATTTTTGATTAAATCCAAAAGCCAAGACCCTCCGGTAACTGACACGTTCAAGAACCAGAAAGGTGGTAAGGACATCGTTAAAATAGTCCATATGACATCAGTGGTTCAACTTTAATTGCTTGAATTACGAGAATACTTTTTGTGTGCAAAGAAAAAAAAAACTACTTAATTAAAATATTTATTTAAATAATTCATTCGCATGGAATATTCTAACAATATCCTTACTACCTTTCTGGGCCTTGAATGTGTCAGTTGCGTTGTTGTCAATATAGGATCTGAAAGCTCTCGGATTTCATCAAAAATATCTTAATTTGTGTTCCGAAGATGAATGAATGTCTTACGGGTTTGGAACAAAACAAGGTTGAGTAATTAATGACAATTTCCATTTTTGGGTGTACTAACCCTTTAATTGAAATTTCAGCAATAATAACTATTGTAATATACACAGGGCTCAACATTAATGCTTGTCTGCTTGGTCCTGATTTTACTTGCCTGACCGGACAAGTAACCTGATCAAAATTTTAATAACAATAACTAGGGCAGCACCAAAACTTTGGCGAGAATGATTCTGATTTTATTTCTTTCGGTGTAAACTGTGACTAATAACGGATAATGTATTGACAGTATCAAGGTTGCATCAGTTGAGACTTGTGCAGCCGGTCTGACTTGCGGAGAAATCAACACTATAAGCGCAACAGCACACAAAGAAACATGAACAAACATACTGCTGTAAAAAATATATATAAATATTCTATATAATATATGCAACATCACACGACCAGGAGTGATGTTTTCCCAACTTTCAGCTCGATTGCAAATGTGATATTGATTTTATACAACTTTAGTTAAATAAACAAGTAATATTAAATGACACACATTTTAGACACATTATCGATCATTTTTGTTCCATTTCGCTAACAAAAATAGTTCTAAACAAAGCCACAGAAGAACAGTCGCGCATCTCCGAGCAACACACAACAGTCTTTCATTACTAAATGATTCATTTTTGAACGAGTCAATGATTCAGTGAGCCATTTATAAAAACGGTTACTTGCTTCATTTATTGAATGAATCAGCCGTTTGAACGAATCGGTTGAATCAATGATTCACTCATTAAGACAGTGACTTGCCACCACCTACTGGTGGTTTAATTTCATATTTAAAAGTATCATTGCATTTTTCCAACATTTCATATTTGTATGTCAAAAAAGTAAAACATTAGTGAACAAGTCAGTTTTTTGTTCATTATCTGGCTCGGCTCAGTGTTCATCTTCAGTTCTCTCTTCACAGCAGTTCAGTCGGGGGTATTGCTCTGGGGTATTGGTTTGTCTGAACTCAGAGGGAGTGTCAGCCACATTAAAAAAGTTAACAGCTTAAGTCATTTGTGGATTAATGCGTATTGGAGACGCGAACCGTTTAAAAAACGATTCAGTTCGATTTGGTGAACTGGTTCAAAAAGATCCGGTTACATCGAATGATTCGTTCGCAAACCGGATATCACAAACTACTTTGTTTTGAACTCTCTCACAACAGACACAGAAGAGAAGACAATGCTGAATAAAGTCATAGTTTTTGCTATTTTTGGACCAAAATGTATTTTCGATGCTTCAAAAAATTCTAACTGACCCTCTGATGTCACATGGACTACTTTGAAGATGTTTTTCTTACCTTTCTGGACATGGACAGTATACCGTACACACAGTTTCAATGGAGGGACTGAGAGCTCTCGGACTAAATCTAAAATATCTTAAACTGTGTTCCAAAGATAAATGGAGGTCTCACGGTTTGGAACGACATGAGAGTGAGTTATTAATGACATAATTATGATTTTTGGGTGAACTATCCCTTTAATCTAATAACCTTATTTATGCATTTGGACAGATGGATTTTTTTGATACTGATTTCATTTGAATAGTAACAACCATATAGTATCTTATTATTATAACATTTGTGCCAAAAGAAAAAAAATATTATTTTTTTTTTTACTTTTTTTACTCTGACAAATTAATGATTGATTTACTTGTCCAAAGGACAAGCTCATGTCAAAGCTTAATGTCGAGCCCTGATACAGGTGCATCTTAATAAATTAGAATGTCGTGGAAAGGTTCTTTATTTCAGTAATTCAACTCAAATTGTGAAACTCGTGTATTAAATAAATTCAATAGACACAGACTGAAGTAGTTTAAGTCTTTGGTTCTTTTATTTGTGATGATTTTGGCTCACATTTAACAAAAACCCACCAATTCACTATCTCAACAAATTAGAATAATTCATGAGACCAATAAAAAAGAAAAAAATATTTAGTGAATTGTGAATTGTTGATTTAGTGAATTGTCCAGTATTTACTGAAATTGCAGTAATTAAAGCAAAAGGAGCCCCTACCAAGTACTGAGTACATGTACAGTAAATTAACATACTTTCCAGAAGTATGTTAATTTACTGTACATGTACTCAATACTTGGTAGGGGCTCCTTTTGCTTTAATTACTGCCTCAATTCGGTGTGGCATGGAGGTGATCTGTTTGTAGCACTGCTGAGGTGGAATGGAAGCCAAGGTTTTCTATGACAGTGGCCTTCAGCTCATCTGCATTTTATGGTCTCTTGTTTCTCATTTTCCTCTTGACAATACCCCATAGATTGTCTATGGGGTTCAGGTCTGGTGAGTTTGCTGTCCAGTCAAGCACACCAACACCATGGTATTTAACCAAGGTGCCAAATCCTGCTGGAAAATGAAATCAGCATTTTCAAATTGGTGAAGGAACCATGAAGTGCTCCAAAATGATTGTCTTTTGGTAAACTATCAGATCAGCAGTCTTCCTTGTGATTGTGTAGCCTAGTGAACCAAACTGAGAGACCATTTTGAAGGCTCAGGAAACCTTTGCAGGTGTTTTGAGTTGATTAGCTGACTGCCATGTCACCATATTTTAATTTGTTGGAATCCATTCAGATCTACAATTTCCCCGCTAAAGCACTCAGGCGTGAACTTTCTGATGATTTGTATGTGGTGCACCGCAGCTGTTCTATTTGGCCACTGCCCAATTAAACCCTTGTGAGATATGATCAGTGGTACCATAAACCCCCTTGAACCGCTCGGTTTGGCTCCCCTCATCTTCGCTCCATATGCAGGTCTATAATGGCACACAGTATGGACAGCATACATATCTGCTCAATTTCATTCCATCACAGTCCCTCTGAGATGTCCATATGGAGGGTCTCTCTCCATCTTCCTCTCTTCCTCATTACATGTACCGAACACCCCAGTTGGAGCGTGTCGGGCATAATCCCAGGCTGTAAGCAGACATGTGGGTAATTTCTTTAATAGGTTAGCCTGGGTTTTACACCTCCCTCCCTCTCACAGGGTAATCCAGAGAGAGCCACCACAATAACCACAATAACATCATCAGTATGCATAGAGACTGAACCAGAGGATGGCAAGAACGATGGAATATTCATGTTTTCCTAATAACCGGATGTGAAGAATTAATCAAATCACTCTATAATTTATTAATGCGATCACTTTAAGGCCGGATATTGTCTAGAAAAAAATGCATGTAATGTAAATGTATGCGATGTACAGTGTGTGTTCAACCACAGGGGCTTTCAGTACTCTCTGGTGGCTTTCTTGTTCATAAAATTATATTTCTGCTCATTAAACCACTTTTATCTTATATTTTCTGCAAATAAAACTGGCTCTTTGTTACCTAGTCAATATTTATTTGTATGGGTCAAAGACATGATGTCCCACTTCGGTGATACTATAAACATATAAAGCATATGCAAGTTAGAGTGAAGTAAAAAATGTCTGCTTTAATGATTCAAATAACTTTTTTGAAAATAAAAATGTCAAAATATGGTGAAATAAAGTTCCACCATCATTCAGTGTACCCCCAACAATCCACTGCATCCCAATACCATGTTCAGAAGGAAAATGACGTGTACTACTGAACCCCTAAAGGGAATAAATACGAGATTGGAGGATTGAATATATATTTCAATACTTTATCTCGCAGTTATATTGTTGGGAAATTATACTTTCTATAAATTGTAGGCATCAGGGTGCCGTTATTAATATGTGAGGCACTGAAACTGCTTTTGAATGCACGATTGCTATTTACTTTCACTTGCGAGATTCGTGATCACACTTGCTCTGTGTATACTAGAGCAGCAGTACTTACCACACATTAAGATTAGATGCTTGCCAGTGGTGCTTCAGGATCTACAAATCATTTGCCATTGTCCTCAGTCATCATTCCTTACTCCGTTTATGTGGTAAGTGAAAATTTATGTACTTTTAATGTATGTAATGTAAAAGGCAATGTTAGTAACGGCTAACAATGTCTCCTTAGTGGCTCGCGTTATTTGTTAAAACGCGTTATTTGTTTTCTGTGCCTTTCTGAATGTTGATTCATCCACCACCCTCCACCCTCCCCCATCCTGACAAGAATTTTTGGTATATGAATATATATCGTATAGTTACGATGAATTATATTTTAAGCCCAAGACGCACCAAGCTGACGGTCGGCCGTTGGTGAGCATCTGTCGGGTTAGTTTGTTTGGTGTGCTCCACTCATCGGCTCACATCAGTGGAAGTTTGCGTCGTTCATTTTCAGTACACAAATGATGATATTTTTGATTAAATCCAAAAGCTTTCTGACCCTGCATAGACAGCAATACAACTACAACATTCAAGTAAGCTAGTGAAGACATCATTAAAATAGTCCATGAGACATCAGTGCTTCAACCATAAGTTTAGAAAGCTACAAGAATACTTTTTGTTTGCGAAGAAAACTAAATAACTTTATTCAATGATTTCTTTTCTTCTGTGTCAGTCATGGTATTCTCATGAACGTATCAAAGACTGACACAGAGGAGAAGAAATTACTGAAAAAAAGTTATTTTTGTTTTCTTTGTGCACAAAATATTCTTGCAGCTTCCTAAACTTACGGTTGAGCCACTGATGTCACATGGGCTATTTTAACAACGTCCTTACTGCATTTCTGGGCATTGAACGTGGTAGTTGCATTGATATCTATTGCAGGACCAGAAAGCTCTCAGATTTCATCAAAAATATCTTAATTTGTGTTCTGACGCAGAACGAAAGTATTACAGGTTTGGAACGACATGAGCAATTAATTACATTAATTACCATTTTGGGTGAACTAACACTTCAAATAAAGAAGGCTGACTGATATGCTGAAAAAAAAACCTTCACAGATGGATGATGTTAACATCTAAAAAAAAAAAAAAACAGTAGATAACCATAGGACAGCTCTTGTAGAATGCAAAATAGTGTAAGGATCTTATAAACAATCACTACAGATGTGCATATGGAGCAGACCTTAATGAGCTGTCCGATAAGAACTGCTGTTTACTCTCACTGAGTGTGTCCTTCACCTTCCCTTTGTACTATAGAGCTCCCTCTCTGTTCACTGCTGAATTATTCTCTTTGATGCAATGTGTGCAGACCTGCCACAGGCCTCTCTTCCCTTTTCACGATTAGACCTCAGGGTCCTCATCTCTGAATCATGTGCTCACATCAGTGAATGAGCATTCTGGAGAGTTCACACTTCCTAAAAATCACAACAGGTTAGCAAATGGCTGTGGAAGTGTGGTGATTTTGTAATGTTAAAAGGTAGGAGTGTAAATATTTAGGCTTGATCTATATGTTTTTAATTTGTGCATTTTTATTAAATTACTTATACAAGTACTTTTAAATTCATAATAAATCAAAACTCTAGCGCATACAAAAGTCATTGTGTGTATGCCAATAAAAACTAAGCATTGAATCAATTCTGAGTTGTTGAAGAGAGAATTGTGATGCATTTCACAGGATCCTTTTTTTATTCCTAACCCATTAAAGAGACAGTTCACCCAAAAATGATTTTGTAAGAATGTTGGTAACCAAGCCATTTTGGTGACTACTGACTTTTTCTTATGGACAAAAAAAAGAAAAAAAGAAGACATGTCTCAAAATTCCTTCTTTTGTGTTCCGCAGTTGAAATAAAGGTTTGCAATGATAATGTAAAAAAATGTGTGAACCTGTCCCTTTACAATTTTTTCCCCCAGTTTGATGCGCAGAGTCAACTAAAAATAAGCCATTCACAAGATTTGAAAAAAAAAAAAAAAGTATGTAGATATTTTTAATATTTTTTTTTTTTTATATGTTTTTGACCAATGGCAGATGACCAATGGCAGTATGTTCAGGAAAAGCCATGTATATTTTTTAAACATATACTACAAAAAAAATCGTATTGAATAATAAAACTAATATATTACATAATAATTTGAATTAGTATGTAGGACTGGCAGGTTCATGGCAAGTTCATTGTCAGTTTTTCATTTTTTTTTTTTTTGTCAGTAACATACCCTCATGTTTTTCAAAACAGTATGACTCTCTTTCCTTTGTGTAACAAGGTTAGAATCTGACAGTATCGGTCAGCTCCACTTTCACTGCATCTTTTATCAGTATAATGAAAGTGAAAGATGACTAATGCTGTCATTTGTGCTAAACATCTCCTTTAGTGCAACATGGAAGAAATAAAGTCATATGGGTATGGATAACATGAGGGTGAAGTAAATGAAGACAGAATTTTAGTTTTCGTCTAAACTGTTCAATCAAGTCCTTTTCACTTCTCCATCAGGGCTCTACCACGCCTTTCAACACAAGCGGCATTCAAATAGTTGCAAATAGTGTGATGAATGGATGATTCTTTCATGACAAGCTTTCGCCGTTGTGCTGTATAATGCTAATGATAATCATATTACGTAAAAAGCAAATTGAAAGGAGTAGCAAATGTGACCTGCAAGTATGCAGTAGACACAAAAAAGAGTCTTTAGTCTGCTCAAAAGCAGCATAGAGTCATCACACAGAAGGCACATATTCCTCCATTTACAGCTATCAGCTGCATGACAGCTCCGCTCTGAACGGAATAGTTTTTCCCCTTCATTTTCCTTGATTGAGCAAATCACAGGGGAAGTAGGAAGAGACTCTGAAAACTCACTCACCCAGTTAAACCACAAATTGTGAAAATATGACGCATTCACAAACCTTTTAAAAGCGAACCCCTCCTCACCTGCCCAGCATATCTCCTCTACCCTACCTTCACCACAATAGAACACTTTGTTTTAATAAGAACTAGGATGACAGCACGCTGCAACGGGAATGAGGCAATTAGATCTAAAACAAGAAAAGGTACAAGAAAAGGTACGCTTAAAAACGCAATTAAATATGAACCAAAGAGACACCAGTGAAAGAATGCAGAGGTATATTTAGATACTGAAGTACTGTGAAGATATCACAGAGATAAACAGTCTTAAATGAAATCTGTTTTCTAAGCTCCGCTGTGACAATGAAGATAGGACTTCGAAAAGCACAGCTGAGATATGTGCACTTGTCAGAGTCGAGATGCCGTTACGTGAATATTGCAGCACTTACCCCGTAGCCATCAGTGAGAAGCATTCACAGAGACAGATGCAGCGCGTATCTGTCCAAAAGTGTATATATAGACATCACTTGGTAAAGAGCCACAGTTCAGATGATAATGTGCATCTACAAAGAACTATGGCTGTAACTAATGATCATACTATTCTGACAAGAATGTCTTCTAGAGATATTAATCAAGTATTTAACGCAAGGAATAATCCACAGCTTTTAAAGCATCTTTTTCATCTAAAGCAACATCACACATGCTCAGCAGAACACTGAGGAGGCATCTCAGCCAGCACATTGACTGGTTTCAGCAGACACCTGGGAGCAATAACAGCTGAAACTTCCTGATTAAAGAACGGTTTCTTCCCAACAGCTGTCCAGCTGCTCAATAAACATCCGTAGAGTAAGCATATTACTCCTCTGGTGCATTTTAAGCCCATGTTTACATGCATATCAGTATCATCACAGCCTATTTTGATTATTTTCACTAGTGCAAGGATTTCTGCTCTTTTGCACATTGTATCATTTTAGAATATATATTGTACTCATTTGCATAGAGCTATTGAGTTATTATTTTTGTTTGCACCTTTATCTAATCATTTTTTTTACAGTGTATCATTTATTGTATTTTATATCCAAATATTCAGCTTTTGCCTCGAGTTTAAGTTGTATAAGGCATGTGCTAGCTATAAATAATACTAATTGAAACCAAATAACTTTTAATACCATTAACATAATTACAACAAAACTGTAATTTTTTAAAACTTAAATAACCATTTTATAATAATTTTTTAAATGTCTAAAATATATTTGTAAATAAACTAAATCCTTGCAATTTGTGTTTTTTTTTTTTTAAGGCACACGTTGTTGCCAGAGCTGTACTGTACAAAATACTGTAGCAACATTTTAGGTTTTACAAACTGAATTTAAACTTACTTTTTTTTAAATTATATTTTATTATAACTGAAATAATGGTAATATAGGATTCATCTATGTTTACCTTTAAAATATACCGACAGCCACCTTAAAACACAGTTTGTAAAGAAAAAAGTATATAAGCTTTTCCACAGGCAGAGATGTAACATAAAACCCCAATGTACATATCTTATTAAACAATTTTTTATGACAACCCATCAAATGTAAAGCATCACAGGATTCTTCTGTGATTTTTTTTTTTCTACTGAAAATTACGAGATGACATCTTTTTCACTTCCGATAACTCAAATTACAAGAAATGTCCCATTAGATCAATTTTGTTTTTTTGTTTTGTTTTTTTCATATGAAATAAAGGAAGTTACTATCAACCATTTAAGGTTTTTGCCCAAAGAATCATTCTTACAGTAAAAAATATTAAAATAGTAAGCTATAGCATGACTTAAGAGGTTATTGTTTACACTGCCAGCTATTAATTTTGGCCCTACAGAGCACCACAGTTTCAGATCACAAGAGCTTGATGTTTCCAAAGTACCATTTTTAGTAAATTAGTCCACCTTTCCATCTGCCATCTGAACATGAGCAGTCAGGAAAGTGAGGGGGCAGAGGGCAAAGGTTAATGGTGTCGCCTAGCTGATGCTTGAAGGTCAATGCATTGGCAATGCAAGCTGGTGGGGGACTACCGCATCCCATAATGAAACCGTGCATTTGTGTGTCACTCTAGCCTCTGACCGACGGGGGACAAGCTTAAAGGGGAGGTGGTTCATTACGTAAGCCTTATGCTTTATCGTGACAGAGCAGGCGGTTCTGGAGAGCGAGGTTAGGGTCCAGAAGAAAGACAGGAAGCTTCTCGCCAAGAGCAGATCGTGTTCTGGGCTCCTGAAGGGCAGAGCCTGGCAGCATGTCCATGCACAGCATGTGTCACGGCGAGTCAAAACACAACGTACGGCTGAGACAGCAGAAAACACATCCTGCACCTCCCTCTGCCTCCACCTACCTATTCATCTACCTTTCCATCCATCACTCAATAACTCAACCAGAACAGAGCTGCAAACCAAAATAAATGACTAGGAAGCCACCAACTTCTACAGTACAACATTTAGGAGCTAAAAAAGATGTTCGGAAGTCCTTATTTAATCCTTTCAATATTAACAGACAATAATCAATTCTCGGAAATAAAAAACGTCACGATACCTAAATTTATTAGTATCGATACTTCAAAGAATGACTGCGTTCCAGATTTGTAAGAGACGTATTTCATGTTGGTGTGTGCAACGCACGCTTCCAGTGCCTCCCTATGGACGTCTCCTCACACAAGCAGCAAAAAAGCACTACAGCGAGATGGCTGTATTAGTGGCTTTACTAAACTGATTTGGCTTTACTAAAATGTGTGCATAATCGCATTAAATAGTTTAAATAAGTTGTTCAGATGAACAAAGCACAAGGTTTTCTTGCATAATTAACATTTTAATTGTTTGGTCAGACAGTTCATATATAATATTCACATTAATCGGGGATTAAACGTGGAGTTATGTTCTGTATGCTAAATATGAAAACGAGCGTGTCTGCACAGCTCCTATAACTGCGCTTTGTATCTGCTGATTGCTGATCGAGATTTACATGCTTGGCTCACTGACCCTGTGAAACTCGTTCACGAACGAGAAGATCACTCGATCTCGTTCAGTGAAGGGCGGATTCGATCACTACATTCAACAAATCACATGTTCCGTCACATCTTGAGTAACTTTTTGACAGGATGAAACAGTTCACAGAGCTGTTCACGAGCTAATAGTGAACACGCTGCTAATAGCGCCGTGCTCGCGCGCTGCTGTGGAGGAACTTCAGTGAACAAGAAATATGAGTCTAGTAGCAACGTATCTTCCGTGATGTCCCCGATGCGCATAAAATATTACTTTATTTGGGGGCTGGGTCAGGCCAAATAATTTCATAAAAGCGGGACCCTTGGGTTGGACAAATACCCGACCCGCGCATCACTAGACTGCATGTGCGAGCACAATTGATACTGTGGCCGCCGGTCCACGACTGGTAGATGCTCAGTAAAGCTCACTGGCTGAGTTTTCTCCTCTGAAAGAAAAGGTTGCACAACTGACAGAATAAGTTACAATATCTGAGATATTGCTGTTAATTTTATTTGCTTTTTTTTTTTTTACTTGAATGCCATTGCTTAAATTGATATTTATCTTTTGACATTTAATCTTCTGAGTTCAGAAACATTGTTTAATATAATCGGTGTTCATATTTTTATTCAAAGTTCAGAATCAAGATAAATTTATTACTTTTATGTTTCTTATGGTAACTGAGATAATGCTGCTAAATTTATTCTTTCTTTACCTTGAATGTCATTGCTCTATTTAATTTTTTTATTTTGAAATTTCATATTTTGTTCAAATGTTTAATATATCTGCTGTTCATATGTTCATTTATTAGTGAGTTATATGATTAGAATGTTGTCCCGGTTTTAAAATAAAGCACATCAATGATATTTGAGAGTGTATTTTCCCTTTTCAGGAAAAGTATCGAAAAAGTATCGAAATCGCAATTCTTGACTACGTATCGGTATCGAAACAATAATTTTGGTATCGTGACAACACTAGTGGCAACTAGATTTTAAACTGTTGTCACCATATTTTGGTGCTTATGCAACCATTTTTGTTGCAGTCTAGAGCCTCGCAAAAATATTCATCCGACGCTCTTTCTGTCTATCAATATGTACTACTGAGAGTCTGTCCTTGGCTTATGCTGGCTCTCCTTCTGGGTTGCAATTTCCATCTTTATCTCCCCACAGATGATGTCATTGTAAAGCCATGTGCCAGCTAAACAAGGGCTGGCAAGGGAGAGGATTGTGGGATTTTGGAGCATGGAGCACTAACAAGTATTCACACAACCCTCTGTTCACTGTATGTCCTCTTCTGTTGACATCCACTCGGCACAGCCATGGCTTAGGCAATGAAACAGAACTTCAATTACACACTTATCTGGTTTAGCTCGAGAGGTTCTGGGGCAGGGAGGACACTCGCTCTATGATTGTTCGCTGTGCCCCCCTTCAACATTTCCTGCTCTGCTTGGGGGCGCATTGCAGCTGTCACAGGCCTCTATTCCCATTGCCTAATAAGCCAGTAATGCAAAAATCTCTATATAAAAAACCCTCTGCCAACCAAATGTCTGTGATGGGTGAGGGAGTCTTTTTATTAGAAGCAGCACCCCATAATTACCATTCCACTTCACTGAGTACCGGCCCAAGCAATTAATGTGTCATCTAATTAGCCCACCAGGAGATCTGTAAAGAGTCCACCATTGTTAGCATGCAGATGACTCAAACCCAGGTGACGCTCAACATTTGCAAGCTTAGGTTTGCCTACAACTTAATGTATACGTTACAGTTTAACAACTTACTCATTAAAAACACTCATTTCAGGGTGCTTTCAATAAAAGTTAAAGAACCACCTCTTCAGTTTTAAAACACCATCATCAGCATCCAAATGTGTTTTGCCTTGGAACAAGGTCAATGAGTTAGGGAAATTTAACAGTCATGAAGTGATATTTTGCATTTTTATTTAACCCTCAAAGACCGATATAGCCGCCCGCAGCTAAAAATAACTGTTGTTTTTTAATGTTTAATAACTTTTGAACCGCTAATCCAATCAGAATGCTTTAAAAAGTGATGTAAAGCAGAGATTCTCCACATTTCGGAGATATCCTATTCATTTCTCATCTCATATCTCATTTGGATATTCAGAGGCGCCGTAATGCACGTGATAACGTCATCACATTTTGACAACATTGATTCGTCAGAAGAAACCAATGCTTTCGTTCCTCTGAGCCAAACAGAAATGATTGTTGAAGCGTAGTCCCACCCCCGAGCCCAGATTGGTTCAAACTGTACCATATTCAACCAATAAGTAGTTATTTGAACTACTACTTAACATATTGCTTTTGAAATATGAACAAAAACAAAGTGAAAGTGAAGTCTGTGCGAGTGCATGGATTCAAACACAAATGAACACATTTGCATGAGAAAACTCTCTGGGGAAAAAAAAAAAAAAAAAAAAAACACACGACAGAGAACTTTTACATAAAACAAATCAAAACCAAGGATGAAACAGTGGTACATATCTGATAAAGCACTGGAATTTATCTCTCAGGTCGCTAGGCAATGTTCCGGTAAAATCGATTCTTACACGTATTACAGCCATGGGATCTCTCATTTATATTATGTCTATTATTATTAAATAATTATACAAAATATATAGTTCAAAAAGCAGTTTGCACTGTTTTTTCTGTTGCACTCTGAGTATTTCTCACTCATTTTGTGTAGTTTGTGAATCATTTGCACTGTTTTTGCAGTGTATTGTTGAAGACAATTTGTGCAATTGTTTAACTACAGCCTATGCTGCATAGTTTATGTTTATAGTTCATACTCAGATTGAAAATATATTTCTCAGAAGAAAAAAAAAACTTGTTTTGTTTTGTTATCAAATAACACTCTTTCCATTTTCTTTACTCATTAAAATGTTTTTGGACACATCTCTATTGTTAGTTAACGAAATAGGCCTGTTTTTTTTTTACTTAAAAGCAGAGATAACAATATTGTAATAAATGGCTATAATTTGCTTGGGGAATGGTACATCAAAAAAAAAAATTATTTGGAAGTGTAAAACACCCAGACACAACTTTCTAAAGAAAAATATCCAAACTTCAGGAGTTTCTGTTTGAGTACACAGTAAAAACACACCCAAAAGTTGCTTGCATTTTTCTTAAAATTCTGTAATTTCATTAATTCTTTGAGAAAACGAAAGTAAAATTGAGACTTTGAATTAGTTAGACTTAAACTGTAAGTTCTCCTATTTATAATGATATATGGCACTTGATGCTGACTGCTAGAATAGGTCTGAAAAACAAAGAAAAGTGCAGGTGTGTCAGGCGCCCCAAAAATGTTCTAGGTCTTTAAGGGTTAAATTATACACTACCATTCAAAAGTTTAGGGTCAGTAAGTTTTTTCTTAAGATACCTACTTAAGATTCTTCAGGAAGTCCCATTAAATTGACCAAAAGTAACCATAAAACATTTATAATGTTTCCTTAAATTACCACAGTTTTCAAAAACTACAATGCAATAAAAAAATTTCTTGAGCACAGAATCAGCATATCAGAATCATTTCTGAATCTGAAGAATCATGTAACACTGAAGACTGGAGTAAAGAATCCTTTGCATCACAGAAATTAATTACTTTTTAAAATATTTCACATTTTAATGCTATTTCATAATATTACTCTTTTGACTGTAAGTTTAAGATTTTTTATTTTTTTACATTTCAAAAAATTTGTATCAACTCCAAGTGTTTGAATGGATGTATATTATTTTAATTATTTTTTGACAATATAATTATTTTGCCTTTTTTCTTCGTATATGTGTGTCAAAAAGTGTATTTCAGTCTATCATTGCATCATCATTGCTAGTATCAGTCTCTGTAAATCTGATTCTGTCATAAACAGATGAAAACAATATTTATTGTGCTTCACATACAGCAGGGCTGTGACGATGGCAGATTTTTACCACTGCGGTGGTAGTGGATCAACTACCGTCGCTGGCACGGTGTTGATATCTATCTATCTCTATATAAATAAATTAGTATTTATTATATAATTTATGTCGAAAATTATATATATATATATATATATATATATATATATATATATATATATATATATATATATATATATATATATATATATATATATATATATATCCACAATAGTGTTGTCAAAAAACCCGGTACTTCGGTACCAAGTCGGTACTAAAAAAATGTAAATGTGACGGTACCAGGTTTCTTTAAGTACCGGTAGTACCGAGGTCCCGTTCAAACCCGGTTCAGTGCTATGATTTCCGCGAAGCAGAAAACGAGGACGGAATCTCAAAATCCAGTCATGAAAATGAAACTTACATTTTAATATGGACAGTCATGGAATTTGTCAAAGTAAGCATAAATTAATCAAATCAAATCTCCATATGGACCAGTATCTGTAAATGTTAAGCCGCAAAAGTTGTTTGAAATATGAATCCGTGTTCTGCGCGTCTCTGTGTGAATTAATGAATGGCAGAGACGTGCGGGTTTGTTTACTACATAGACTGAAGCGCATGACGCTTGCATTAATTTCAGCATCTGAGCTTCAGAGTTCTCTCTCCATCAAGCGAACTGAACCTTTCAGTTCATCTCAATGGACGCACAGCGCACCTGTATTTGATGCTCTGTAAACTCTTTGTGAAGGCGCACGACTCACCGTCGCTTTACTGATAGCGCTGTTTCTCACACATGCAAAGAGAGAGAGAGCGAGAGTCTTACCACGCTGAATCGACACGCTATATGTAAACTATTCTTTGTCGTCTTCTCCTGTCAAAATAATGGAGTTCATTTAGAATTATTCATATTCATTTTCGAACAAGCAGAAGACATACCGGTTTCTCCAGTAGTGGGCGGAGCTAATGCGCAAATGGCAATTTCATTGGCTGGCGTTGATCTAGTAACGTCCCTGTTTTGATTTCAGCAAATCATTTTGACCGAACGCAGACAACGTGATTAATATTCATGAACCCAGCAGCTCATCAATTCATAGTGCATTGTATATACATTAGTATGATAGTAGAATTAGTAGTAGTATTATCTTTTAATAATAATTAATATGATCTATTACTATTTTTTTTACAGAAACCCTCAATGACCAAAAATATCTTAAGCGTCACCAATCACCAGTCTTAAGTTCAGTTAAAATGACAAATATGCATTCATTAGGCCTAAAAGTTTTTTACATAAAGGCATTTTTTTACATATTTTTACATAAAGGCATTGTGCTAGAAATATTACTATTATTTAGTAAAATGTATGTGATACTGCTACTACTGTTGAAAAAATGTATAAAACTTATTTTTTTAAAGAAATAAACCACAATATTTCTTCCATGTTTTAATTTTAATAGCAAATCCCCTTTATTTACCAAAAATAAAATGTGTTTAAATTTCATAAATGAAAATTTATGAAATGTGAAAACTGAAGTGAAACTTGTTTACTATTTTTCATAATTATATAACTTGTAGAAAAACTTTAAACACAAATGTAAATAAGTATAAAGAATGGCATTGGTTTTATTTTTAGTGCTAAAAAGTAATTTTTTTTTTAATTAGCATATTTTTGTGTTTTGCTTTGGTACCGAAATTGGTACCGAGAACCGTGGATTTTCACTGGTATCTGTACCGAATATTGAAATTTTGGTACCGTGACAACACTAATCCACAAATAAATAAATGATGCTCTATCGTCGATTAACTAATGTGCATGTTTGCTTTAACACTTCCTTGAACACGCAGTCTGCAAAACGCTAAAATAAATATCAAAGAAATATTACAGTTAGATAAGAAGGTAGCCTAAATAAGAAAGTTACACCCTGTCTACCAGATGCGAGTGATGTGACAAAATACTACAGAACTCATTATAATCAGTGATGCTGTCTACAATAGATGCGGCACGAAACGAAATGAATCCCCAACAGTAAACTGCCTTTTCCCATTTATGATGTACTGACACAAAGCATTCACTACACAGAGCCGTAGTTCACTGACAAACTAGGCAACATTTCCTAATTGTCAGTGAACTACAGCTTTGTGTAGTGAATGCCACTCAATCTGAAAGCAGGTGATGGTGATTTACTACTAATCACAGGACCGGCTTTACTCATGAAATGCGCATGACAATCGAATGCGATTAATTACACAGCCCTAACGTAAAGTATAAATTATGTCACACTACCTAATAAAATAACTTTCAACTTTTTTTTTTCTCTGGCAAAGCATTAATGTGAATGTAATATTTAATTTTGGAGACTGACAACAACATAATATAGGGCAAGAATAGAGATTAAAGACCTGAGGAAATAATTACACCATATACTCACACTGCCAAATCCAGTACAGGAATGTGACATTCAAGCAAATCGACAAACACACTCTTGTACAGGAAATGGTCAGGTCATAGTGCACATCATTTCGTCTGTAAACAGAGGGATGCATTTCAGCACTGGCTTACAGAATGTGATGGAGAGCAACTTGAAAAAGTAGGTTTGTGAATTGCAAAGGGAATTCTTTCTGGCAAACATATTTAATGATGCAACCTGAAAATCAGCTGAGTTTCTTTAGTCGACCATGTCTCAGAAGAAAATATTTCACCTTGGGGAACCAAACTGGCTCAATCTGTTTTATGAAATCTTTACTCATAATAAACAAAAGGTCAACAGTCTCCAAATCATAAGATGAAATACTGGAATGTTCTTGCAAACATTTCTTAATTGGTAGTTTATGTAAGTTTATGTTATACACAATTTGAAATTAATGGCAGCATTGTGTGGCATAATGTTACTGCAGCCTCGAAAAAACTGCATCATGGAATTATTAAAGGGGTCATATGATGCGAGTTTTCCTTTCTCTTTGGAGTGCTACAAGCTGTTTGTGTATAGATAAGTTCCCAAAAGTTGCAAAAACTAAAAACAAAACAAAAAAACAAAGAGATATTCTATTTAAAATTTAAGAATCATTTAAACAAGGCCCCACATTTTTACATCACTGTGTGGGAAGATTTGCACAACACCGTCCACATGTTCACGCTTTTATTCTTGCTGTAGTTTTGTTGTGGGGCTGCTCTGTGTTTTGTTGCAAAAGCGAAATTACCTGAACCTGGGAGAGTAGCCTACAATGCTGGCTGTTCTGACTCACAGCCTGTAAGTATGTTTTCATATTTAAAGAATTTGCCACGACTATTCAAACGTGAGTTTTGAGCAGTGTAGAGTAGTGCATGTTGGTTGTCATTTCTCAGATTACAAAAGCAGACATGGTTTGATGTTTGCACGGCACGATGCAATGCAACACATAAAAAGACACTATAAGTCATTAAAATCAGTAATTATGTTCCCACTGCAGGGCTCCAAACAAAAAAATCGAGTAAGGAGCCATTGGCTCCTATAAGAAAAAACCTTAGGTGCCTAATGATTTTTTTAGGTGCCACAGAATAAAAATGTTTTATGCGTTTTATTTAAATTATTTATTTTACATTTTAACTTTTTAATACTGACGTGTTTATGTCTCATCTTTTCTTGACTTTATCAGCATTTTAATCCATCTTGTAGATGACCTGGTAATGAAGGTTCACTTAAAGTGGGAGCTAAATGTCTTTTCCAACTTGAAACATACAGTAATGCGTTGTTTATTACACAAAATCTGTACCAATATCATGGACCATAAGCATCACTTGGCCCCTGAGTATAGTTTGGGGTCCTTCTCAATGCATCCTGTAAATGTTCTCATACTCTCTTAAAAATAAAGGTGCTTCATGATACCATAGAAGAACCTTTTTTTCCTGTCCTAAATGGTTTCATAAAGAACCTTTAACATTTGAAGACAATAACAGATTATGAAAAGGTCAGAAAGAGATTGTTCTTCAAAGAGCCTTTGACTGAATGGTTCTTTGTGGAACCAAAATTATTCTGTGAAGAACCTTTTATGCTCCTTTATTTTTAAGAGTGCATGTCTTTCACACTTTCAGTCTGTTTTTCTTAATTAGTAAAATTAAATTGTATAGGAGGAGTTGAATCATGTAGACAACAGGTTAAGTAAAAATATTAAAATTCAATAGCTCATAAATATAGCAAAATGCTCCTCTTTATAGTTATTTTTCTAGCTGACTGATGAGCTTATGGACACCGAAAGGTTACTGAAGTTAATATTACGTTGCAATGTTTACAAGCTTTACACGTTTTCCGCAGTTTGAAAGTGTTGTACTGTAGAATCTCTTATAAAATATCCTACCTTTTGATGTTAATTCATGTTCATTATGTACTCTAGTAGTAAAGAGCAAGGTATGATAGGTTCACGTGCTGCTTGAACTGAGGCACTACTCGCGATCGCGCCTGCCACATTAGGGGCCGTTCACATGTCCCGTCTTTTGCACGCTCAAGTTCGTTACCTATTTCAAATGTAGGCGCGCGGTATGCGTGCGTGCTCATAATCCACACAGATGACAGATGAATCCACTCATATCCACACAGATGACAGCTTTACCTGTTGTAGTTTGTTCAAGTTATGAACGAAATAGACGCTGTTTTACTGCACTTTCTTTTCAAGTCTCCATCATTTCTCTCTCTCCCGCGTTCATCAGGTGTGTGTCGGCACTGCTGCGCGGCAGATGAGGACTGTTAAACTCTTTTTCCCACTAAAACTTCGATGTGCATTCTCTCAATGCGCGAACATAACAAAAGATGTGAATGCAAAACAATTAGGAAAAAAGGCATAACATGCAATTTTTTAAGAGATAACATGTAAATACATAGGCCTAGTCGCCAGTGGCGACCTCAGCAAAAACTTCAGTCGCATTTTAATATTTATGGTCGCAAATGCGACCATTTTAGTCGCAGTTTGGAGCCCTGCACTGGATGCAACAAATGCCTCATTTGTAATGGGTTTTATTGGTTTTGACTCGTCGCACCAGGACACAGCATTACAATATGTTAAGGGGCGCAACATTTCTATAACATGCTTGAGGAATTTGACCAATCACAACAAACTGGATAGCTGGCCAATCAGCATATACCTCGCTTTTCAGAACGAGGAGCTTTCAGAAAGGCGGAGCATATAAGACAGACAATAATGCACAGTATGTGGTTTTTTACCTGAAACCATATAAACACATTTCATTACACCAAATACACAAAATAATTTAATTTTTTAGTAATGTCATATGACCCATTTAATTATGATTTTGCCCGCTGATTTGTACTAGAAACAGCTTTTTTCCTCTTCAGATCTTTCTCTTCAAATTCCAAGTTTTGTTTTCAATTGTTCCTTGGTACATATTACATACTGTGGATCTACTCTGATTTTAAGAGCTTCTGGGAAGTCAAAACCAATGTTCACACCAATGGAAAGAGAGGCACAATGTAACCTAAACAATGTAAACTTAATTATTAGTTTTATTTATAACTTTGTGGTGCAAAATGGGTGTGAGCCCTGAAAATGATGTAACACTGCAGTCAGAATATGCAATATTTTCTAGTGTAGTGGCTGACTTAATAAAAAAAAAAACTAATAGCTCAGAAACAATGTCATTTACATTGTATAAGCACAATAAAATCTAATGCAAAAGCTAAGGCATATTAGCAATGATGCTTAATAATGACAGCTATGCCTAAGTTTGCAATATAAGCGTTACAGATTGTCCTGTGCTCGTCCACACCCTTAACACACAAAGGAAGTAATTTGACTGAGTTTGCTTTGTTTAGCTTTTGTGAAGTTTTTGACTGTGTACGTGTGAGCGTGTGTACGAATAAATAGTACGGTAACATACCACATCGGTCAAACTCCAGTCAAACAAAACAACAGGAGATTTGGCAACAGCCCAAGACTCTCGTCTCCACAGTGCAGGTTCAGGTCAGGTCATTTCTGTCCCATTCATAGTCATTTTTTCCATTCTCATTTATACGTACAGCACCAAGGCTCACAGAGATTTACCCCTCGGCTTCCAGTCTGTTACATCCATCAAAGCTGTGGCCCATACTCACATTCACAGCTGAGCAGTTCCAGGTTTGATGCTGTGCTGTTTAACCTCCAAGGCTAGAACCACAGAGCAAAGCCGTCTGAAAACACATCTAAAAACACCATAGGAAAACTTCTCATCATAAATCTATAAATAGCACTGATGTATGTATTTTTCCTCTTTCCCCTAGAATATCAAGGAAAATTCCCACCAAGAATGACACAAGCTGGATTCTCCATTTGAGGCAGAAGGCCAGACCAGAGTGTGAGGAAATTACAGTTGTGCAAATCTACATGGTCCAATGACATACAGTGAAAGTGTGTCCATGATAAAGACAAGGAAAAATCTTTTTAAAAATCTCACTTAAAACACGTCCCATGATTTCAGAAACATAATCTTTCTATTCATGTTGGTTTCATATGGTTTTTAAAAAAACAGGTAAACGTAATAACATATTACCCTTATATCTTGACTAAATGTGAGTGTACAGATTTAAAAATATATATGTTTTACTACTAATACTACTACAATATAAAGTAATTGTTTTTAAAATGTCATTTTAAATGTAATTTATTCCTGTGATGGCAAAGCCGAATTTACAGTTAGCCATTACTCCAGTAATCCAATTTAAAAAAAAAAATATTCTTATCAAAGTTGAAAACAATTGTGCTGCTTAGTATTTATGTGGTACATTACTTTTAGTAGAGATAAAAATACAGCATTTATTTGAAACTGAAATATTTTGAAAAAATGTCTTTACTGTCATTTTAATGTAATGGGTTCTTAATGTATTATTTCCTTATCTTTTGTTTACTGACCCCAAACTTTTAAACTATAGTGTACAGTATATTTGGAATGTATATGGATATTATATGGAATAATCGGCTTTATGGTGCAAAAGAGGAAATATGTGGTTGACTATTGACTAGAAGACAACACCTTATCAATAACAAACTTTTTAAAATAAACTTTATCAAAATTTTGTACTATAGTGCATATTTTTACAAGGTAAACTGTATTTATGCACCATTTATAAATTTGGAAATATAAAATTTTTGGAGTCGCACCACATGATTTTGAACAACCTTAAACTGATCTTGCTTTGTCATAAAAACACAGTCATGAGGGTCTACAGGGTTCATGTCTATATCATTTCTTTGAATCCGTTACAAAAGTGGTCCTTTGATGGCTTTCAAAAAGGGTTTTATACCATGCTAACTGCCTAAAAGCTGAAGTCTCTCAAGTGACTTTTATCCTCTTAGTCGACTGGTTGATGGACTAGTCAACTAGTCAAGCACATTTGTGGCATCGGCCCAATAAACACAAGCCACAGCTTCATCAGCAAATATCTTCATGTGCTTCCATGAGAGAGTGCCGTGAGTGAGAAAGCGTGTGTGTTATCTTTCTCTGTAGGACTCCTTTCCCTTCATGAATAAAGAAGAAGTATTTTGCACACTCAGCCAACATGCAATTCACATTGCAGCACAAGCAGGGCAAGGCCAGTGAACACAGTAGAGAGAGAGTGCAGGGTACTTACACAAAGCAGTGGGCTGATGGGATCTACCACTGGGACATGGACAAAGGGGAGTCTTAACAGTTTAGCTAAGATCAGACACACACAATCTCCAGACATTCGAAGACAGCACACTTATGGACCACACGCAGTCCAGTAACTGGTGCATAGTGCACAAAATATAGCAAGAGCTGCTTGAATTACTACAAACAATTTGGAAACTAAATATAGTTTAGCAGAGCTTCTGAGAAAAAAAAATCTAAAATTTGCCAGGTTAAATCTTTAAAGGCCCGATAAGTCTCTAGTGCAGGGTATAGGCAACGTCGGTCCTGGAGTGCCGCTGTCCTGTAGAGTTTAGCTCTAACCCTAATTAAACACACCTGAACAAGCTAATCAAGGTCTTCAGGATTACTAAGGCCTCATCCACACTGAGGTTTTGCTGTATACGCATACCTTTTGTATCGTATGTGTGTTTCGTCCACATGAATCCAGAGTTTTGGGAGAGTGAAACCAATATTTTTTTAAACCGGGTCCCAGAGTGGCTAAATCTGAAAACCCCGCCCTTCCGTTTTCATGTGGACAGCAACAAAAACATGAACAAACACTGAAATATTGTCTTTTTATTAACTAAAATTAACATAGATTAATAAATGTATTGTTCCATGTTCATTTTGTACACCGCACTCAAGGTTTATGCGCATAGTCCAAGTCTTCGCCATTTTTAGAGTATCTCTGTGGCAGAATTACAGCGCCACATACTGGTCTGGCATGTATACTACATCATTTTGTGTCAGTTTTGAGGTATCATGTGGACGCAGATATTTCTTGAGATGAGGGGGGGGGGGGATCGGATGGGAAAAGATCTGGCTTTGTATGGACGTAGACTAAGACTTCACAAGTGAGGGTTTTTTTTTTCTGGGTTGGAGCTAAACTCTGCAGGCTATCGGCACTCCAGGACCGATATTACCTAACCCTGCTCTAAGTAAAATCAAAGAATGATCTAGTGTCATTTCAAACAAAATTAAGCCAAAACAAAGTTTATTTGGAGTTTCAAATGGCTTTCCAGAAAAGTTCAACCTTTGAACTGTCATTGGTCCCTGGTGATTATGAAATAGGTAGGTGTGGCTCTGGGGATCCGCCTTCTTTGAGGTGGAAATGTTCTCTAGTTCATTAATTCTGTTTAGTCTGTCATACGCAAATACAAACATGAACACACTGTTAATGTTATAATTTGCATTGTAAAGGGCACTAAGACTTTTTTTATGTTTTATTAGGGCCCTATGATTTCCGTGATGCGGAAAATGAATACGGAATCGTGGAATCCAGTCATAAAAACATATTTCACAGTTTAATGCACAGTTTAATTCACAGTTTAAGTAGGTCATTGCACTTAAATCAAATCACAATATGGACTAGTATCTGTAAATATTAGGCCGCAAAAGTTGATTTAAATATGAATTCTGCATATTCTGCGTGTCTCTGTTAATGAATGGCGCGGATGCGCAGTTTCAATTACTACACGTATACTGAAGCGTGCGTGACGCTCACGGTGATTTCAGCGTCTGCTGTCTTACTAAGTGAGGACTAAAACACATGAACAACATCTCAAGAATGGTTCTGAGAGTCACTTCATGAGCATTTGATTGTTTGATTTGAGTAAAACCATAGACAGTAAAAGAAATGGACACAGCGACCCCATTGGATTCAACGGAGACAAGTGAAGTCAATTAGAAGCACTCACTTCCTGGGGGTCGGGCGTACTGCGCAGACTCAAACTGAACTTGATGACGTAGATGTCACGTGAGCAACCTGTAAGTCCTCTAATCGCTGTGCCAAGAGAAATCTGAATCACCCACCAAATCTTCCAGAGAAGGCGAGCGTGAACAGGAGCACATTTTGGTAAGTATTCTGATTAATTATCTCCCTTGACTTCATGCCTCCAAGTCCCTCCCCATTGCCTCATAGACAGTAAAAGATTGCCTGCGAGCTTCTCCTCCTGTCCATATGGTAATTTCTCTACTGTGCAACAAAAAGTCGCTGGTTATGACGCAATCGTTAGCCTATGTTTTACAAAAACTGCTTCTACGGGACCATAACGTAAGATACAAGGTAATGGAGCCTTTTATACATTTTCGTGTTTCTTTAGAAATAATTAATGGACAAATGGAGTCTTTAAACGCCTCAGATGTAAAGTTATTCGCTGTCAAAGTGACGCCAAAATGAATGGGAATCAATGGAATGCTAACAGCAGGTGGGGGTCCGCTAGCCAATGGCGGCGCCCAGGGGTGCTTCAAAAAAATATGAAACCTTGCCCCCCTGAGTAAAACTAGCGTCATATATCACATACACAAAACTACCCGTCAAAATACAAGTCTGGTTTGATTTCAAGACATTGTGCCTATTACTATTTTTCAGTAGAATGTACATAGCCTACTGCTGCTACTACTACTACTAAAATGAAACAAACATTATTGAGGAATGATCACACAACATTTGTTCCATGTTTTAATTTTAATAGTAAATCCCCTTTGTTTGCCAAAAAAATTAAGTTTGCTTAATTTTGACAAATTAAAAGATAAATTTAATTGATTGTAAAAAAAAGGAATAAATAAAGGTGTTTTGTTCATTCAAAAAATTAGACATGCTAAAACACAGAATTTAGTAACAATACAAAATATGGTGAGAAAAAATAAAACATTTCATAGGACCCTAAACATGTATTTTTTGTTAAACTTAATCAATTTATTTGAAAATGTATGTTTCATGATTTCATTTAATTAGACATGCTTTTTGGTTAATAAAATGTAATTTAACTATTAAAAATGAGTCAAGAAAATTTTAAACGAAAAAAAGAATCCAGAAAAAAAAGGAATTTGCAAAAATAATTAAAACGGAATTTAGGAAAAAATACAACCGAATTCATAGGGCCCTATTTTATACTGTAAAGCAATCTATCACATGTATTACACTTACACATCATGATCACATGCTTTCTTAACTACTGTTTTCTCAACACGGTCATTTTTGTTGTTTAATTCTTTTATTGAGAGAAAAGCCCTCCCATACATGAAGGAAAAAAAGAACTTTGCCATTAGTATATCAGGCCCTTAATCTGAGTTTGTAGGAAGTTTCTTTCACTGTCTATTGTGGCATCATTGATGAGCTGTGAACTTGGTTAAAGTGTAAATGGTTGGTCTGCAGAATAAGTTGCAAAGTGGACCAACCCTTATTCCAATAGTCAAAGTCTGACTACAAAGTTCATGCATGAGGGTTTTTGAATACATATTGATAAGCTAGAAGCAGTCAACTTAACCTTAGGCTACATAATAAACATAGGTTCTGAAGCTAAAATCTGGAGCAAGTATATCTACAATAAATTCTAATGCTGGGTCACAATGTTAAGCTTTAAAAAGTAGTTTCCAAGCATGAGTGACCTGCAGATTATGGCATGAATGAGGTCTGGTTAGAACATAGAGATTTAGGACAGTCTCCCAAAAGGTTAAAGAGGTACTAGAGGACAGAAAGAAAGAAAAAACCTTTGGGGAGAAGTAAGAAAGATAAACCAAGAGATAATGGTATTGTCTATCAGGCTCAGTCACAGTTTATAAGAAACTGGGTAAGAGTTCAAGCTGTTTTGTCTTTCGAAACAAAGGTGAAATTTATTATAGGAGAAATTTCACGGAAACTGGTGGCACTGCTGAAGCGAATACAACCTCACCCATGTTTAAAGTTCATTTACGAGAGGGAACAGGTCCGGAGATGGAGAACATGTAGTATCACGTAACTCTCGATGTAAACACAGCTTAATGATAACTTACGCTGGGTACTACAGTACATCCGTTCCCTGAAAAATTGAGATAAAGAAAGATTCCAGGGTATCAAATTCATTTTCTCTGGCTTTCCAGAAGGGATTAAGGTATCCTCAGAAAGCTTGCTATGGTTTTCTCAATAAGCAAGAGTGTGTTTAGTTATATAGGGACCAGGGCTGAGAAGGATATTAGATGATAATTATATATTCAATGTGAACTGATACAGTCAACTAAATTATAATGCACTTTTTATTTGCCCATTAGTGTGGATAGGTTAGTGTGGTTGGTTTCATATGAAAGTGCTTAGAAATAAATAATAAACCTCAACAGAAAAAAACTTCACAAGAGCTGAGAAGCTTGATCATTTCCACCAATCAGTTTGTTTCAACTGTCCACTTCAGAGTATTAAAAGAACAGCAATTTATGTTTTGTTTTGACAAAATTGTTTAGGTAACATTAGTTTTGCTTTAAATATATTTTAGCAAAAACACTCTGCTGTTCAAAAGTCTTGGTCAAAGGTTTTTTTTTTTAAAAGTTACATTTAAAGATGTTTATAAACCAAAATTTATCTCAATGTAGTGTACATGGATTGATGTTTATTTCTATGTACTGTACAGTGCCGTTAATTAGTAAATATCACGCAAAATGATTTTTCCATTTTTGAAATCTCTTGGGCAACAATGGCTGTTTGGTCAAAATTCTACCATTTCAAACACCCAACAGAAATATAGAGAGCTTGTCGACTATTGTTAAAAGGTCCTCAGAAACATCACCCCAAAAAAACACAACTGTTTATTTAGAGATGCCAAAACACTTTTACACAATTGGATTCATGCAAGCAGAAAACCAAGCTAATTAAATGAACAGGAGCAACAGCCATCAGCACCGCTCCAAACAAACCTTCTGACAAAACAAAGCAGCAAACACTTACTGCAACAACAGAATCAAACTTGACAGTGACAGCACACAAAGCTCAACTTCCTGCCTCTTGCTCTCCGTCCCTCTGGTACATCTTTGTTTGGTGTGTGAATCTCTTATGTGAACTCCTCTGTTCTTCCTCCTTTCCATCTATCGCTCTCCCTCCCTCAAGCTCAATCTCCTGTCTCTTCTTCTATGCGGTTGACAGCACAAATTTGTGGTCATGACCTTTATTTCAGAGGCTGACTATGAGTGGTCAGGCCTTGGGCTGTGGAGCTCTGAAGCAGTCACAGATATCCACACACAAACACACAGCCCCTGGTTACCTATTCATAGACAATTAACCTCCACTGTCTCCAACATGTGCCTATGGTCAACACATCCATTTCAACATCTGTCTATGTTCTAGCTTCTAAAACACTTGATATACAGATGTCTGTCAGAGTACATTAACTGATCAGTGTATTTATTTTTTAAATAAACATATTGATTCATCATACAAAGTAGTGTTGTCACGGTATCAAAATTTCAGTATTCGGTACCGATACCAGTGAAAATCCACAGTTCTCTGTACCAATTTCGGTACCAAAGCAAAACACAAAAATATGCTAATTAAAAATAAAAATAACTTTTTAGCACTAAAAAGTGCCATTCTTTATACTTATTTACAACTGTGTTTAAAGTTTTTCTACAAGTTATATAATTATGAAAAACAGTAAACAAGTTTCACCCAAATTTAATTTGTCTTTTAATTTATGAAATTTAAACATTTTATTTTTGGTAAATAAAGGGGATTTGCTATTAAAATTAAAACATGGAAGAAATATTGTGATTTATTTCTTTAAAAAATAAAGTTTTATAACTATTGAAAGTTTTTTTCAACAGTAGTAGCAGTATCACATACATTTTACTAAATAATAGTAATATTTCTAGCACAATGCCTTTATGTAAAAATTAACTTTTAGGCCTAATGAATGCATATTTGTCATTTTAACTGAACTTAAGACAGGTGGTGATGCTTAAGATATTTTTGGTCATTGGGGGTTTCTGTAAAAAAATAGTAATAGATCATATTAATTATTATTAAAAGATAATACTACTACTAATTCTACTATCATACCAATGTATATACAATGCACTATGAATTGATGAGCTGCTGGGTTCATGAATATTAATCACGTTGTCTGCGTTCGGTCAAAATGATTTGCTGAAATCAAAACAGGGACGGTAAGAGATCAGCGCCAGCCAATGAAATTGCCATTTGCGCATTAGCTCCGCCCACTACTGGAGAAACCGGTATGTCTTCTGCTTGTTCGAAAATAAATATGAATAATTCTATATGAACTCCATTATTTTGACAGGAGAAGACAACAAAGAATAGTTTACATAAAGCGTGTCGATTCAGCGTGGTAAGACTCTCGCTCTCTCTCTCTTTGCATGTGTGAGAAACAGCGCTATCAGTAAAGCGACGGTGAGTCGTGCACCTTCACAAAGAGTTTACAGAGCATCAAATACAGGTGCGCTGTGCGTCCATTGAGATGAACTGAAAAGTTCAGTTCGCTTGATGGAGAGAGAACTCTGAAGCTCAGATGCTGAAATTAATGCAAGCGTCATGCGCTTCAGTCTATGTAGTAAACAAACCCGCACGTCTCTGCCATTCATTAATTCACACAGAGAGGCGCAGAACACGGATTCATATTTCAAACAACTTTTGCGGCTTAACATTTACAGATACTGGTCCATATGGAGATTTGAATTTATGCTAACTTTGACATTCTTTTTTTTTTAATTCCATGACTGTCCATATTAAATGTAAGTTTCATTTTCATGACTGGATTTTGAGATTCCGTCCTCGTTTTCTGCTTCGCGGAAATCATAGCGCTGAACCGGGTTTGAACGGGACCTCGGTCCTACCGGTACTTAAAGAAACCTGGTACCGTCACATAAAATTTTTTTTAGTACCGACTTGGTACCGAAGTACCGGGTCTTTTGACAACACTAATACAAAGTTGCTATAGAGGTTAGAGGTTATAGACAGAACAAATAGACAAGAGTTAGTTTTCGGTGGCATGGTCATGGATTCGGTTCACTGGCCAACTGACGCATATTGCTAAGAAAACTGGAAAGCACAAAGATCACAGGTTCCAATCAGATTGTACTAGAACTTCTGCAAGCCAGGATGCAGAATGTTTTATCAGTCTGCCAGGAAACACAAGAATGTCTAATAATATTTCATCATGATTTCTCAAGACAAAATCAATTCAATAGCTTTATTAAATATTTATATTTTATCCACCAAAAAGTAATTTGGTTCAATCAACAAACAAATGTAATTATATATTAAAAAAAATATGTAATTATATTTATCAAATTATATAGGCCTTATACAGAAAATAAAAGTTAAAAATGGAAAAAAAAGGTGCATGCCTCATGCCACAAACACAAATAGGGCTAAGATGCAAGACAAAAAAAGTCAAACTGAAGCAACGTTTCGACCATCAGGACTTCGTCAAGTCGAAATTGTTCAGGTTGTAGTGTCATGAGTAAAATTAATAAATCAATAAACAAATGAAAACAGTGATTTGCCATCTTATAGCCCCAGTCAGCCGAATAGTGTCTTCCTGTCTAAGTGGGGGTTTATAATTACCTGCAAAACAAACCAAATTTTTTCATAGTTCTTGCTAGAGGAGGTCTGACAGTAAAAAGAGTGATCAGAGGATGGATGGAAGCAGCAGCCAGGGCTGCAATCCAGCAAAGACGAAACAAAGCCAGGAAGAGAAAGATGCTCTATACAGCTATATAAGTCTGTGATAGTCCCTGGAAAGCTTGTGAAAGAAAGAGGTTCAGCCAAGGGACAAAGTCTAGTTCAATTTCCCAGTGAGTTTTCACACGGTGTAGAGCTCCTCTGTTAAAATCTCCTTAACTGCTAATAGTTACTCTTAAGAACATTCCCCATGGTCAACAAACCTTGCTCCCTTAATGAAAACACAATTAACAAAACAATGCCCTCGTTAAATAAATTGCCCTTTCTAAACGGATGCCACCACAATGGCACAGAACACCCAGATCGAAAACAAAATCTGCATGGAAACATAGCTAAAGGAGGCTTTTGTACAAACATGGAAAAAAAGCCTGACGATGAGCTATAAACTTTGTCTTTTGTTGAGAATTTTGTCATATTTAACAACTTTTCATCATCATTTTGTCATGTCTACAAGCCAGTAAACCACTGTCTTAGGGTGTGTACACACTTCACGTCATTTTTGGTTCGATTAAAACGAACTCTAGTATGATTGCCCTGTTAGTGCGGTTCATTTGAGTAAGTATGAACAAAATGAGCAGAGGGCAAACTTGGAACCACGAGGAGGTAAAGTGTGAACGTATGACTATGCCTGTAGGTTCGGTATCTTTAGGTTTGCTGTCAAAACTGCCAGTGTAAACGCAAAGTGCATCAAGACCAAATGTATCATATTCTTTTTTGGTCCGGACCAAACGAACCAAGAGAACCGGACTACAAGTGTGAACGCACCCTTAAAGTTCTAAAAATATAACACAACCTCATGGCAATTCAAAATTATTTTATGTTTTGAATAATTGGAGGCTAATTCATATGATTTTGTTTTCATTTTACAGTACAAATTCATATGATATCTCCATCTCATAAAATAGTTATCTTTTTCCATAAGACTGCATTGAATTATTGCCTATATGAGACTTTCATACAGTCATCTTTCCCAGTGGCTTTGCAGGCACTGAATATTCCATGAGGGGAAAAAAGCGTAGTTTTTTGCTGATTAAGAGGAACAGTCTCTGGAATAATGGTCCATGATCGCTTTCACAGTCAAATCTCTTTAGTCTCCACGTATGACCTATAAAAAAACAGTGCTAAAGAGAAAAAAACATATGTGGCCTTTCAATCCCATCCAACCAGAGGAATAACACATTTCAGGAGCACCGCATTCTGCACAGGATAAATCCTCTTTCTCACCAGAGGCACGTCAACCAATTCAGTTCCATCATTGCTAAAATCAGCTGTACGCATAAAAGCCTCTCCAGATTACAAATGATTATGGTAAAAATAACAAAACCCTGGCCTGACCTTTAACCATCATCTGTGCGCTCTATAAGCAGGGACATCTGTCTCAGGGGCCAGCAATCTGGGCCTTCTCTTTCTCTTATTTTGGGGAAAGATTAAAATTTTCTGTAGGTCACCAAAAAAAAAAGCTATTTCCAGCTAAAAGTCACAAACTCCACTGTGACAATGTCGCAGATTGCAAGCCTTTCTCTCCCCACATGATCTAAATTTACAGAACAATGATACGTGGGATTTTTGTTCATACCATCCAGATCCATTCTGTAGGTTTACATCAAGAGTTTAAAATAGAGTAATTTCACAAAAATGTGAGCACCATGAACATCACCTATACAAACTTCTAAACTTTTAGTGGACATCCACCCAGCGAGGGAAAACGCGTAGCTTTAACCACCAGTATGTGATAAATCAATACATTTACAAAATACTATACCACAAACTATCTGCGGTTACGCCGAATACTTGCATGACCCTGCCAAATCCATAAACACTATAATTACAGCCTTTTATAGAAAAGTTCAAGTACATTTAGGCCAAAGTTCTGAGGGAGCCAGTTGAGGAGATGTTGGCGTAAACCAGCTGAGAGACGCAGAAAACACTTGCCTTGCAAGATTTTTAAGCCGGACACAATTACCAACCAACGTGAACTATAATTTCAAACAAATCATGTCTGGAACTGCAAAACCAAACATGTCTCTTATTGACTGACTCATCTGTAAATCACCAAGTACCGCATTTCTGAACGAGGGCTGACAGCACTAATAGATTTAAATATCTTGCCTTTACAGACTGTAACTTAATAACATACAAAAATGCATAAATGATGGCAGATTCCGTCATTCGAAGACTGTGGACATACCAGTGAGCTATCTCTGAAAGTTTTAGTCATGTGCTAGAGATGGCAAAGCTCAAAATTGCCTCAAATGGAGAGGAACGCTTTGACTGAACAGTCTTTTGTTTGGGGACTGGTGGCTGGTACTGAGAGAGAAGCGTGTGCACAGCACATTCCAGAGCCCTGGTCCAGAAAACAGCACATTTGTAAATGAGATCAGTGACAGGAGCACTCGGGACATTTTTGGACTATTCTGGGACTATTTCAGGACTAAAGGAGAACTCAGATTCCTTTCTTATGCCACAGGGATAAAAGGAGGAGCACACTGTGATGTCAGTGTTGTTTTCAAATTTAACCTAATAAGTAACACATTTCAAAAGATTTTACAACTGTTCTTAAATATGAATTAGGAAAAGATGCTTAAAGGGACAGTTTGCCCAAAAATAAAGATTCTGTGGACCACTAGCAACTGCTCGGCCACCCTCTACATTGCGAGTCAATCATTCGCAAACGTGACTAAATCTTCACTCTGGGTGCTAAATGATGTCTAATATTAGCCAATGGCTAATAAATTCTCAGATTTTACTCGCCAGTGTGTGAGTTTGAGGCTAAGTATATGTTTAGCACATGTATATTGTCACTCGCCAAACACTCTGACTGAGCATTTCAGAGTTGCACTCTCAGTCAAGCGATTTGTACTGTTTTCCTGTTAAACTGATTGAATGTGCATCGCACCTGCATTTGACGTACCGTAAACTCTAGTGTGAAGGCGCACGACTCGCCGTCGCTTTGTCTCACACAAACGCACAGAAAGAGAAAGAGAGATAGAGAACTGACGCGCTGCATGTAAACTATATTCTTTGATGTATTTTCCAGTAAAAATAACAGCGTTCCCTTGGAATTCTTCAGCTTTTAAGAACTGCCGGGTTCTCCAGTAGTGGGCGGAGCTAATGCGCAAATGGCAATCTCATTGGCTGCAATCTCAGTCTCTGTTTTGATTTCATCAAATCAGTTCGAATGAACGCACAAAACCTGATTAATATTCATGAATCCAGCAGCTTATTAATCCTTAGTAATACTTGGTGCGTTTTATATTTCGTATTAGTAGAATTCGTATCATTATTATCTTATCAGTATTTTTTTTTTTTACAGAAACACTGTATGACCAAAAAAGCACCACCCCCAGTCTAGTGATGTTCATTTAAAATGACTAATATGCATTTAAACATGGTTAACAAGTTTATTTCTAATTACTTAAGTTCTATTATTAAATAATACTTGATTATTATAATGCTTGACTGACTGATGTTAAGAGTGTGCTTTCAGATATTTAAAAGACTGTGCCATTTTACACAAAATTTTATATATATATATATATATATATATATATATATATATATATATATATATATATATATATATATATATATATATATATATATATATATGTATATGTGTGTGTGTGTGTGTGTGTGTGTGTGTCTTTCAAGTAAACAAAAAGATTTACTAGCCACTGGGGATTAAATTGCCACAGTGTGCATAAGAGGGTTGCTTGGCTACCAACATTCTTCAAAATGTCTTCTTTTGTGCAAAAAAATCTCATATGAGTTTGGAACAACTAAGGGTGAGTAAATGACAATTTCGGGTAAATGATTAAAAGCTGCACTGATAAAAAGCTTTTTCTGTCAATAGAAAAATCTAGAAATTTTCCATAACATCTGCATCAAAATTCCCTGACGTTTCCAGATTTTCCTTGCCATTGGGATCCTGTTTATGGCAGAATGTGCCTGGTGAATTACGTAAGCGCAGTTATGTTGTCTTTGTTGCGCAATGACAGACACTACGTGACACTTACATATGAGTTTCATAATGTTCAGTCGTCATGCCTAAGATTCCACTTACCTGTCAAAGCAAGGCAGAAACGCTACAGATCACGACTCGTGAAAGAAACGTCAGTAATGGGTGTGATCAGAGTGAAACCTGAAATCAGTCGAAACTGAAATTCGACATATCGTACATTATAATCGATACATAACTCAAACAAGAAATCCAAAATATGCTGAAACACATACGATTTGGGAGTTTTGTAAATGTGATAGGAATACAACACAAGTACCAGCGTTGCGTAGTAAGTATAAGCAGGTTAGCTTTTCCAATCCTCTAAGGATGTTTCATGAGAAACTATAAAAATAGGATTATTGTGTTCAAAGTAGCCCAGTATTTGAGCCACTTACAGCACATAAGCCGAGGAGGCGAAATCCTGATTCCTGACTGGTGTAAAATTCATTTATCATAATACTAGGAAGTGTGCAAGTACCAAGAGTCTGTGAAGGGGAAATGGAAAGGAATAGATAGTATCAAGAACCTGACCATAAATGTAAAAAAAAAACACAACAACTGTAAATCACGAGAGACGCCATGTTTGCTTTAGGCATGAAAGAAACCATTTGAAAATAATAACAGCAATCAGACAGTGTATTAAATGTAATAAATCTTTCTTTGGGACCCAACTTTTCAAATGATCATCTTTAACTGTATTTAGCACATTCATGTGGCATCATTTAAGCAATGTCTTCATGTTATAAGGACAGCTTAAGGGTCCTGAAATATGCATTGAACATTAACCACACGTTCTTCAAAGTATGACTTAGTATAGTAATGTTTTTTTTTTCTGTTTAGTGTCAATTCCAGTGCAAAAAAAATTATAAAGTAAACCGGAGGCATATAAAATACATCATGAGGTTTGAAGACCATTTAAGCCAATCTCACTTTACATCAAAATCCAAGTTTCATTCACTTCCAGTGAAGTAACGTTCACTTCTTGCCATGCTTATTCATTCATAACACTCTCACCTCAGTCAATAACATTTATATATAAACAAAGTATAAACTACACTACATCCAATCATCCCTCACGGCTCTGGATGTATATCAGGGAGAGCGGCTGTGGCTCCATGGCGCGGAATGACAATGGACATTCTCAGCAGCCATCATTTCATTCTCTCTCTAATAGGATGCATTAAAACAAAGACAAACCAAAAGCGGAATTTAAACTATATCGATCAACAGATGATCCTCATTGTTACACGAATCTGTGTCAAATCCAGCAACTTAAGGAGGCGGTTGAAATCTCTATTGTGGCAACAGAGCTGTTAAAGACAAAAGACGAGCGCGAGAGAGACAATCACTCAAAGTGCTCCTGTTTCTTTCTCATTTTGCAATGCACCATGTGCACAGACCCTCTCGATATAGAAACTAAATTAATACAGACGCGATAGTGATCACAGTTTTTGCTCGGAAAGCACACCAAGGCAACTTTAAGCGAGCCTTTATTACTCTATTTTAGTGTGTTCTTCCTCTTACCTTGCTGTAACTCCTTACAGATCGGGCTTTAGGAAAGCAGAAAAACACACTCTGTTTGCAGACTTGGATTGGTGGGACGATCCGTAGCGAATGTTAATCCTTTTCGGCGAGTTTTTGTCCGTGGGCCCAGGCTGCTGCTCTCTCTCTTACCCTCGGTCTGTTCAGAAGCTCTCGCTCTCTGCCAGCGCGAATCAATGCACGGGTGACGTCACCGCTGCCGAGAGAGCGAGGAGGGAGGTGCGCGCGAGAGCTCTGACGGTGATGTTGATGGAGGAGCTTCTCAGATATTAAATCACATTATACTTTTTATAGTGAATGATATACTAATAAAGTATGGTAAAGATTCGAAAACGTGTAAGTTACTTCGTCCACGAGAGCAGTGCAGATGTCTAATAAATTCCAGTAGCCTACATTTTAACTGAAAGATGCATGCTTACTGAATAAAAATCATTAATAATATAGTTGAATGACTTACATTATTCTCTCTAAAAAATAAACTATTCCCCAAATATATAATACAAAAAAAATATTATACAAAATACAGCCACTGGCGCTGATAGCCTTGTGGGCAGCAGGCAGACATGGGTGTCCCGAGTTCGAATCCACTCGAGGAAATTTCCTGATCTCTCTCCCACTTTGCTTGCTGTCAGTTCTGAATCTGATCAGTCCTATCTAATTCGGAAAATGGCAAAAATAAATCTTTTGTAAAAATATACTATAAATATGTTGCATTTTTAAAAATAAAAAAATAAATAGTATTTAGTTAAAACAATTAATTGAATTAAACAGTTGTAAAGATTTCATTGTAATATATTTTGGTTTAATTTTTAAATTAATAAAAAAAATCAATCAATGTAAATATATTATTAAGCAGTACTACAGTAGTACTGTATATAGCTACTGTATATGCAGCAGTAATCTATATTTATATTTAAATTACATTTTTGTATCTAAGCAAAACAGAAATCTCTAATTTATTGCAGTAGCCTACATATGGACCACAAAACCAGTCATAAGGGTGAGCCGAATTGATGTATGTTTTATTAGAATAAGACAATATTTGGCTGAGATACAACTATTTGAAAATCTGGAACCCGAGGGTGCAAAAAATCATTTAATATTTATAGAATATCTTCATGGAACATGATTTACTGAATATCCTTATGATTTTTGGCTTAAAGAAAAATCTCTAATTTTGACACACATAGTATTTGTTGGCTATTGCTACAAACCTATGCACGTATAACTTATGTTTTGTGGTCCAGGGCCACATTAACTTTTGCAGTTCACTCTACCAAAACAAAGAGTTAAGGATAGGGTAGTACACAGATGCTTCACAGGTTTTAAAAATCCTTCATGACACAAAATAGGGTCACATGGTGATGCTGACAGGCAGGGGCGCTGCCAGGAATTTTGGGCCCCATGACAAAAAAATCAAATTGGACCCCCTCTGAGCAGCTGTTGTCACCACATCTCTAGGACATAACTGTCCCATCAAAAGCTTTACATAACTCTAATCAAAGGCTTGCAACTGTCTTGCTTCTTGTAGTTCAATACTAGTACTAGCACAATATTCACTGCTGGTGATTTGTAATTGGATGTCTGCATACAGAATGTAGTTCACTATTTGATGCAAGATTAAAAGCCACCAAAATGTCCTTAAAGCAACACTATGTAACATTTTGTACCTTAAAATAATGTTTCCAAAATCGTTTCAGTGGTTCATCAAGTCATAACAGGGTGAAAGGCACTTAAGCCTCCCTGGAGTCCCTGGAATGATGCTAAGTCATTAACACAGTGTTGCTCGACTTCTTCACTGGGACAGGGAGGGGTGCAGTTATGGGGAGACTGGGGTGCTGCTGACTCATCTGTTGTTAAGTCTGCTAAAAGGGGCATGGACAATGATTTAATATGAATATCTTGCTAAACGTTTCCCTGCACTGATTAAATGTCGATGGAATGTAGGCTAACACTAGCCTGCAGCTTGCTAGCTTATTTCACTATGGACAACAGGTTAATACCACTCATAGAGTCATTTGAGTCTTTCATAGTTTTAGTCGATGAAGTCATTGCATTTTTGTCAACTTTTATTCATTACTTTTAGTCAATACTTTTATCCAAACTGTAGTTACCAAAATGTATTTTAATTTATATGTAGTTTTCAAATTACAATAATCATTAATTCTTCTCTCTTTAGACCAAATAAATTAAGCTTATGAGAAATTTGAATCAAGGAATACATTTGGAAAATATTGAATAAATTATGACAATTTTTCATTTTTGGGTGAACTATCCATTTAACAGAAATGAAAAAGGAGCAACTTATAAAAAAATACTATATATATGTGTGTGTGTGTTTAAAAAAGCCAAATAAGACAAATACAATAGAGATACAAATTAAACTTATTTTTTCAGATACTGTAGGTTTTACTTAACATGTATACATTTATTTAACGTCTTTTGTTGGTTAAAATTAATGAGATATGTATATAATTTGGAATGCTGTCCCTTTAAGACGGAAGGCATCCATTAAATACTGACACACATTCAGTTTTCACACACCTGTTCACGTTCACTTAATCCATAACCTACTGTATTTACGTGAGATACTCTACACAATAAACATTTGGACTAATGTGTGTATTTGAGCGCTGAGAACTGATCGTGTGCTGTAACTGATGAAGTGGAGCGCGCGAGAGAGAACACTTCTGTCAGCGTGATTTCGCCTATCCCGCCTTCACTAACTTTATGTTAATCGAGAACTAATTGTGACTCCCGGGAAAAATATAAAATATTTCTGGTAAGACGTCTGGTAACCTCATCCCTAACGTTACCACTTCGGGTGCTGAGGCCATTGTTTCAGATCGCTAGTAAGCGTTTTATTAGTCTATCCATCCACTGCGGCTGTTATACTGACTAGATATACAAACGACCCTTATCCGATCGCAATCCAATGACAGGGATGCACATTTTGAAAGACAGTAGTTAACGAAAACGCTGCATAAATTTCTTCATTATTTCGTCATCAGATATTATTTTTAGCTCATCAACGTCTCGTCTTCGTCACATAAAAATTGTTCGTTAACAAATATTTTTCGTCGTCGTCTTCGTTAATGAAATTAACACTGCAAGATTGTGCATTGATAATTTGACTGTCTGCAAATAACTAAACACTGTCACTGATGAGTGCGCTAAGGTAGGACCCAACCATTTCATGCAGATACAGGGGGGTGGTAGGTCAATTTATTTTTTAGTCAATGGTGATATTTAACTTTTATTGCCAAAATAAGTAAAATCAAAGACATCATTCATTTTATTATTATTTTAAATATACTTAATGATGATGGTTTATAAAGTGTATATAATACAAATGTTAAATTAGTTTTTACCTATTTGTTGGGGCCCCTGTCAGTCAGGGGTCCTTGGAATTGTCCTAACTTTTCCCCCCTATATGGCGCCCATGCTGACAGGCCATGTCCTTCTTCTGAATGATTTCTTTCAAGCTTTTAATGAAAGCTGTAAATGTTTTCAGCAATGTATAACTGCACTGAACATTTTTATTCACTGGAACTATCGTGTCTCCTGCCAAAACCTGACTGGAACTGCAGACTACACTGTAGTAGAATGTCATCCCGTCGTTGTCACATGAAAGAATGAGTCAGTTTGATTCACCGCTGAGATTTTTATAGTTTCAGGAGATGGAGGGGAAAAACCCCACACATATTTATTGGATTTTGATGAAGGTTTTCTCAGGCTGAAAAACAATGTTTTATTGGCTCAATAAGTGCCTGCAATGCAATGACCAAGAGTGCTTTCATCTGAATAGTTATCTACAGAGTACTGCGGCAATTTAATCATTCTTCTTCTCTTTAGTGGGATTAAATCACGTCTAAAACAAGCGATTGCTGTGAAAATAGGCTTAAGTTCATCGCATTTTAAACCGCACTCTTAAAATAAAGGTTCCATATAGGGGGGTTTCACAGCAATGCCATTAAACAACCATTTTGGGTCACCCCCCCAAAAAAAAACACTGTCAGGGAACAGCTGACTACTGCCAACACAGTTTAGAGAGTTTAGAGAACTGCCTAAAATGATAGCAGTGTCCAAGAACTAATACTAGAGTTACACAGTGTCACCTGTAAGGCGGTTTTGGTGGATTGTGACCAAAAAATTGGTCAAAACGGTATGCAACATTATCTGCCGCTTAGCAGAATCAAACTAGACAGATGCCATTATGGATTATACAACACAATATGGTCTATCTAAACCAGTGTATTTATATACAGTATATCTGCATCTCAGCCAGCCTTCTGTGTTCTGGATTCTCACAGCCGGGCATCAGGCCTAATCCTGTGTTTGAGGAACAGCATTGTGATCCTCTGCATGTTAGGGACTGAAAACATGGATAATGGCCCGTTCCAATCATGGATTTGTGCCTGACACATTATAATTTCACACGGTAAAGCTAAACATAGTGTATCACAATATTTCAGATTATCGTTTAAGACAGTCTATGGCAAAAATGTGCACAACAAGACCAATATGATCATTATAAATTGCAGAAATTATTACAAATCATTTGAGGCCATGTTACAATGCCTGACTGAAACAACTGTTGTTGTTTTATAAAAGCTATTCTTTCACTTAGTGTTTAAGAAAGAAAGAAGTAGTATCCCATATACAGTGCATAGTGTGCAGTATTCAGTAAGCATAAGATAATATTCCATTCTCAACACAGACTCAATATGCACATTACCCTGCTTCATCAGGACACAGCTGCATCAGAGCTACAACAGCCTTGCATGCCATATTTATTAAACTAGCCTGCATAAACAGGTTACTATATATGCTGTTTCAGCAAACATGGGTGAGTCTAAGAAAACTGATGGCAAGATTAATATAATAACTCCTTAATATTTTCAGAGAATCCGCTAAGAAACAATAAAATGAAGGCCCTGTCATGTCACACATGTCTTGCATGATTAATTTTGCCTGCATGACCTCAGATCAAAATACACTAACAATTACTGCCATGAAATGTCCTATTTTCTTATACGTATATACAGTATGTGTGATAGGGACCCGAGCGATCACAACTAAGGAGGATCGCATTGAGACGTAAACACAAGAGCAATGTTGGCATCCAAAAAGGTGTTCATTTTGAGCAGATGTGCAAACAATATGAGCAACAGTTAATTAATAAAACAGTCTAAAAACTGGAACTGCAAGGTACTGAAAATAATACTAAAATAACAAGGCTGGGGTTGCTTACTGCACTTAAGCAGCATTACAACAACCTTGTACCCCCTTAGTGATAATCAGCCTCCATCGTTCCTGCTCTTACTAATTGGAAAACACCATTTTTAAAAATATATAAACTCTTGCCTCACCTTGATTAAGTACATAGGAGTTAAGAACAAGAGTTAGAGTTAAATAGGTAAATAAAATACAAATGATGGATAAAACCAATACATATTTGCACAAACCTTACCTAAAACAGCTAAAACTAGCACTTTTCACAAGTTTGGGCACTATTAAAACAATGTACAACTCAGCTAAAACAAGAAATAAACACCAGCAAAGCACACATATCTAAAAAATTCATAAGAACACAATAAAAACAGTGATAGAAGATAACTGGTAAGTCTCTCTCTCTCTCTCTCTAAGTAAATCAAGTGACAAAGTTAACTGACTGATCGTACGAGGATTTGTAAAAAGAGCATTTCTCACAATTAAGACCCATTAAATGCAGTCATGATTAATAGTTTCAAATTAATTTTAAATGAACGTTTGGGCCTGTGGTTGTCTTGTTTGTTACCATATCTACATGTGGTATAATGGTTTAAGCAGTTTATATGTGGAGGTGGAGGTCTTTTACAAAAGAACACAACATCCAGATTAATGTAAAGGAAAGGTGATACCATTCGCACGAATTTTCCCAATGTACATAACGAGTGTTCCCATTAGTCACGGACTCGAGTGCATTGATAAGAGCTGCTCTCCTGCAGCAGGGGATTATGGAGACTGAGAATAATATTATAGGAGCCCAGTCAATATTAACGGGGAAAAGTCAACAAGACAAACACAGACTAAAGATATTATCTGGTCGTTGAGCTATATATTTTACTTGATTATATAAGCATGGAAATTAATAAAATACAACTCGATGAAAGAGTATTGTAATTAATATCAATATTTCTATTGACAAACCATGGGCAATGTTTTATGATGCTTTAGCGCCCCCAAGTGATTGACAGTGTCATTACAGCGTGTCATCGCGCCAATAGAGGGCACAGTTCTGACCACAAACTCTGATTTCCTTATGTGCATTCATTTGTGATTTATATGTGCAGATATATAATTTATTTTATTTGGTTTTAAATAACTTTATAGATATAGATAGATACTTTATCTTTCTTGGATTCTGGTGTGTGGGATGTGGATTGACCAGACTGACTGAAACAAAACTCCATTGACAGTAACCATTGAGAAAGACAGTGTCCCTATCCAGTTTTGACAAAGCCATATGATCAAACTATGTATTTTAGAGCATAAAGGTGAAGAATTAAAGGCCAGAAATTAAATTCCAAAATGGCAATGTTTCTAATTCATGAACTCACAATGTTCTTGTTATCCCGGAGTAAGAGCACAGTCTTAAGAAATGATTTATATGAAACCATTTAGCTACTTTCTTTGTCCAGCCCATCAGCTTTTAAGAAAAGAAGAAGAAGAAGCACTTGAACAGTGATGCTATTGACTGTGGCACATTCTGATAATTTTAAGTAAATTATGTTTAAACTCAATGATTTTGTGTCTGGTCTTCTGAATGCCACAACACAGTTATTCTTCAATTATACAGTATACTGTCCAAAGCCTGTTTTTGATGTTAGTTTGACTTGATTGTTTGGCCAAGGCTTTAATTGAGCTTTGAATAAATATGCCTCCTTAATTACCCTTATTATAAGGTTTCATAAAGAGCAGCATATTGTTATCATTTATTCACCAGCACACCATTCATGATTCATGTACCTGATTTCTCTTCACATTTTCTGTAAGGACAGGCAAGACGGTGTTGCATATTTCTTAAGAAACCACAGGCATAACCTCCTAGTCAAGTAACGTGTTTTTTAAGTGTTTTTTTCTCCAGTTGCAATCCACCTGTTTGTTTTGTTTGTTTTTTTGCTTTGACGTGGAAGTGTGTTGCATTTATGGGGAATGGGGCTATAGAAAAGGAGGAGGACTCTTTGCACCCTGGGAGACAGTGAATGGGGTTGTTCAGCAAAGCCCAGACACAGAGAAATGAAGTGAATGTCTGTCTCCATGACAGTCACTTTGTGAAGACCATTATTGTTTCAAGATAGCTTATGCATAATTGATACAGTAAAAGTCTCAGTCTGAATGGCCTATATAATCTTTCTGCACTGGAAAAATGATTTTTCTAAATAAAACAGATTATTTGAAGATGCATTACTATAAAAATACTAAAATGGCATGTTCAGTTGAATGTTTATTTGTCTTGTTATTTCTTTGTAATCATTTGTAAAATTGGCTAGAAATCACTGAGTGTGCCTAGCTAAAACTGAAAAGGGTGTTTATGAAAAAAAAACATGTACATTTAATATGAAGCCTCCTATGCAAATAAGGACACATAATGCATTATTTGTAAATTTGTAATAGTTGAAAGTTTGTCATATAATTAATAATGAAAAAAGAAAAATACCATTATTCCCTTGAGGTTTGCCTAAGTCTGCATGGACTATATGCATGCAGTTAGATACTTCCTCAGGCCCATGTGGAAAGGCAGTGGTTTCATATTGTGTAGCAGTAATTATGATGCTGACGTTTGTGCTGATACTGTTGATAATGATATGATGGATGATGCATTTCCGAAACCTACAAGTCAAGGTGATTGCAAAGGGTAATTATGTCTGCAAAAATACATCTCCAGAATTAGAGCTTACTCCAAAGTCATTCCAAAGATGTAAACTGGTATGCTGAGTCTCTAATGGAGATTTAACAAAATAAATACTCAAGTGTCGGTACTAAAATCAATGTTTTATCAGCATTGTATAAACAAAGTATTTTGTGAAAGACCGCTTCTTAACAGTTTTCTTAAATAATAATAATAATGAAGTGCCAATAAATCACTAAAATTCAGTGTTTTTTTATTAATTTATTTTTATAATAATAATAATAAGGAAGAATGCCAATGAAGTCCAAAAAGAAATAATAATAATAATAAAACAAATCTGTGTTTTATCATCATTACAACAGTATTTAACAAAAGGCAGCTTCTTAATTTCTATTCAGTCATCTCTAAAAGTTTTTTTTTTAATAAACTGATGAATTACATTTTTATAATAATAATTATAATCATAATATTTAAAATATAATTATACATAAGTCTTTTTAAAATTCATATTCACAGTCATAATAGTAAATAATCTGAAAAATAATTGCATCAGCAAACACTAAGAGCAATTATATACATTTTTGTTCTACAAAGTCAGCATTTTTGAATGGCGTATAGCAGCTGCTAGTTTTAATGACAGAGCTGGTGGGTGAGTTTGACAGGAACGACAGAGCAACGAATGATATCTGTGGCAGTTGGCTTTTCTCATTCTCAGTTACTAATCATAGTGCAGGATTTTAAGGGGATCTGTGTCCATGGTCCGAACGCCTTTGTGTTTAAATGCTGAGTCCCAGCTGTCTCCACCTCAGCAGTGCTAGATTTGCTAGATAAACACTAGAGAGACAGACTAACCCCTGCACTATTAATAAAGAAGATCAAATCGCTCCTGTGAGACTGGTGGAAAGAAGACAGCTCTGTTCCAAAACTTAGCGAGCTGCATTGCTGTCTACTGCATGAAGATGTGGCCTTCTAAGACAAAATCCTAACTGGCCATTCATTGCTAATTTATGTCTTACATTAATGTTTGACTCTGGCTACATTTTTAAATAACCTCAGGGTCATTGTTCATTTGACACAAAAACATCCTGGATGCTTGCATGGGTGATGTGAACTATGGAGAGCCTGGAGTGAAAGCAGTAGTGAAAGCTGTAGCCCACTCCCTAAAATAACCACATCTGCTAGGATACAGGCAGCACAACCACGCAACAAATATCCACAGGGCTTTAGAGGCCAGGCCTGGGCACAATGCATGGCCAAGAGACTCTAGATTTGACTGTTTTGGCTCGATGTCCAACTGAAGAAACACGAGCTACTGCATGGTCATGCAAAGTCAACTGCATTTGACACAATTTTTTTTTATCAAGTGCCCTGTTGAAACCCAGAGCTACATTGTTTGCAGCATTAATATGTACATTTATAAATTCAATAACCATAATAAAATCGAATCTGAAAAATGATTTTACATTATTAGGCTAATAAAGGACAGCACCTCTGTAGAAAGCATATCAACCAAATTTGATTTCGAACAACACATGGACTAAAAAACTAAATCATGAATTGGTCAGCACAGCAGACTGTTTTGTGTATTGTAAAGTATAACGAATAATATAGATATGGATGTTCCTAAATGTCTTCACGTGTACATATATTGCACATACATGTTCCCATATACAGTACATGTGGATATATTTAGTACGTAAGTGTTCCTATATACACATACACACACACTGTAGCCTACCATATTGTATGTCATGCAAATTTCTATATTATATACAACCCGAATTCCGGAAAAGTTGGGACGTTTTTAAAATTTTAATAAAATGAATACTAAAGGAATTTCAAATCACATGAGCCAATATTTTATTCACAATAGAACATAGATAACGTAGCAAATGTTTAAACTGAGAAATTTTACACTTTTATCCACTTAATTAGCTCATTTAAAATTTAATGCCTGCTACAGGTCTCAAAAAAGTTGGCACGGGGGCAACAAATGGCTAAAAAAGCAAGCAGTTTAGAAAAGATTCAGCTGGGAGAACATCTATTGATTAATTAATTTAATTGATATCAGGTCTGTAACATGATTAGCTATAAAAGCTTTGTCTTAGAGAAGCAGAGTCTCTCAGAAGTAAAGATGGGCAGAGGCTCTCCAATCTGTGAAAGACTGCGTAAAAAAATTGTGGAAAACTTTTAAAACAATGTTCCTCAACGTCAAATTGCAAAGGCTTTGCAAATCTCATCATCTACAGTGCATAACATCATCAAAAGATTCAGAGAAACTGGAGAAATCTCTGTGCGTAAGGGACAAGGCCGGAGACCTTTATTGGATGCCCGTGGTCTTCGGGCTCTCAGACGACACTGCATCACTCATCGGCATGATTGTGTCAATGACATTACTAAATGGGCCCAGGAATACTTTCAGAAACCACTGTCGGTAAACACAATCCGCCGTGCCATCAGCAGATGCCAACTAAAGCTCTATCATGCAAAAAGGAAGCCATATGTGAACATGGTCCAGAAGCGCCGTCGTGTCCTGTGGGCCAAGGCTCATTTAAAATGGACTATTTCAAAGTGGAATAGTGTTTTATGGTCAGACGAGTCCAAATTTGACATTCTTGTTGGAAATCACGGACGCCGTGTCCTCCGGGCTAAAGAGGAGGGAGACCTTCCAGCATGTTATCAGCGTTCAGTTCAAAAGCCAGCATCTCTGATGGTATGGGGGTGCATAAGTGCATACGGTATGGGCAGCTTGCATGTTTTGGAAGGCTCTGTGAATGCTGAAAGGTATATAAAGGTTTTAGAGCAACATATGCTTCCCTCCAAACAACGTCTATTTCAGGGAAGGCCTTGTTTATTTCAGCAGGACAATGCAAAACCACATACTGCAGCTATAACAACAGCATGGCTTCGTCGTAGAAGAGTCCGGGTGCTAACCTGGTCTGCCTGCAGTCCAGATCTTTCACCGATAGAGAACATTTGGCGCATCATTAAACGAAAAATACGTCAAAGACGACCACGAACTCTTCAGCAGCTGGAAATCTATATAAGGCAAGAATGGGACCAAATTCCAACAGCAAAACTCCAGCAACTCATAGCCTCAATGCCCAGACGTCTTCAAACTGTTTTGAAAAGAAAAGGAGATGCTACACCATGGTAAACATGCCCCGTCCCAACTATTTTGAGACCTGTAGCAGAAATCAAAATAGAAATGAGCTCATTTTGGGCATAAAATTGTAAACTTTCTCAGTTTAAACATTTTCTATGTTATCTATATTCTATTGTGAATAAAATATTGGCTCATGTGATTTGAAAGTCTTTTAGTTTTCATTTTATTAAAATTTAAAAAACGTCCCAACTTTTCCGGAATTCGGGTTGTATTTTCATATCAAATTACATTCATGCTTTGCAATATATGAAAAGTGACAATTCCTTAATAACACAAAATATATTTCTGTATAATAATTTGATTGCTAATATATAAGAAAATATGTTTTCTGTGCAATTCTTGCCATATTAATGATCATTTAGTTTATGATGTAACACTAGGGCTTGCGGGTGTATTCCAGTAGTGGCGGGTAACACACGACATTAATGCTTGTCCGGGATAAGTAGATTTTTTTTTTAAAGGGGCCAGTAAAGGAGAATTTTAATTGCCCAACCGGACAACACGTCCTTAAAAAGTCTCCAAAATTTCAGCAAGAATGATTCTGATTTTATTACATTTGGTGCTATTTATAGTGGGTAATCTACTGACAGTGACGAGGTCCTAAAGCCTGTCTGTGTGTAAAAAAATCTTGTGAAGAAATCAAAGCAAATGGAAGCAAATGCACACAGAAGAAACATACTGCAGTAAAAATGTAGTTTTTATATTTATAACATATGATATTGCCAAGTTACGCAACAAGACACGACCAAAAGAGTGCAGTTTTATCCTAAAAAGTAGTATGACTGCAAATGAAACATTGATCTTATGCAAGAGTTCAAACAAATATGGTGAGCAAAAAAGTTGTTGGACGTCATACAAAATGGAATTCACTCTCGAGCTCTGAGCGTCTCTTCACTCTAAAACATATATTTTTTTCAGGTATAAGTAAGTGCAACCCACATGGAAAGAACCTATATAAACATATATGTTTTAATATAGGTTTTGATATAGGTTTTAAATATATGTGACATTTATCAAATTGGCCGGTTTCCTATATTATATGTACATACACCTGAACACTTGGACTATATTAAATGTTTCCTCTACACCCACGATCGAGTGATAATTCATTATTGCTGATGGGTTTCTCAGGAGGAAACTCAAAAGCGCGTTCTGTGTGAAAAGGATCTCGTGAATTTGATTCACATTTGTGATGATAACTTGACATTAATACTTCAGACCTCTTTGCAAACTGGTTTGACAAATTCAAAGGAACCAAATTGATTTAAAGATGAATTTGCAAAGTAGATGTACAGTATGATCAGCAAAAAACCTCTAGCTGTTTTATTCCCCCACAAGGGTATGCATTCCTATTAAAATTATCAATTTACATTTACATTTAGTCATTTAGCAGACATTTTTATTCAAAGCGACTTACAGACGAGGAAACTTTTTTACTTTTACTTTCCATTGCAGCAAAAGTACATATTTTTTGTTTAATTTTTTTAAAAAGTAAAAATATTTATACTTGAGTAAAAATGTAAGTAAAAAATAAATAAATTCATTTAAAAAAGTATTTAAGTAGGCTAAATAAAGTATTGTTTCACTACTATACATTGCTGGTATGGCAACACAATGTTTATACATGTCAGTACTGTGGAATATGAATAATATTATAGGAAAATAGTACTAAAAAGCACACTAAATGCAGTTTCTTTGGTGTTGATGTGCAATGACTCTTTCTGAATGTTACATCACAATGCCAGTAGGTGACAATGAGTGTCTGTCTTTATGAGTGAATCATTGACTTATTTATGCAACTGATTTGTGCTAAACACTGGTTCATTTAGGAAAGAAACAAGTAACTGGGTGCTTCTGAAATGGAAGGACGCTTACTAGTGAGGATTCATCCTTCCAAGTCCAGTTCTTCTGAGGGTTCGAGGCTAGAGTCCTACTCAGCGTTAAACACTAGAATATGATGGTCTAGAAAGTTCACAAGGCAATGTCATAAATGTTTTCACCCGCGGTCACTAAACGAAAATACTATTAAATACTACTAAAATGAAAGTTTGTAGAATACTTTATATTATCAGACTTTCTATTAACACAGTAAATATGACATGGCTACTCAGTTTAGCATTGATTTTATTACAACAAAACAAAAGAAAAAACAATTATTTTATCACCTATATATATATATATATATATATATATATATATATATAAAATATATAAAATTTTGAAAACAGGTCAAATAAAGGACGTGAAAGATCTTCAAATTGAGACACCTGTCGACATGGCAGTTGAGATATGCAGCCTTTCTAGGACGCAACTTTCTGATTGATAAAGCACCCTCTACTTTTTATGGGTAAGTCATTGACTCATTCACTCAACTGATTAATCCCACAATACCACCACTGCACTTTCTGTAACTTTTTTGTTGTTTTATGTCATTAAAATAGCCCTGTCACCAGCCTTGCTTTATTTATATTACATATTGTAGTTGCATATTGATTGACAAAAGATATGCTTCAATACAAGTCTGTTGGGTTTGAGGTGCCAATGGGCAACAGCTTCAAGATAAACTCTGAGTATGTGTAGCTGTCTAACTTGTTTGATTTTGCCCGCTTAAGTCTGTTTGTGCTGGCACACTGAGGAGAGGAGCAGTCTTTTGTAATGTAACCTCCAGGCTGGTAAGCCTCTCTTAACCCTGTCATGGAATGAGATGATATAAATAGACCCATCAGTGCTGGAGGCAAGGTTGGGAGATGAGTGTTGCCCCATCTGAAGGAGCCTCATTGGAAAGGGTTGTTGATCTCTTATTATTCGGAGGACGTTTATATGAAAATGTGTTTGTTAGGACCGAAATGTATAAGGGGTTTGCCTAATGGAAAGAGACATCATTACAGCATGGCTTGTTGATCCAGTGGCTCAGGAACGCTAGATTTAGGGATGCGGTCAGAAAGTCTTTGGATGAGATGATTATGAATAGAAACAACAAACCAGTATGATTTTCCTATAAGCCTACTATCTGCACTTGGTACAATCTGAAAGACAATACATTATTTATGAACTGAACTGTAAGAACATGCAATTTATTTTTAACTAAGAGCCACTTCTTCTTGATTTAATCAATAAAATATGCTTTGTTGGTTTAAATGAATGTATTTAGGTTCATTATTCCAGATGAATCCAGTCAGAGTTATAAAAATTGTCTTTGATCTTTCAAGCTCTATCGTTGCAGTTAGCGGGTGTTTCTTTGCTTAAGTCTAAAAGAAAACACAGCTGTCTCACATGGCTCCAAGGGGTTAACAAAGCCCTTCTGTAGCGAATCGATGCATTTTTTGCAAGAAAAATATCCATATTCAAAATGTAATAATCACTAACTTGAGCCAACAGAGAAGCAAGAACACAGAAGCAGTTCTGGGGTAATGACGTATGAGGTCAGCTTTGTGCATGTGGCAGTGAGTCTTGTGAAAACCAACATTTGTTAACAGGAGCAAAAGAAGTAAAGTTTCCTTACTTTAAAGGAAAACCAGTCTCCTCTTGGCTTATATCGAAATCCTCTGACATTCTTCTTTACAAATCCTTATGTTGTACTTCTAATTAGTGACCATTGCTTTGTTTTGATCTCTCCACTGTGCGCATGCACAAAGCTGACCTCATTCGTCATTCCGCCGGAACTGCTTGTGTGTACAACAGTGAGTGCAAGCTAGATTCAAGGGATCATTACATTTTGAATATGGATATTTTTCTAACAAAAACACATCGATTTGCTACAGGAGGCCTTTGTTCAAACCCCCAGAGCCGTGTGAGACACTTTTTTATTTATGGAAGGGCACTTTTTATTTCACTTTTTTTTGACTGAAGCAATGCAACACTCACTGACTGCAACAGTAGAGCTTGAAAGACATCGATCCAAAGACAGTTTTTAATATAACTCCGACTGGATTCGTCTGAAAGAAGAAAGTCATATACATCTAGGATGCATCCAGGTTGAGTAAAACACAGCCTAATTTTCATTTTTGGGTGAACTAACCCATTATGCCTCAGCTCTGCACAACTACAAGTACAAGGTGTTTTTGAACCATTGTTTCTTCAGGATAAAACTTGATTTGTGGGTTAAATACTCCTTTTTTTTCTTTGAAGGAGGCTTTAGCATGGGAAGAATAAGGACGGGTAAAGGGAAAATAAATTAAATCAGACGAACACAGGACTCACTCTCCCACTGAGTCTATGAAACATCTCAGTGAAGGGCCATATTAAGGACAAACATCTGACTTAAATTTCCTGATTTTCCAAACAGTACAGTGCTATCTGGTCACCCTACACAATATATCCTCAGATGACATCCTTACTTCAAATTATTTATAAAATATTTACTCTTTTGCTAAGCTCCACTCCAGAATGGCCCATAAGATTCAATGAATGTGAATACTGACATTTTCTATAAAATCTGCTCGCAAAGGGATATGAATAAATAAATGAATAAACTTTAAATTCAGCATTGAATAACAAAAGTTACAATTATAAAATTAATTTGACATTATTACTAAATACACTTTTTAAAGTTGTACTAAGTCTGTTATAAAACATAATGAATCTTTTTCACAAGGGTTATAGATTTTTTTTTACGAAATTAGGTGTAATAGTAATACAATTTTCAAAGTATTTCTTTTAACAACTACACCTTCCTAATATGCATTCTCCTGTTTAATTCACCATCTGAACATATCTGATGTAGTTTTGGGTCTCAGTGATGCCAGTATGGTAGCGACACACATCTAGTTATCTGAAAAAGCAAGTGTTAAAGATTGATGGCAGTGAATATATCCACGCTGCAAATGAAACACAAGCTGGATGGCTGGTAATAGCGTAAGCTCTGAGATGACAGATGTTTTGGGTGTTTGCCGTCATTAGTCCATCTGTTGCAGTATTGAGATGACTTCCCAAACTCCACACTTGCATCCTATTGAATATCATCCACAATCACTTTCTTTCTACAACAGAGGGAACCCCCAATTGATTTATCAGCGTTAACTATCACAGCTACTGATAAATCAACACAACATGGCTTGTTTGATGAAACAGACGTAGCCTGTAGATTTCTAAAGTCACATACTGAAGCAGATCTAGTGAGTACCATGGATCAGGATCTCTCCATAACTGAGAGAGAAAGATAGAGGGGGTGGGGGAGGCTGTGATTAGAAAGGAGAGAGGTGAAGAGTGAGAGATGGAAAGGTGCAGAAAATAGCTCCACAATATTCTCAGAAACCAAACAGAGGGTCTGTTATCAGGACATATGGAAAACATCTTTAACACAATTCCCTAGAGTGACAGAGAGGTGGAGAGGGACTGAGGGCAAGATTTAGGGTCAAAGTGTATGGTATTAAGTGGTGAGAGCGGGGGATACTTCTTGAAAGTCTTATAACCCTATACTTCCTATTTTTACACCCAAAAATAAAAAAAAACACTTAAAAGGTAAATTTCAGTGGAGTCTTCAAACAAATGATGCTGATTTCTCCACATCTTTTTTGCTATCACATGTAACCATGCCAGCTGGAGTCAATGGAAGGTATGATGTTCTCCTGAAGTTTAGGTCCACAGGTGTAGTATATCACATCACTACGAACATGATCCACTAATGTCTCAGAGCCAGAAAATGTCCAAATATGAATTTATTGTTTCGTAGGATCTTTTTGTGAAATGTTTGATTGATTGGAATGTGTACTTGTTCACTTACTACAAAAAAAAAAAATATTTACTTGCCTTCATGCCAGTCCAAACCCATATGACTTTCTTCTGTGGAACATAAAAATAATAAAAAAATATGTTTTAAAAATATTAGGTTTTTTTTGTCCATGCAGTTAAATTCAGTGGTAAACACAACTGTATTGTTAGTGGTGCTTGCCGGAGGCAAAGCATCGCTATTATTATCTCACATACTTATTATTCTTATAGATCCGTTTTGGCGCGTAACTTGTCCCTCAGTTTTTGTCACAGACCAATGAAACAGGCGTCAAATCGTGCGTCATAGAGACAAGGGGGTGGGCTCATTTTATTCAGGCAACCTATCAGACTCTCAGGATCATTATGAGGCTATCAGGCCACGCCCTAGCAACCATATAGAGCACCTTAGTAACAAGCTCCATAGACTTCCATTGAAAATCATCAAACTAATATCTTTGGATAGAAGCGTCATAGAAACATGAGGGTGGGCTCGTTTGACTCGGGGCAGCAAACGGCCAATCACAAATCACCTTCAATACTTCATAGCCACGCCCTAGCAACCATTTAGAGCACCTTAGTAACCCAAAGCATAGAGGTATATCTTCAAATCTGAATGTCATAAATGCAAGGGGGTTGGTTTATATCATTCATACTGGCAAGCAGCCTTTGGAGTATCATCACTGGCAGCTGCCAAGCCACTCCCTAGCAACCAAACACAGTACCCCATCAACCATTATGCAAGATCTATATCTCTGCATCAGAACAATGTACAAACATGGGGGTTGGTTTATATTGTCAAGCAGCTTTTGAAGTATCATCATTGGCAGCTGCCAAGCCACTCCCTAGCAACCAAACAGAGTACCCTAGCAACCATTTAGTAAGTCTTATATCTTTGCATCAGAACATCATACAGACATGGGAGTTGGTTCTTTTGACCCATGCTAGTAAACAGGATTCCAACATGCTAGTCATGCTAGTAGTGAATAGCTACATGCTAATAGTGATTAGCTAAGTGCTAAATCAGGCTAGGAACTCTATAAAACTATACAGTAATGATCTGTGACAACTAGCATCTGCATAACAAACACCTCAGGTCAAGTCAATTCAAGTTAAGTCACCTTTATTTATATAGCGCTTTAAACAAAATACATTGCGTCAAAGCAACTGAACAACATTCATTAGGAAAACAGTGTGTCAATAATGCAAAATGACAGTTAAAGGCAGTTCATCATTGAATTCAGTGATGTCATCTCTTTTCAGTTTAAATAGTGTTTGTGCATTTATTTGCAATCAAGTCAACGATATCGCTGTAGATGAAGTGTCCCCAACTAAGCAAGCCAGAGGTGACGGCGGCAAGGAACCGAAACTCCAGCGGTGACAGAATGGAGAAAAAAACCTTGGGAGAAACCAGGCTCAGTCGGGGGGCCAGCTCTCCTCTGACCAGACGAAACCAGCAGTTTCGCCCTAGCAACTGCATATCAACACCCTAGCAACTGCCCTGATTACCTTAACAACCACACTGGGTACCCTAGCAACTGCCCTAGCAACTATACAGTGTACCCTAACAACCTCATTGCAACACCATAGCAACCGAGGGGCGAGTTTTGCCACTGCAAGCACCACTCACATTTTCTTCAGGAAATGTACATTCTAGTTACTAATGTTACTCAAAATATCTTGTTTTGCGCAGAGGGGAAAGGAAAAAAGTCATACAGGTTTGGAAAGACATGAGGGTGAATAAATGATGACAGGATTTTCATTTCTGGGTGAACTATGCCTTTAAGATTTACTTTTGTGTCCATACTTTTTGGGGCCACTGTTGTAGGCTATATGTGCAATTGTAAATTTTACTATCGCCATACAATTTAAGTGAAAACAAAAATTAATAATTTTTTTTACATGGATTTCAGCCTTTCTTAGTATATCCCTTTTTCTGAATGTCACGTGCACTCAAGCCACATGATCCATTATGTCCTAATATGATTTGAGAATTTCCCAAAGAGCATCTTGTGCTTCATTGTAAGCAAAACCCATAGTGTATAAATTAGTTTAAATGATCATTGTCACAAATTGCTTGCACAAGAGACCATTTGTAAGGAAAATTAATTTAAAATAACTTATGTACTTACTTTTAGATGGACTTTAAACATGAATAAACTTTTTTTCTGTCTTCATCTGTATCTGAATTAAAGAATCATAACTAAAGGCAACTGAAGTCAGATAAAAATGTGTTTTGTCACATTAAAATGGTTTCAATAATAAAAAAAAAAAATGTCCACTGCAAGAGAGGAGGTCTGTAAACATTCCCCAAGTTGTTTGTTTGCTCTGGCTCGCTTCTCTCTCACAAACACTTGAGGGGCAGAAATAAAGCGAGGGAATAATACGCAGATGATTAAGAATTATTACTATGAAACAGAAAATCTTACATAATATGCTTTTGGGTCCAAAATCTTCTCTCCATGCTTGTATTTTACTTTCATCAATAGCAATGTGATATTGACACATGAAGACCGAATACTCTGATACATAAAAATAAAAAATTGCCAGATGTACATCTGTTGATGAATCCTAAGTCATAAACCACATACATATATATATTTCTTTTTTTAAGCTAAATAAAATTGTTATGCTTGGACTAATGGACTAAACATTTAATTCAAGATATATCCTCTGAAAATAAGTCTTAATGTCATAACACAATTTTGCTTTTCAAGCATGTTTCAGGATTAGATACTTTTAGATATTTTCTTCTAGAAAACAAGACAAAACTATCATAAAATCATGTTTGTTTGTTTTTTTAATTGTTGAAATAGATTAAAATCTTTTTATATTTATTTCAGAATAAATGTAATTATCACAAAACTGAATGAGACCTTAAAAGGAAGAGTTGTATTGTGTGTTGTATTTATAGCTCATCTTGATAGGAAAAGCCTGCCCAAACCCTACCACTCCAATTAGTCACCCCATAGGTGGAGTAATTTAATCAGGAGAGCATTCAACCCCAGCCGAGAGCCTCCACGCTCAGTCTGGCCGGACTCTTCTCAGAGACAGACAACTCTTCTCCTGAGGTAAGAACCACAGGCGCTCGTGTCTATACAGGTGGATAACTAACACCAGATCACACTCGTGAGCAATGATACAACTATCACTAACCTGTGTTCTCTGTCAGAATTACTCGAATTTGTGCTAGTATCTGTCGATCACATCTGCTCCTTTATGGTTGTTCTTCTGTCATTCTGCATAATTGCTTGTCACTATTAAGTGAATATATCAAGAAGCATTAAAAATAAAAATCCAAAAAGTATTTATTTGAATCTAATAACTAACAAATGGTTTCAATGTGTTAATGGGTTTGAACTGTATATGACACACTAAGGTCTATGACAGCTATAAGTCTCTCTTAAAACATTTCTGGAGAAGATAAAAGACATTTATAGAGTCATGATGGGTGGTCAGAATCTTGTCTCACTCTCTCCATGGATCTGGATTGTGGGGGTGTGAAGTTTGTGTGTGGGGCGCAAACACAAGGTCTTAATCTCAGGAGGGTTAGTCTTCCATCCACCTGTCTGGCTTCTCTTTTTAGTGTCGACTAAAAGCTTTCCATTAATCTTTCAGACCTCTGCTATACTTTTAATAAGCATTGAGTGATATGTTTGTGGGATGACACTCTCAGATGTCTCCAAGCACAGCTGAGGATTATAAAAAAAAAGAGATTAGAGAAATACCAAGTCATGCCCGAGAGAGATCTTGTTAGAGGAGATCAGTTTAGATCAAGGGTGCAAGGGTTTGTTTCATAAACAAAAGTGAATATGTTTAAAAGAGGGGTTTACAAACTGTCAAGAATGAATAATTTTGATATTTAAGCTTTAACAAACATCTTAATTCTTCAACTGAATTATTACAGCTACCACCAAACTTGCTTGAATGAATTTAGTCTTGTCAAATTTTACAGGGTAGCTGCAGGCAATCATAGTGAGAATTCAATGTATTTTCTGAACTGGAGGTTAGAAACAATACAGGACAATAAAGACAAATAAGATTAGAAAAAGATTTCCCTTGACAACATAAGAGGAATTAGAAGAATGAACTGTGGTAGATGAAAATAAACCCAAGTATAATTATTTCATTATAAAACGGAGAGTTCCGGTCCTTGATTCTGATTGGTTGAAATGCGTTTGAAGCTGTTGTAAATTACTCTACAAACACACACCTTTGTTTACTTTTGTGTGTTGCTCGGCAATCACTTTGTTCGAACCACAACTGTTTCTGATGAACTACATTGTTTGGTGGAAGAATATTGTTTTAATTTATATCATTGCACTTTATTTGCTCTGTTTTATTCCGCGAAACCTTATGGAAATATTTTATAAAAGCCGTAAGCACTGTGAATCCGTGGTTTACAGTGAATTTATAAATATATAAATAAAGGGGGTTTTAGGCACTTCGCTTCTATAAACTGCTATAAATTCACTGTAAACCACAGTTTTTTTTGGGCTTATTTCTTTAATCTATTGCATGTTATTTCATAAATGAATTATTTTCTTTCCAAAAAGTGTGTTCATTTGCTTGCTTTAGCACATCAGTATCACTGCACATTAGTTTATCATTCCAAATTCAAGATTTTTGAATCCTACATTTAGATATGTCTATGGCAAAGTGGTAAGTACTGTACAGTATGTTTCCAAAAAAGCCCTGGATTTTTGAAACTTCCAGAACTGGTTCTCAACCAGAGGGCCTCATGATGACTTAAAATGATAATATAAGATGAAAAAACATAAAAATAAGTTAAAACAACTATAAACCGAAGAAACGGTTTCCTTTGAAAAACCAGGATGTCACAGTTTTGGAAAAGCACTGGTTTACAGCAGTCACAGATAAGAGTGATTGATTAATAAATCATAAACAACTTTGTTAGAGTTAATTTAGTAATTTTACTCTAACTATCTGTTCTGTGTAAAGCCAAGGCAAGATTTTGAGAAAATGATCTCACTATTAACAAACCATTTACTTTTTTCCTCAATAAACTCCAAAATGGAGTTTAATCCTCTTATTTATATTTAGTAAGGTAGTTGTTTAGGCGTTGGGTAGGATTAGGGATGTAAAATATGGTCATGCAGAATGTGCTTTTTTATTCGTACTAACAAACAGCCAATATGTTGGTAATAGGGATGCTAATAAGCAAGTTAATACTGAGAATTGGTCCCTATACTAAAGTGTTACCAAAAAACATGGTCATGGTCATACTGTGTACAAAGTACCTAGTAAGTCACGGTCAGACTTGTACTTAGAGTCATGGACAAACTATTTCCACAAGAAAATATAGTTAGAATAACCTGCAGTATGCTATTTTGATAGAGAGAAAAGATGTAGAACCTAATGGAAAGAATTTAAATGGCTTGCCAATTGGATGGAGAAAGGGAGAAAGCCTGAAGAAGTGAGACAGCAGAAAAGGGCAAGACAAACAGGAAGCAGAGGAGGGGGGAGAGAAGGACTGACTGTGCAAGTCAAAGAATTTTCTTAGAAGGATTTTAAGCAAGAGAGCCGCTTCTCCTAGTTTCCATCTGCTGCCTTTTATGGTAAAACAGTAGAGAAGGATTTGGTGTAGTAGTGAAGCCCTGGCCGGACGAGGGCTCAGTTAGACACACTCACAGCGGGACAGCAGGGGGCTGAGGAGCAGGGACAGAGTGTGAGCGGGACACTGGGGACCCCTGAGGCGGTGGCACAGAGTTAGGCGGCACTCAGCATCACAGGGCTCATGGGAACAATACACAGAGAGCCTTAACAGGTCCAGGACTCAGACAGCCGTGTGAGTAGATGTCATTCTGTTATTAAGAATAATTTAGAAGAAATCACAATTTCTCTCTCAGTTAATTTAAAATAAGATACAAATTGAACACCAACGTTTCTTTGAATGATCTGCCTTCGGATCAGCTTTAGAATCGGACCAGTGTTGTAACAATATAATTATTTGGCTTATTACAGAATAGATGGATTATTCTCAGAAAAAAAGTCCATTCATGATGATGTTTATAGGTAATCACATCCTTGCCAGCAGAGGCATATTTATATATGCACACTAACACATGCTGATACACAACATAATGGCTGACAGCTGGAGGTGAGATAACAGGCTGGTTACGATGCTATAATGTACTACACTGTGGAATTCCAGTGAGCTCCATCCACTGGAAACTTAAAAAACTAAAATGGCATATCAGAAATAATAAAATAACACTGCTCTAATGATGCATGAAATTCTCAAGTAAAATCTGATGATCATGTTCTCTAGCATGATTTGAGATGATCCAAAGAACATCATTCCAACATCTGGAAATAATTTCACAATCATTGTATAAGTGACCTAGAAATAGTGTAGAATATGTATTTCTATATAAAGGTATTGAAAAATATTCAGTTTAGGTTACGAGACTGAATATCTCACAACTCAATAGTTAATGAGCAAAGATTGCAATCATCTTCTCAAAGTTTCGATTATTTTCCCACATCTCTTCATACTCTTCATCACAGGACTGAAAGGCAGAAGTAAAGATGACAGAGCGTTATGACTGCCACTACTGCAAGGAGTCTCTGTTTGGGAAGAATTATGTTCTTCGTGAGGAAAACCCTTACTGTGTGAAGTGCTATGAGAGCCTGTACTCCAACACCTGCGAGGAGTGCAAGAAACCCATCGGCTGCAACAGCAGGGTAACTGCACTTCAAATAACATTCTTTATGAAGTTGCGTAAAACCGGCCAATCAGATTAGAGCTTGCAGATCTGAAAAGTTCATCAAACAGACTGAGGATGGGACCATATGTGTGTTACGATCTCTAGTTCAACTATTGTCCTGAAAGCACATCTTTTGTGGCTTTAGGATCTGTCCTACAAGGACCGTCACTGGCACGAGGACTGTTTCCACTGCTTCCAGTGCAAGCGCTCACTGGTGGACAAGCCTTTCTCCACCAAAGACGAGCAGCTGCTGTGCACCGAGTGCTATTCTAATGAGTACTCCTCCAAATGCCATGAGTGCAAGAAGACCATCATGCCTGGTAAGAGATCCTTCATTGTGGGAGGAACTAAAACCTCATTTCAGTAGATGTGTTTTTTATACTCATACACTGCCATAAAAAAAATAATTATCCATTCGGCGACATATTCTTTCCATTAAAACAGCTTTCTTTCACACAGAGTCAATCTTTGCCAAAGCAAGTGATCTGCTCAACTGGTAATAGATATTAATTCAGAACTCTCCAAAAGCAGGTCCTCATGACCATGTTAAAATGTCACAATCTTATTAACCCATTATGTTTTATGATCAACCACCCTTATTATAATATTCATCAATGGAAATGAATAGATGGAACCAAGTTTAGATTTATTATATTTGTAGTAGCAGTTTTGGCTGTTTAATTGATGTGATTCAGTTTGAGCTCACAGTTCTGTGGAATGTTCCAGCTCTCACTGAGCGAAACTTAATATTTCAAATCTGGAGCACATGGATTTAAAAGATATGAGCCAGACATTTTAAAACAATGAAACTCTGTGTTGTCTCTGTTTACACCACTGCTGGCCGGTGCACCATGGCTGGTGTTTATTGGCCTTTCGTCTGGATGTGTTAAAAAAGAATTATGCTCTGTCTACTTAACAGCTAAACTTTCCTGCTGTATTACAGATCAAATGGGGAGTACTGTAAGCCTGATAACGGTTATCTGTCATCTGTGACTGATAAGACTATATACAACCAATATTGTGTCCTGCAATGATTATTTATATAGATTTGGTTCTTATAGAATTTGGCATAAACTTTGTGAATTGTACATTTTTCATAATATGTACTTTGAGTGTTATGGATCGCAGTATCATTTTAACATGCTTCACTTCATAAGAGGGATGTTGTTGTATTTGGGTTAAGATGGCTCTCTTCTCTCCCTCAGGCTCCAGGAAGATGGAGCATAAAGGAAACAGCTGGCATGAGACCTGCTTTACATGCCAGCGCTGCCAGCAGCCAATTGGCACCAAGAGCTTCATCCCCAAAGACAACCATAACTACTGCGTGCCCTGCTACGAAAAGCAGTTTGCCATGCAGTGTGTTCACTGCAAGAAGGTAGTCACATCTGAAGTAACCTACAAGCTACAACACAGGAGTTAAATATACAAACTTCAAGTACATTAAACATTAAGACACCAGTCAACTACAAGTGAAATATAGTTCATGCAATCACAAAAGCAAGCTATTCTATTAATAAATAACAGGGAGGTATGTTATTTAGATCCTATGTCTTCTCCTTTCTTGTCTGTGTAGCCCATCACCACTGGCGGTGTGACGTACCATGACCAGCCGTGGCACAAGGACTGTTTCCTGTGCACTGGCTGTAAGCAGCAGCTGTCTGGCCAGCGCTTCACCTCTCGTGATGACTTTGCTTACTGCCTCAACTGCTTCTGCAACTTGTATGCCAAGAAATGTGCCTCCTGCACCACCCCCATCAGCGGTATGCACAATCCAACAAATAGAACTACAAAAATAGAAAAGCTTCGATACGGAATTACCTCAATTCTGATCAAACCGATCATGCATGATGGTTTGGAATCAGGGTTGTGTGCCATTCAGAATTAAATTGAGAATGTATTTAAATCACAAGCCCATTCTTGAATATAATTCAATGTTGTTTTTGTTAGCTAAAACTTAAATTATCACAAATATATATTTTTTGTTAATTGCAATAAAGCTGAAATAAAAATAAAAAACAAACATTAGATTAAAAATGTACATTTAAAAGCTTTCAGTCTAAATTATTTAAATACAAATATACTATATATTTTTAGTACTGTTATAGTCATTTTTTTTAAACATTCTCATTATATTCATTGAATTAACTTTCATTTAATGTACCAGAATATTCCCTGAAGTTGCAAAACTTTCATTATCCTGCAGCACATGGCCAATTCAAATTCCAGAACTGAAAGGGGGGAAACTCTTAAATTGTCAACCCTGTTTCAAATCTGCCAGCACCCATAAACTGTTATGCAATACAGCAACATCTCTTTGTTTGCCAGTGCTCATAACATGTTTGCAATCACATATAGGACTTGGAGGAAGCAAGTACATCTCCTTTGAAGAGCGCCAGTGGCACAACGACTGTTTCAACTGCAAAAAGTGCTCGGTGTCTTTGGTGGGCAGAGGTTTCCTGACCGAGAGAGATGACATCCTGTGTCCTGAGTGTGGCAAAGACATGTGAAAGCCAGCAAGAAACAATTCGAGCATGCATGACATGCTTGAAATGTTAAAACCAAAGCTTTGGCAAAGCATGAAACAGTGTGAACATTGAATACATTTAGGTACTCCATGGAAACATACATAACATTGTTGTAGCAAAGATTATAATAGTGTATGTATAGCAAGAGGCAGATTTTCTATATTTCAGAAGAGTTTCATCTTGCTTTAACATGAAGACTGAGGAAAGAATCGGTCTTAAAGATTAAACTGTAAGAGTGAGGATAATAACCATTTATATCTCTTTCAAATGTCTAACAAGCTCTCTGATGTGTTGCATAACCCATGTCTTAACTTGCAAAAAAAGTATTTTGGTCTTTACGTGTATCTAACAGTTGAGAACGAATTCTAAATAAAGTACATTTAATGCAATATCAATAAAGCTTATTAAAATAAATCAACTACATGTTTTTTTGTTTCTCTAATTGAATGACATGAACTGAACTATCAGTACAGCTCAAACAATATAACAGGACAATAGAGCCAACTAGCGTTGACAGTCCATGCAAAACAATGTGCATCCTATTATCAGGGCATATGCAAAATATATTTTGTCAAAAAACGTTATGCTTTAATGCTTGAAATGAGTTCTGAAGACTAATGTGAACTGTGTCTAGGTTTAAATGTAATTTTATTAATAAGATTCGGGAGGAGCGCGTCAGATACTTAGCCTAATCAACACAGGTGGACCATAATCAAGTAATCAATCCCATAGTATAAATATCGCTGACTTACCTCTATCCATTGACGGTTTATCAGCATCCCTCCTCCACCCCATCTCCTCACTTTGAGTTCACTTTATAAATAGACAGGGAAGCGGGGGTACTCTAGGTTCGGGCCATTCCCGAGCTCGGAGCCCTTCCCCGGACAGCACGCCAAATACGCATACCATACCTCAGCTAATTATATGTAAGCGTGAACTAGTGAAACATCTTGAAGATGGAGCACATAGTGTAGGGAAAGCAGTCAACAAGTGTTTCACATCCATTTGTAACGTTTTATAGATTTGATGACTTGGTTCTTATTACTATGTTTAACCTTTTAGAATAGCCCGGGTTTGGTTCATATTGTAACAGGATTTGGTTATAGGAATTTAATTAACAAACTTTTATTTTACGGATATTGACTGTAAATTTCACTGATCCATTATTAACTTAAGTATATTATACTTGTTATAAATGTATAATAATCAGGGCAATGAATTAATAATTAAAAAAAAAAGAAAAAAAAAAAAGATTCACAAACACCGTGACTAATGCTCTGAGTCATTTATTTGATCAGGCTTGTCACTGAGGAACATTCCATGCAGGTCAATAAAAACTCAATTCATAATGTCTAGAAAAGACCACCACTAAAACACGTACATGTGAAACACCCTTCATATCGTTTTCTCACTTAAAGACATCAACGCATGATGCAATACACATCACAATTGTATTTTGGCCCTTTGGGGCTAGTAATACAAACATGGTCGAGGGATTTACCTGATAATGGCTAAAGCACTTGGACAGGCCTATCCTGATCTAAAACTGATCAAAGCAAATATTTTATTGGAGAAATAAGAGATTTCTTCGAAATGCCACTCAGTACAGTCACATCCAGTTACTGGGAATACTCCTATACCAGTAATACACTGCAGTCCATTGGAAAGCATGTCCCTTCTCCATCTTAGTGGATTTGATTTACCAACAAGATTCACTCAAAATGGAAAATGTGTTCATTGCAAAAATTATATTGCTAAAAAAAGTGATAAACTGATCAGTCTAACATAAAACTGCTAGGAATGTCTCAGTTCTTTCACCACGCATCAAGTCAAAAGCAGAAGTGTTTCCTAGTGTGAAAAAACCAGAGGGTCACATTTCACAAGTCACCTTTCCTGAGGCTGGGAAGTAAAGATGTGTGACAAGAACCCATCTTTCAAATTCTAGGGTCTGTCTTTGCCTCAGAGACCCAGCAGACGACATCAGTGGCGTTAAATGTCCATCCCAGATGACTTCACAGATTATGGCCATGTGACATGTTGAATCTTTTTCTTTGCATCAGGTGACTTAATGTCCTTCTGCCACAAAAAAAAAAAAAAATCAAAGAATTACCATCAGAAAACCTAAAAAGACTCACTCTTATCTACTCCACACAACACCCGTCAAGCTAAATAGGCACTTTTTCCATGGAGTTAGTTTTATACTCACACTAGTGTTGGGTTCTCCATCACTGGGGGACAAGCGCTTCAGTTTAGACGTGGTGTTGTTTGAATGTGCTGAGGAGTTGGCCGTTTTGGAGTCATTACAGGGGCTCTTGGGACCGGCCCCTGGTAATGACACTGAGGTCTTGTTAGAGGAATTGGAGGAAGAGTTTGTAGAGTTCCCAGAGAGCTTGCGTATGGGGTTTGTGAGATTGATGCTGGACACTGGAGGCTTTAGTCGGTCTGTGGTGACAGGAGCTGGTGAAGGATCAGGTTTCTTCATCTTAACACTGCCAGTGTTCTTAGAGCTGCCGTCAAACACAATCAACGGCCTCTTCCTGCCACTATCACTGCTTGAACTGAAGACAAATAGAGAAAATACTTTGGACATTCTCATTCAGGTACAGAACGCAGCCATGAAAATATTAAATATTAGATTATGGTCAACAAACAAGCAACGGCAATGAGATTTCAAAGCTTCGGCAAAAAGAAAGAGTATCTGTGATTATTACAAAGTGGTCTGGAATTCTGGAGTTAAATATTTTGGAATAATGACCTTTGCATATTTGTGTGGATGTATGCATAATAACATGCATAAACTATTATTCAGTAGTTCAGATGAATAAGGTTGTTGTTTTTTACTATACATTTTACTTTCTGCTCTCTTGTAAATTGTGTTTTTGGCCAAAAAAATCTGGGTTCATAATCATGAAATTGTTATTAGTGATCGATGACTGTGCATAAGCAATTCTGTACATGATACAAATAATGAAAATATTTTGTAAATTTCCTCCTGTAAATATACCAAAACTTACGTTTTGATGAGAAATATGCATTGCTAAGAACTTCATTTGGACAACTTTAAAAGTGATTTTCTCAATATTAAGATTTTTTGCACCCTTAGATTCAAGGTTTTTAAATAGTTGCATCTCAGCCAAATATTGTCCGTTATCATCATTGTTTACATTTAGCACATAGACGCTTTCTACTGAACGTAAACGACGCTGATTACGTTCTGGGGTAATCTCCAAAATGTTAGAATGTGGTAACTCGGGGAGAATAATTGTTTAATAAATTATGTTATTATTGGTTTCTTTGCGCACAAAGTGTATTCTCGCAGCCTTGTAATATTACGGTTGAACCCCTGATGTCACGTGTACTATTTTACCGATGTCCTAGCGAGTGTGCAGTAAGTTACCTCTGACTCGCTCGGCTCCGCTCCACGCGCCTCCCCCAGCGGCTGTTGGGCAGGTCCCTCTGCGGGAGAGGGATGACATGCCGCAGGTACAGATCTGTGAGCCGCTCGCGGTCCTCTTCATCACCCACTGCGATCTTCCTCTACAACACAACACAGCCACCGCTCGTTTGCTACTGTTCTGTGACTCACTCCTCGGACATCAGACATTTCTACTTGATCTTATTAAAATACACTTTACAAAAAAGCCTGAGCTCACCAAAAACAACTAAAATATGATTATTATTATGTTCATATAAGAAACAAGCACGTTATGCGATGAAGCCTGCAGTAACCTGACAGATGTCAAATGGCTCTCAACCTCACCTCGAGTAACGTAAGCTGAATGAACTCCGGAGAAAGAAGCTCTGGGTTAAGGAGGAGGTCGAGGTTGGGAACATCTCCAGTGTTTGATGTGGCGCTTTTCGTTCTGTCTGTCCTGTGTGACGCCATGCTTCTCATCGGTTTCCGGAGAGCGCAGGAAGAAGCGCTTTTGTTCTGCGCTTATGTGACCGACGTTTAACAGCGTATGACCATTACTGCCACCTGCAGTAACTTATGATAAAGTTATTTCAAATTTACACATATTTTCATATTTCATCTTTATTTTTTTATATACATGGATGTACAGTCCCAAAGAACCCCATGTTACAGATTGATTTAATGAATAGACAATTAATGAGCAAATATTTGTCCATTAACTGCTAGCACTGGCTAATAACCATATCAACTAAACATTGTATTTATTTGTTGTGAATGTTGTGTATTTCACTTAATCAGTTTTGTGTAGGCTACTTAGCTATTTGCTACCAGAATATGTCTTCCATAGATATTACATTTGCCATCCTCCAATCTGCTTTTTTGACACTAGGATCAGCCTTTGGAAAACACATATTCTTCCCTTTTTTGTTCTTCAGTATTGACAGATTTCTACTGTATATTGACAATATTTATATAGGCTTAATGTTCCAAAGTTACTGAAAAAAAAACATTCTAAGATTGACTTTACAGAAAATGCCACGCTTATGAAGATGATGCATTCCAAATATTTCAGGGATGGTGAAAGTGTCTATGATGATATCTTTATGAATTTGCATAAGCAAAATTATTAATTCAAAGTGGTAAATGACTGAAAACAGTAAGCAGAAATCATAATTATGTTGTAAAAATTAAGAAACAAGAAGAATAATTTAGGTTTGGCATTTATTATTATTATTATTATTTATTTATTTATTTTTCTAAAAGGAAAACACATTTTGGACAAACATCTTTCAGTTTAAACCAACCAGTCATGCAGTATCACTTTGGGACTGGTGTTCAAGGCAAACTCAAGATGGTTAACATTACTGACAAGCACAGCTTGAAGGTATACCATATATTTCAAATTGATACGAAAAAGCTCAAGGTTTTGTTACCCAGTGGGTTGCACAAACAGATCAAATGTACAGCTTGAATGCACTGTAAGTTGCTTTGGTTAAAAATATCAGTCAAATGCATAAAAAAATTAAAAGAATGAAAAACTCACTTAACCATGACAAATTCTATCAAAAATGTCCAGTAGATCACCAGTTTATTTAATTTATTTGCCAATTTTTCATGTTTTACAAAACTGCAGAGTCTGCAGAAGCCTTTCCAACAGAAAAATAAAGAAATTACTGTGTTCAGGAACATTTATGTATATTGCTCTGATGAATTTCAGACAGCAGATGCTGTTTCCTTCATCACTGCAGATTATGGTGGGAGGAGTTATTTGTAAAGTTTTTTAGTTCATAAGTATCCTTTATAAACATGACTTTAAATGTTTCATATCTTAACATTATCTTCATTTTACTTTGGTGCAAACCCTAGACAGAAGACTGGGTCTCACTGCTGCACACATAGATGTTGCTGGGTCTTATACGCCTGCGACTTCGCCCAGGAATCTTGGGACAGAGATGACAGGTCTTGGGCATGAACTCCAGGCAGGCTTCACGAAACTTGCGGATTCTCCAGCAGTATATCACTGGGTTAAAGACTGCCTTGAGGTAACTCAACCACAGTGCCCCGATGCTGATGGGGTAAAAGGCCGGGCTGAGGTAGAAGCGTCTACTGAACACCGCCAGCAGACTCACCACCGTATGTGGCAGCCAACACACAGAGAAGCCAATGAACAGGATGAGGATAGTGGTGAAGGCCCTGGTTTTAAAACTCATGTCCACATTGACTTGGGGTCGCTGCAGACCTGTTAAACCCAACTTGCTGACATGGTTAATAGCGACGCTGCCTTCGCTGGTGTGATTATGGATGCGCAGTGCATTGCGTCGAACTGTGTTGAGAATACACAGATAGGAATATGACATCACTCCAAATGGCACAAAAAACACAGCAACAGCAAGCAGAACTGTGTAACCCCGGTCCGCCAGCGATTCACTGTATCCCAGAATGCATTGCGGTACTTGTGCCCCGATCGCTGCTGTCCTCCAGCCGAGCACAGATGGTAGGGACACACAAAGTGACAGAGCCCATGACGCGGCAATAAGAATTTTCGCCCGATGGGGCGTCAGCTTGTCCTGCCGTTGAACTATAATGAGGAACCGATCAACGCTGATGATCAGAAGTATAGACACACCTTCTAGAACAAACAGCCAGTAGAGCATGACAGATATGCGGCAGAATTCCACTCCGAAACTCCAGTCCGTAGTTGCGAGAGTGACTGCAGTGAATGGCATGCATAGCAGTGACAGCATGATGTCTGAAAAAGCCAGTGTGGCCAAGAGCAGATTAATTGCTGAACGCATGGCTGGCTTCTGATACACTATCAGACACACAATGGCATTGCCAAGAAAACCAATGGTGATCATGAAGATCATGATGGCAGCCAGTGCCACCCTGAGAGTGGTGGGCATTAGGGCAGTATCAGACTCTTGCATCTCAGTTTCTATTGGTTCAAGAAGACCACACCCCTCCAATGAGCTGCCATTACATGTAAACATGGCGGCTGCTACCAGGTATTATCCATCCAAGGCTGGAAAGTCATAGATAAATCTTTGCCATGGTCCTGTGAGCTACCATTAAGTGAAACTCTCTTCTGTAAAACATTACCTGTAACAGAAGAACATAAGTTTGAGGTATATTAATAACAACTAAAATAAATTACACTTTAGATACATTACATTTTAAAATATAATTAAATAGGAAAGTTATTTTGAATTGTAATAATATTTTACAACATTACTGTTTTGACTGTATTTATGATCAAATAAATGCAGGCTTGATGAGCATGTTTTTGACAAAACTATTATCATGCAGCTCATTATAAATTGTTGGATATATAAGTATGTAGTACACTCCCGAAGGGCAATATATGCTATATGGCAAATCTCAGTGGCTTGACTGCTTGTGTCATCACAAAATGTCCACTTTATAATCATCCATCTGCTTAATGTAACTATAAGGCATGGTGATATTAAGAAATTATAAACATCAATATCAACAATTTAGAAAAGTGCATCACAAATTTTTTTTGACTTGACTTGATTTGAAAGGTTTTTCTAAACATCTTTTGTGTTCAGCTCAAGAATGAAAATTATACAGGTTTAAATGACATAAAGAAAAGTGAGTAAATAATGACAGAATTTTCATTTTTGGGTGAACTATCCCTTTAAGAGCACAGAGGTGCAGTCTGTGATAGGATTTCAGTGAGTGACATTTTTATGACAGCACATGAGAATTGCATTATTCAGTAATGACATATGGTGAAAACATTCTTGTAATATTTTTATATTTTTATGCTTAAACATCTGTAAAGCAATCTGTGCAAAGCACAATATGAGCAATATGGTAAGCATATACGAACCACAATCATCATGTTTACAGACGAAAGAGAGAATGATGCTCACTCAGAGGATGCTGCTGTTGCCATGGTTACACTGGGCTGTTCTTTGCTAAGGACAGTGCAGATATAAAGGGGAATGCAAATTCCAAGAATTCATCACACATCTCTGCATGTCATCCTCTGACACCTCCATTGTCTTAGAAAAGACCAGAATACCTGCAAAACACAGCAGGACAGTAACACATACTAATCTGAGGGCATACTTCTAGCCATATTTCAAGTAGTGATCATGGGTTGGCCAATCAGATTTTCATGGTCAATGAAATATCGTTCCTGCTCTATGTCTCGTTTATCAAATTGAGAGGGACAGTGGACATTATGGTGAATATATTGAATTTTTTTCTCATTGATCTTTATACATATGGCTGTCAATATATTTAGAAACTCACAGTATATGAAGTCTACAGTACAATACCATCCATTGGGGATTCATATGTAATTATCAGCATACATTATTTAAGATTTTTGGGCATACGGTGTGGATCAGACACTGGGGTACAGGTGATGACAAAAGGACATATGACAAACAGAAGCATGAGAATCAGGTAACAGAATCAAAATATCCTAAGAAATTTGAAGTATGCTGTTATGCACCATAAAATATAAAATGTTTGAAACATAATAATGGAATAACAACAAGATAAGAATAAATATACAATGAAATATGTTCTGAACAATGTAATATTTATTTTGTAATGTAGAACACAATGTAGTTTATATATTCATGTATACTCTGTACAGTGAGTAGCCTATAGAAATCAGTGTACAATAAGTTTAGCAACTAAAACAACATCCACAAATCAATCTCACTTAGTCTTTGTCATGGCTGTTTCTAAGACATTGATGTATTAATTGACCCATTCAGCATCCATCTAGCACCCATGCCAGTTTTTAGACAGCCATTGGCTTAAGTGTTATTAAAAACTAGAGACCAATATAACTTTGTGAACAAAACCGATAACAGTTATTTGTATGTTTAAGTGTCCAGTTGCCAACACGGGCACAGATTTATTTTATTTATATTTTTTTTAACACAAGGATAAATAAAATAATAAATACTAATAATATCAGCAATTACATCATGCATAAGACTACTGTATATTGTTAATAGTCGATTAGTATTATTATTTTGTTTAACCTGTTTAGTTGCAAATATGGCTGATGGCCCTGTAATTGTAGTTTACTTTCATTGCACACTATTGCTTCAAATTCTTATTCATTCCTGTTATAATATATAATGTTACATGCTATATGTCTAGCAGCATGTGTAACACATTTTAATTTAGGCGCCAATGCTTATATGTGAATTAAAAATAAACCAAGGTGTTTCCTACTGAACACAGTGGCGTTAATGTTACTGGGTGCTATTTTTAGACACCCACCAAAAATTCATCTTTGCATCTTATACTACAGAATCCATAACCTAAGTGTAAACATCAATCTAAACTAATCTTAAATAGAAAGACTAAAAACGAAGACACACAACAATTCAGTCTTTAGCAGCATGTTTTTCAGGAAGACATTCATTGGTTATTTAAATACAAAAGCAGAACACAGTATTTGCAGTGAAATCTTAACTGTTTACAAATGCACTAAAACATTCAGAATTAAATGTGTAGTATAGATGAAATTTATATATCACACGATAGGAAACGGATATATTCGAATTACATTTTTAGAAAATGTCTAAGAGTGATACGCATAATAATTGTTTTCATTATTGCGTGGTGTGCATTGATCACACGATACATGTCAACTGATGCAACATTTCAGTTCTCACGTGCGCTCGCGCGCTAGCCAGATGTGACGTGATAAACCCAGTCAGATTGTGTGCTGATTTTACCTTTTATCCTCTGAAGTCCGTGTATTTGTTGGGCGATGAGCCGTGAAAATCCAAAACAGGTTGAAGATGTTATAGCGGCTGCCGTTGTAGTTTGATTTCAGAGAATTGCCTTTGTTTCCACTGATGCGATTTCTTGCTGCATGAAACACAACCGTCGGGGTGTGGAGCTCTGGAGGTGTGACAGTCACTCCATCACAGCTGTAGTATGAGCTTCATCCTTGAGGATTTCAGAAACTGCATCAGGAGGTCACTCTTCTACATACTTAATATAAAGCGCAAATGGTTCAAAGACCAAAGACGCTCTTGCTAAGAATGTTTTGGCTGCAAGCTTTTTTGCTGTAGATGAAAATTCAACTTTGCCAATGCAGGAATAAATAGATTGCTTTTTATATATCAAAATAATAAACAGTTGATTGAAATTGTAAAAATATTTCAGCATTACTGTTTTACTGTATTCATAAAAGACTTCTTAAAAAAAAAAAAAAAACACATGCGACCAAATGTCCCCACAATGTAGCATAAGCAAGTACTCTCTCTCGCTCTCTCTCATACACATTTTGGTGTCCGTAAGATTTTATTGGATTTTACTTTATTTAAAGAAGTCTTTATTATGAGTAAAAAATACAGTAAAACAGTAATGCTGTGAAATATTTTATAATTGTTTGCTTATGTTTATCTCAAAGTGTAACAATGCAAACAGGTTTTCTGTAAGGGGTAGGTTTAGGGTTAGGGGATAAAAAAATATTGTTTGGTCAGTATAAAAGTAACAGAAGTCTATGGAAAGTCCCCACAGTTTACACACACAAACGTGTGTGTGTGTTCTGGTATACAGCGGGTAAAACAAGTTTTGAACATGTCAAAAATTTTCCCTGTAAATATATTTTTAAAGGTGCTGTTGACATGTCGGTAACAACCCAAGTAATCCTTACATACAAATAAAACTAAACAAATGAGTTAAGAAATTAAGTTATGTGTAATAAAATGGAATAACACAAGGAAAAAGTTTTGAACTAATGAAATTTTATTTAATGCTTTGTACAAAAGCCTTTGTTGGTTATGACAACTTCAAGATGCCTCCTGTTTAGAGAAACTAGTCGCATGCATGGCTCATTTTGGCCCATTCTTCCACAATTTCAAATCTTGAAGGTTCTGTGGGCCTCTTCTATGAGTTCAGTTTCATCCATTGCACTCAAAGATAAACTGCAGTGCTTCACAACTATAGGACAGGAAGAGCTAAATAAACTTATCACTGCATCTAAAGAAACATGATGTTTATTAGATCTTGTACCCACTAAATTATTGAAAGAGTTATTACCTGTAGCAGAAGAACCACTTCTCAACATTATTAACTCATTGTTATCTTTAGGTCACCTCCCAAAACCACAGATCATGACATTGTCATAGATAGATTACAAAACTATACAGGTATTCAAGGGCAGGCTCTAAGATGGTTTAGAACCTATCTGTCCGATCGCTAACACATTAAATGGGGAGTCATCTCATTTATCACCAGTAAAATATGGAGTGCCCACAAGGATCTGTCCTATTTTCAATATACATGTTGCCCCTTGGTAATATTTTTAGAAAATATGGGATTAGTTTACACTGTTATGCTGATGAATCTCAAATTGAGCGCAGCGTTAGTTGAGTCAGGCCACGGAGGAATAGGCTGCGACCAGCTGATGCGGTCATCTGTCAAATAGCTCCAATCACTACCATTCTCCAATGCAGTCAAATGACTCGCAACCCTCCCTCTCTCCCCATTATAAGCATGAGCATATTACCGTGCACCTTCTGGTTGTCGTCTCTTTGTTTCAGATCACTAAGGCTTTCAAGTCCTGGTTGGCATGGACCTCACTGCTGAGAGACAATCATCCTCATAATCAAGCTACAGGATAGACGTCCCACTGCTACATCTATATTATCACTGTTTGCTTTAAAGACATTATTAAGTGTCTTAATTGTCACGTATTTCCAAGATGATGGTTCCGGGGGGTTAATGTTTAAGCTCTTGTATGTTCAATTAATTTGGGAGCAAGAACCCCCATAAGGAACCATACCGCCAAAGATAAATTGTGTTCAATAAACTCCAGTAACTTGCCAAAGTGGTCTTTTCTGAACTATATATATATCTCAATGAGACCAGATGAAACTTCTAAATTATCTAAGCTAAACAGAGTGTGCTAAAAAAAGTAAAAGATTGGATGACCAATAATTTTCTCCTATTAAATTCAGTTGAGACAGAGATATTACTTATTGGACCAAAAAACAGTACACAGATTCTCGTAGATTACAATATGCAACTAGATGAACGTAGGCTACTGTTACTTCCTCTACAGTCAAAAATCTGGGTGTTATATAGGGGTGACCCCAAATAGTCGATGATTCGAGGAGCCTGATTCGACTACCAATCTCACAGTCGAATATTCACAGGCTGTTATGATTATGCCATTCTGACTATATGGGGAGCTCAAATGTCTGAAAATGTGATGAATAATAATCTGAAAAGAAAGGAGCTTCAAATTAATATTTTTAAAGTGCGTGAATAAATCCAACCACCCCCATAGATTTATGTTTCACTTTCCATAAGCAGTGACCGACAGAGGAGCATCTTGGCGGCAGGGATTTAAAACTTTACCAAGACTCAAACTGACACAGACAGAGACTGGATTTTTTTTGAACATGTAGGGAACAAGTGATTTCAAAACATTTCAGCCATTGTATATATATCGTGGATATATTATTTACCTGATATAAGATGCATTTTGGTTTTGAGTCAGGCACTTCATTGTAGTCAGGGGCGCTGCACATGATCCCGGGCCCTATGCATAGGCAGTCCTAATGTCCTAATATATATTCCAGACTTTTCAAGGGCCCTCTCTTCCTTTGGGGCCCTGGTAATCAGTACTGGTTTGATGATATCTCTTCAGCATGAGCATGTCAAACTAATGCAGAACACTAAATAACAATGACTGGACTGTCACACCCATACCATTTTAATGAGAAGACCATTATAATAAAATGCTGTGAAATTTTTGAGTTTAACTGCAGTGTTTCTGCACATTGTTTCGTGAAGAACGCGTCCACAAAAGGAGTTCGTGTCACAAGGTGACGATCTTTAGGGGCGGAACCAAAATTCGGGAAGTTTGGTTCCGCCCGGAAGTGTTTCCGCCCGGACCGGAAAAACAGAACACCGGAACTTCCGGTAGCGCCGTAAGAAGGAAAATCAGGGAATTCGATGCACCTGTGCCTAGTTAGGGACAGCGGTTGGTGATTGGAGGATACGCTGGACAAGGCAGTACTTAAGGCCAAGTTATTTCACAGTCTGGGAAGCTCTCTTTGGTGTGTGTGAAGCACTGGGTTGTGCCCGTCTTGGTACGCTGCTGGTAGCTGTCTAACTCTCTCTCTCCCTCAGGCTGGAATTGTATGATTGTGAAGACATCGCGAACCTTAAAGGTTGAGAAGTGAACAGATTATACGGCGAACTGAGACGACGTGAAAAAGGGGATTGGAAGTGGCATTGATGTGAGTACTAAGAGCCAGTCGAAAGTGCCCTGTATATTGACCTGGCGTTGTGTAGATCTCTCCAGGAGGAGGAGGGTGGCCCTACCCCTAATATAGTGTGGTGGGAGAGCCGAAGGAATACTTATTGAAGTAGTCGCAACGACGACATCACTAGCTAGGCCGCATATTCCATCGCCAGATCCGAACCAAGCGAAGTGAAGGAAGACGGGTGTCCTTTCCGTACACTGAGTGTGGTGGGTGAGTCTTCGTGCTGTGAAAACCTATAATTTTGACGTGGTGTTGTATATTGCTGTGGGCTGCTGTGTATTGCCGTGTGTCCTGTCAGATAAACCCCCGCCTTCACGCACTTCGGCGTGGGAGGACAAGGAGATTGCTGGTCCTAGCCTAGTTCAGTACAGTATATGTTGTGAGCGTGCTTCAGATCTCCGGAGATAGCACGGTACGCTGTGTCCAGCCCAGAGGTGAAAGCCATCCAAAGCAGAGTAACTGTGTTTTGTGTCCAAGTTGATACCTGTGGAGAGGAAAGGAAAGAGAGTGAGTAACACAAGGAGAAACAGAGGAAACCTGTACTTACAGTACGCTGTGTTCAGCCCAGAGGTGAGAGCCATTCAAAGCAAACTAACGGTGCTATTGTGCCCAAGTTGATATCTGTGGAGAGAAAAGGAGAGAGAGGTGAATAACACGAGGAGGAATAGAGCGAACCCTGTACTTACAGTACGCTGGGTCCAGCCCAGAGGTGAGAGCCATTCAAAGCAAACTAACTGTGCTATTGTGCCCAAGTTGATACCTGTGGAGAGAAAAGGAGAGAGAGAGTGAATAACACGAGGAGGAATAGAGCGAACCCTGTACTTACAGTACGCTGTGTCCAGCCCAGAGGTGAGAGCCATTCAAAGCAAACTAACTGTGCTATTGTGCCCAAGTTGATACCTGTGGAGAGAAAAGGAGAGAGAGAGTGAATAACACGAGGAGGAATAGAGTGAACCCTGTACTTACAGTACGCTGTGTCCAGCCCAGAGGTGAGAGCCATTCAAAGCAAACTAACTGTGCTATTGTGCCCAAGTTGATACCTGTGGAGAGAAAAGGAGAGAGAGAGTGAATAACACGAGGAGGAATAGAGCGAACCCTGTACTTACAGTACGCTGTGTCCAGCCCAGAGGTGAGAGCCATTCAAAGCAAACTAACTGTGCTATTGTGCCCAAGTTGATACCTGTGGAGAGAAAAGGAGAGAGAGAGTGAATAACACGAGGAGGAATAGAGCGAACCCTGTACTTACAGTACGCTGTGTCCAGCCCAGAGGTGAGAGCCATTCAAAGCAAACTAACTGTGCTATTGTGCCCAAGTTGATACCTGTGGAGAAAGAGAAAGCGAGTGAGCACCCAAGGAACGAACTGTGTGAACCAGTACTTACTGTGAGCTGTAATCAGCGAAGAGGTGAGAGCAAAACCAAGCTGAACTAACTGTGCCTGTGTGTCCCAGCCGCTGCCTGTGGAGAAAGAGAAAGCGAGTGAGCACCCAAGGAACGAACTGTGTGAACCAGTACTTACTGTGAGCTGTAATCAGCGAAGAGGTGAGAGCAAAACCAAGCTGAACTAACTGTGCCTGTGTGTCCCAGCCGTTGCCTGTGGAGAAAGAGAAAGCGAGTGAGCACCCAAGGAACGAACTGTGTGAACCAGTACTTACTGTGAGCTGTAATCAGCGAAGAGGTGAGAGCAAAACCAAGCTGAACTAACTGTGCCTGTGTGTCCCAGCCGTTGCCTGTGGAGAAAGAGAAAGAGCGTGAGCACCCAAGGAACGAACTGGGTGAATCAGTACTTACTGCGAGCTGTAATCAGCGAAGAGCCGTTGCCTGTGGAGGAAGAGAAAGAGAGTGGGCACCTCGAGAACGAACTGTGTGAACCAGTACTTACCGTGAGCTGTATTCAGCGAAGAGGAGGAAGAAGGAGGGCGCTACGGATACCTAAGACTCAGGCCGGGGCCCGAGCCCCACGCCCCGGATCCCCGTGGCCCCCTTGCTCCCTGACCTCTTCCCGGCCATAGCCCATCTGGAGGGCCGAGTCAGAGTTTAGTTTTAATTGCCCTTTCCCTATTCCCCAACCTATTTTTAAATATTTAAATAAAGATTGTTTTATCACTTACTTGTTCTCGTGTTGTTTGGCCATTGGGTCGGGTTTGGGGACCTCCTCGAGGTGGAAGTTGAGAAGGGGTGTGGCTTAGTTAAAGCATAGCCAGCCCCTGGGTGTGACAGATTTGGCGTAGTCGGCAGGATTTCCACCTCGAGTTGAGTAACCAAGGTCGTCCAATGACCGACAACGCGGGGCTTTCAGCCCAACCCCGTGCCATGCCCGTTTTTATGGGGAGCCCCTGGATTCAAAAATATGGGGGGACAGAATCCGAGGTACGATTGTCTGAATGGAAGGCTCAACTAGAGTACTTGGCCGACCTACAGGGCCTTAGTGCAGCCCAGCGGCTTCAATTTGTGTTAAACTCCCTGGATGGAGAAGCGCGGCGAGAGGTGCATGCCGCCCCCGAAGCCGTTAGAGCCAACGCCCAAACCGTGTTCCAGTTCCTCACTGAACAGTATGGTGACCACACCCCCGTAGCTGTCCTTCGCTCCCAGTTCTTTAATTGTAAGCAGGGCCCCCGCCAACCGATTAGAGCTTTCGCCCTGAGGTTGCGAGAGCAATTCGCCCGACTACAGACCCGTCGGGACCACGGGTTGGGAGATGGAGAGACTCTATTGCGGGACCAGTTTCTTCTGGGGTTGAAGGAGGGTCCGGTGAGACAGAGCCTACGTATCCAGTTTCGAAGGGACCCGGGTCTTACGTTCGAAGATCTGAAGAAAGAGGCACTGGCCCTGGAAGGTGATGAGACTGAGGTGAGTGGTTCCCCAGTGTGTGCGGTTGTCAGTGAAGTAGCACCAGCACAACCCGGAGGCCCTGACTGGAAGCAAGCACTGAAGGCTGAACTTTTGAAAGATGTCCGCGATCAGATGTCTGAACTGTCTAAAGCCCTCGTAGGAGAATTGCGCCAAGGACGGGCGCGGGAGGAACCACGGCCGGCGCCCCGAGACCGAGTGTACTCAGAGGGAGGCCGAGAGCCGTTCAGGCGCCCGAACCACTTTAACCGGCCCCGTTTCGAATGGGACGAGCAAGGGCGACCCATCTGCAACCGCTGTGGCAAACCAGGTCACTATAGCCGCCAGTGTGGGCCCCGCAGGGCGTCAGAAGGGGGTTTTTAGGTCGGCCGGCCACTGTGGGTCGTGTGGCCGGGACCCCTCGAGAAGACCCTGGAAGAGGATATGGCTCTAGGAGCCAGACGATTGGGCGTAGCCCCGTGGCGAAGGTGAGAGTGTGCGGCAAGGAGATTCAATGCCTGGTAGACACAGGCTCCCAAGTGACGTTGTTTGCTGAGAGTTTATCCGAAGAAGTGTTTGGGAAACAAGGGGCACCAGGGGCGGAGGCCCCCTGGCTTACTCTGAAGGGCGCAAACGGCCTCGACATCCCATATATTGGCTACCGATTGACGGACCTAGAGGTTCACGGAGTGATGGTCCCCCAGAAAGGTGTGATTATCGTGCAAGACCATTGTCTGGGTGCACATCGAGCCCTGTTGGGCATGAATGTCCTCGCTGATTGCTGGGAAGAGCTATTTCGGGCTAGGCCCGTATCGAAGATACCACCTGCAGAGAGGCCCAAGTGGGAGTGTGTGGTAGCTGACTGTCGAAGGGTGCAAATGAGCCAAGTCCGCAGGGAACAGGAAGAGGTAGGAAGAGTGATGTGTCGTTTTGCTTTGTCTGTCCCCGCAAAAAGTGAGGCTGTTGTGTGGGCGCGAGTACCGCCCCGAAGAGCGGGCCCAGAAGAGTGGGTGCTGGTGGAGCCCCATGTGGATTGTCCACAAGTGGAAGTGGCACGAGGACTATCGACGGTCCGGCGGGGGAGAGTCCCCGTGAGGATACGGAATGTACATCCATACGCGGTGCAACTACATCGGCACCAACGATTAGCCCGTCTGACAACGGTTACATCCCACCAAGTAAGGGAAGAGAGGGATATTAGTTTTCGTCAGGTGTGCCCCACTGTCATCGAGGTGGCCCTGACACAAGTAGACACCCCATGGGGTGGTATGGAGAGGAGTGTGCCGAGCCACCTGGCGGGTGAGTCGTTACAAGGGGAGGATTTAGAGCAGGCACAGACACAGAAGTTACAGGCCCTCCTTCGGAGATGGCAGCATGTGTTTGCCACCCACGATGAAGACTACGGATGCACCCAGGTGGTACAACATCATATACCTACCGGGGATGCAGGGCCCAGCCGGGAGAGGTATCGCCCAATTCCGCCCACTTTGTATACCGAGGTACGTACACTCCTGCAAGGCATGCTGAAGCAAGGAGTTGTTAGGGAAAGCAGCAGCCCGTGGGCGGCCCCCATAGTGCTGGTGCAAAAGAAGACGGGGGCTTGGAGATTCTGCGTGGACTACCGTAAGCTGAACCTCGTGACTAAGAAAGACGCTTTCCCTTTGCCACGGATCGAAGATTCGCTTGCCAGCCTCACGCAGTCGGCATGGTACTCTACCCTAGATTTGGCCAGTGGCTACTGGCAGGTGCAGGTGGCCGAAGCAGACCGGGAGAAGACTGCCTTTACAACCCCGTTTGGACTATTTGAATGGGACCGGATGCCTTTCGGGCTCTGTAACGCTCCGGCCACCTTCCAGCGGCTGATGCAGCGGTGCTTGGGAGGTCAGTTAATGGAGTCAGTATTAGTTTACCTGGATGATGTGATTGTCTATTCCCCAGATTTTGATTCACACCTGAGGCACCTCGAGGAAGTTTTTCGGGCCATGGAGAAGTACGGATTGAAACTACAGCCCAATAAGTGTCACTTACTACGGAGAGAAGTCAACTTTCTGGGCCACGTGGTCAGTGCGGCTGGAGTGTCCGTAGATCCTGGAAAGGTATCGGCCGTGAAGGACTGGAAGGCCCCGAGGACAGTGAGGCAAGTGCGATCCTTTTTAGGATTTGTGGGATACTATAGGCGTTTCATAAAGGACTTTTCAAAAATTGCTAAACCCCTTAATCAGTTGCTGGTTGGCACAGGTCGTAACCGGGGCCGGGGGTCGCCCAACGTAGACTGGGATGCAAATTGTGAGTCGGCGTTCCAGACATTGAAGCAGGAGCTGCTACAGGCCCCTATCTTGGCATACGCAGATTTCACAAAACCATTCCTTTTGTATACAGATGCCAGCAATCTCGGGCTGGGAGCGGTGTTGGCTCAACGGCAGGACGGAGTTGAGAGGGTCATCGCGTACGCCAGCCGGAGCCTCCACCCAGCCGAGAGGAACGATGCGAACTATAGTTCTTTCAAATTGGAGCTGCTGGCGTTGAAGTGGGCCCTAAGTGAGAAATTTAAAGACTACCTCTGGGGTGCCAAGGTGACGATCATTACAGACAATAGCCCATTAGTACACTTGCAGACGGCGAAGCTGGGAGCCGTGGAGCAGCGGTGGGTGGCCCAACTGGCCAACTTTGACTATCAACTACAGTACCGACCAGGGCGTGAACACACGAACGCGGACGTCCTCTCAAGGCTGCCCGAAGCGGAAAGCCCCGGAGGGGCCAGCCCGGAGGAGGGCTATATGGTAGGAGCAGTAGAGGCACCAGGCAGCAGACAAGAGGCCGTGCCTGAGAACTGGGGATGGGATCCCCGTCGGTGGAGGGAGAGACAGGCCAGGGATCAAGATGTGCGGCTGGTAAGAGAATGGCTGGAACAGGGCCGACGGCTGACGCCAGCGGAGAGGTTAGCCCAGACGGATACTGGGAGGAGGCTGCTGGGGCAATGGGACAGGCTGGAGCTGAGAGATGGCGTTTTGTGCAGAAGGGTCAGTGACCCGAAGTTGGGCGAAGAAGTACGCCAGATCGTGGTACCCGCAGATGAGGTAACGGCTTTAGTTTCGGCGTACCACAACCAGTTGGGGCATCAGGGACAGGAGAGGACCGTGTCCCTGCTTAGGAGATTCTTCTTTTGGCCCGGGCTAGAGGCATCGGTGCACGCCCTAATTCAAGCTTGCCCGAGATGCATATTGTTTAAGTCCAGACGGGAGGTCCGAGCGCCAATGGTACCCATCCATGCGAAGGCCCCCCTTCATATCATGGCTATGGACTTCTTGACACTGGGCCGACCACGAGATCGCTACCAGAACATCTTGGTAATAACGGATTTGTTCACAAAGTACGCTTGGGCTATCCCCACCCTCGACCAGACTGCAACCACCACCGCTACAGTTTTATGGCGGGCCGTCTTCCAGACGTTCGGATGCCCGGAGTTTCTGCACTCCGATCAAGGAGCCAACTTTGAGTCCAGGGTAATTAGAGAACTATGCCAGTTGTACGGTTGCACGAAAACTCACACCACTTCGTATCATCCTCAGGGGAACGGCGGCTGTGAGAGATTCAATCAGACCCTATTGGGGCTGCTGGGGACCTTGGACCAACAACGGCAGGACGATTGGGTGAGTGCCTTGCCAAACCTCCTACAGGCCTATAACAACAGTATACATAGTACTACGGGTTACGCTCCCACTTACCTGATGTTTGGCAGACACATACGAATGCCTACTGACCTGGTCCTAGGAGTGATAGCCGACCAAGAGGAAGCAAGTGTAACGGAGTGGGTGGGGCGCCATCACCAGCGCTTGCATTTCGCCTACGAGCAGGTGTCGAAAAGGATACAGACGGCAGGAGAGAAAAGTAAGCGGTTGTATGATCGGACTGCTAGAGAAGCCCCTCTACTGCCAGGAGAGAGGGTGTTGGTGAGAGATAATCGGCGGCAGGGGAAGGGGAAACTGAGTGACCGTTGGGAGGCCACCCCTTATGTAGTCTGCCGGCAGCAGAGGCCGGGGCAGCCGGTCTATACCATCCGGCCAGAAGGGAAGTCAGGCCCCGACCGTGTGGTGCACCGGAACATGATTCGCCCATGCCCTAACTACCCTGAAGCCGTGGAAGAAGTCCCCACGGAACCTGTACCAGCGGCCCCCTGGATTGAAGGTTGGGCTGTGGTACCAGGGAGACCCGTGGTGGCACCACCCCCGATCGCCCCGAGAGAACCAGAAGCAGCCCCTGAACAAGCTGAGCCCGATTCACCAGTGAGACGATCCCAGCGAGAGAACCGAGGCCGACCCCCTGCCCGCTATGGGGAGTGGACAGCCCGAGGACGTTCTAGGGACTAGAACGGATTGGCGGGGGAGGATGTCACAAGGTGACGATCTTTAGGGGCGGAACCAAAATTCGGGAAGTTTGGTTCCGCCCGGAAGTGTTTCCGCCCGGACCGGAAAAACAGAACACCGGAACTTCCGGTAGCGCCGTAAGAAGGAAAATCAGGGAATTCGATGCACCTGTGCCTAGTTAGGGACAGCGGTTGGTGATTGGAGGATACGCTGGACAAGGCAGTACTTAAGGCCAAGTTATTTCACAGTCTGGGAAGCTCTCTTTGGTGTGTGTGAAGCACTGGGTTGTGCCCGTCTTGGTACGCTGCTGGTAGCTGTCTAACTCTCTCTCTCCCTCAGGCTGGAATTGTATGATTGTGAAGACATCGCGAACCTTAAAGGTTGAGAAGTGAACAGATTATACGGCGAACTGAGACGACGTGAAAAAGGGGATTGGAAGTGGCATTGATGTGAGTACTAAGAGCCAGTCGAAAGTGCCCTGTATATTGACCTGGCGTTGTGTAGATCTCTCCAGGAGGAGGAGGGTGGCCCTACCCCTAATATAGTGTGGTGGGAGAGCCGAAGGAATACTTATTGAAGTAGTCGCAACGACGACATCACTAGCTAGGCCGCATATTCCATCGCCAGATCCGAACCAAGCGAAGTGAAGGAAGACGGGTGTCCTTTCCGTACACTGAGTGTGGTGGGTGAGTCTTCGTGCTGTGAAAACCTATAATTTTGACGTGGTGTTGTATATTGCTGTGGGCTGCTGTGTATTGCCGTGTGTCCTGTCAGATAAACCCCCGCCTTCACGCACTTCGGCGTGGGAGGACAAGGAGATTGCTGGTCCTAGCCTAGTTCAGTACAGTATATGTTGTGAGCGTGCTTCAGATCTCCGGAGATAGCACGGTACGCTGTGTCCAGCCCAGAGGTGAAAGCCATCCAAAGCAGAGTAACTGTGTTTTGTGTCCAAGTTGATACCTGTGGAGAGGAAAGGAAAGAGAGTGAGTAACACAAGGAGAAACAGAGGAAACCTGTACTTACAGTACGCTGTGTTCAGCCCAGAGGTGAGAGCCATTCAAAGCAAACTAACGGTGCTATTGTGCCCAAGTTGATATCTGTGGAGAGAAAAGGAGAGAGAGGTGAATAACACGAGGAGGAATAGAGCGAACCCTGTACTTACAGTACGCTGGGTCCAGCCCAGAGGTGAGAGCCATTCAAAGCAAACTAACTGTGCTATTGTGCCCAAGTTGATACCTGTGGAGAGAAAAGGAGAGAGAGAGTGAATAACACGAGGAGGAATAGAGCGAACCCTGTACTTACAGTACGCTGTGTCCAGCCCAGAGGTGAGAGCCATTCAAAGCAAACTAACTGTGCTATTGTGCCCAAGTTGATACCTGTGGAGAGAAAAGGAGAGAGAGAGTGAATAACACGAGGAGGAATAGAGTGAACCCTGTACTTACAGTACGCTGTGTCCAGCCCAGAGGTGAGAGCCATTCAAAGCAAACTAACTGTGCTATTGTGCCCAAGTTGATACCTGTGGAGAGAAAAGGAGAGAGAGAGTGAATAACACGAGGAGGAATAGAGCGAACCCTGTACTTACAGTACGCTGTGTCCAGCCCAGAGGTGAGAGCCATTCAAAGCAAACTAACTGTGCTATTGTGCCCAAGTTGATACCTGTGGAGAGAAAAGGAGAGAGAGAGTGAATAACACGAGGAGGAATAGAGCGAACCCTGTACTTACAGTACGCTGTGTCCAGCCCAGAGGTGAGAGCCATTCAAAGCAAACTAACTGTGCTATTGTGCCCAAGTTGATACCTGTGGAGAAAGAGAAAGCGAGTGAGCACCCAAGGAACGAACTGTGTGAACCAGTACTTACTGTGAGCTGTAATCAGCGAAGAGGTGAGAGCAAAACCAAGCTGAACTAACTGTGCCTGTGTGTCCCAGCCGCTGCCTGTGGAGAAAGAGAAAGCGAGTGAGCACCCAAGGAACGAACTGTGTGAACCAGTACTTACTGTGAGCTGTAATCAGCGAAGAGGTGAGAGCAAAACCAAGCTGAACTAACTGTGCCTGTGTGTCCCAGCCGTTGCCTGTGGAGAAAGAGAAAGCGAGTGAGCACCCAAGGAACGAACTGTGTGAACCAGTACTTACTGTGAGCTGTAATCAGCGAAGAGGTGAGAGCAAAACCAAGCTGAACTAACTGTGCCTGTGTGTCCCAGCCGTTGCCTGTGGAGAAAGAGAAAGAGCGTGAGCACCCAAGGAACGAACTGGGTGAATCAGTACTTACTGCGAGCTGTAATCAGCGAAGAGCCGTTGCCTGTGGAGGAAGAGAAAGAGAGTGGGCACCTCGAGAACGAACTGTGTGAACCAGTACTTACCGTGAGCTGTATTCAGCGAAGAGGAGGAAGAAGGAGGGCGCTACGGATACCTAAGACTCAGGCCGGGGCCCGAGCCCCACGCCCCGGATCCCCGTGGCCCCCTTGCTCCCTGACCTCTTCCCGGCCATAGCCCATCTGGAGGGCCGAGTCAGAGTTTAGTTTTAATTGCCCTTTCCCTATTCCCCAACCTATTTTTAAATATTTAAATAAAGATTGTTTTATCACTTACTTGTTCTCGTGTTGTTTGGCCATTGGGTCGGGTTTGGGGACCTCCTCGAGGTGGAAGTTGAGAAGGGGTGTGGCTTAGTTAAAGCATAGCCAGCCCCTGGGTGTGACATTCGCATTCAGAGCCGCGCAGACACGTTCATTTGCATTCGGGCTCTTTTTGCAAATAGCCTTTAAGTCCTAATATTAACGTTATGTTGTATAAATAACGAAGCGAATTCTACATTAAATTATGAGTTTAATCCCATTGATTAAAAACTGATTGATTAAAAGCTATCAATTGCTGTCTCTCTTGTCATCTTCAGCGCGCGCAGCTCAAAACAGAAATGCAAAACATTAATAACTACTGTCATCGGCTAATTTCATAATGAGAGCACTATTGTAAAAATTGGGAATTGTTAGGGTTTCGCTGACGTTTAGTTTGAACTATATTTTAATCAAAACATAAAAACATTATTTACCCCGTTTATATCTGCGAGGCATTTGTTTCACATTTTTCCTGTGTGTTAACATCAGTAATTATGGCTGTCGAATGTCTGACTTGACTCAATGTATTTTGTCCCGCCCCCAAACATCTGATTCGACTATCAGTCAAATGTCAGCAAGATTCGAAAATTCCGATTCGACTATGAAAATCCTTAGTCGGGGACACCCCTAGTGTTATATTAGACAACAACTTGTCTTTTGAAAACCATATTTCCCATGTTACAAAAACAGCATTTTTCCATCTTAGAAACATTGCCACGCTACGAAACATGTTACTTGTTTCTGATGCACAAAAGCTAGTTCATGCATTTATAACCTCTAGACTGGACTATTGTAATGCACTTCTTGGTGGTTGTCAGCATCTTCAATAAACAAGCTACAGGTCGTCCAAAATGCAGCGGCTAGAGTCCTTACCAGGTCAAGAAGATATGATCATATTACCCCAATTTTACAGTCTCTGCACTGGCTAGGCTACCTATTAAGTTCTGTATCAGTTACAAAATATTATTTAGTGTTCCTGTAGCTCAAGTGGGCTCAAGTAGCTATCAAGCACAAGGTTGGGGGTTCGATTCCCGAGAAAACATGATAGGTAAAAATTGATAGCCTGAATGCACTGTAAGTTGCTTTGGATAAAAGCGTCTGCTAAATGCATACATTTAATTTAATATTATTTTCTTACCTGTAAGTCACTAAATAGTTTAGCACCTGCATACCTTACTAGCCTTATACCACATTACAATCCATCACGCTCTCTATGATCACAAAACGCTGGACTTTTGGTAGTTCCTAGGATAGCAAAGTCCACTAAAGGAGGTAGAGCTTTTTCACATTTTGCTCCCAAGCTCTGGAATAGCCTTCCTGATTAAAAACACATCTCTTTCGCCAAGCATTCAAACAATGCATCTTATAATTTTGGAATGCAGTTGTATCTGATCAAATGCACATTATTATTCTTTAGCTTAGGTTAAACTGATTAATTTTACTTGGCTGGAACAGCAGCTATGCTAATCATGTCTCTTTTTGTTTTTCTGTTTTGCCTTTAAACAAGCTCCAGTCTGGATCCAGAGGACCTGAGAAGAGATGATGCCAGCCCCTCAGAGGACCTCAGATGATGCTAACCCTGAAACAACATACAGAACTACAAATTTATGCTATAAGTTTGACTGCATCATATAATAATTGCTGTTAATAGTGTTCATCGTCTGTTTGATTACGTCTTTAATAAATTTTTCCATGCATTTCTGTCATATGCACATAAACTGACAGTCACCACTGAGAAGCGACTATTAAATTAAATTTCTGTAAAGTTGCTTTGCAACGATTTCTATCATAAAAAGTGCTATACAAATAAACTTGAATTTGATTGAAAGTGTTCAATACTTTTTCCCTATGTCATTCTACTTTATAACACATAACTTAATATTTGAATTTATTTGTTTCATTTTGTTTGTATCTAAGGGTTGTTACCGACATCTGGTGACAATTTCAAGTCAACAGCACCTTTAAAAATATATTTGTGAAAAAATGGTGAAGTGTTCAATACTTATTTTACCCGTTGTATATGGTTTCTGAGGACACAAATGTGTATAATGAGATGGGTACTGCAATGTAAACATGGTTTATGAGGACACCCAAAAGTTTTTTTTTTTTTTTTATGAAATTTGAAAATTTTAAGTAGTTTTCTGTAAAGTATAGGTTTGGGTGTATGGTGATAGAAAATACAGTTTGTACAGTATAAAAACCATTACGCCTATGGAGAGTCCCCGTAAACCACAAATGCAAGTGTGTGTGTGTATATTGTTTGCAAATGAGAATCTGTTTGCCCCAAGAACTATTATACTGTATCTATACACAATGATTTCACAATGATATAATATTTAAGATAAGGATATTTGATGTGATTCACACACAAACCTGTTAATGTTAGATTTGCAAAAACAAAAAAAAACAAAACAAAAAAACAAGCACAAATCATCTCCTAAGTGTTGCATTTAATTTTTCTAAATGTCACTATTATTACTTATATTATATTTCACAGTATTCACAAGGACTATTTAAAATATTCGTTCTTCACAAGTGCAGTCAAACTTCTACACATACAAACAAGCAGAGTGTGGTGATTTTTATGCAAAGGTGGTGAAATGTAGATCCAAATAACACAAAAACACAAATCCAAATGTTTCATCCTGCTGTAGGATGATGATGCAGGAGTGAGAGTGACACTGCGATTGGCCTCTGAGATCTCAGGATGATTGTGTTGTGACTGTCACCAGGGCAACCTCTCCATTTCTGGTCTGTCAATAATGGAACACTGTGTGCTCTACAGACCCTCGCTCTTACTCTTTGATGCTCACTGAGACGTCACATCACAAAATCACAAGAAGCTCACGTGAGGGTGACTCACATGCTCTCTCTTTCTAATACCTGCAGCTAAATGAAATTACTCATAGGAACTAATTTTCATTTATTTGAAGTATTCAGATATAAACTGAGAACTGACATTTACATGACCTTCATACATTATCGTATCCATAACAGGTGCTGGTGTTGCCAGTGTTCGCTTTAAATCAAAACAGTTTAGTCACTCTGAGTTAAGTTGTTGCTTTGTGAATCTGAAAATAACAGTGTCTGTACAACATTAGAGAAATGCTCAACAACAATGCGTGTGAAATGAAATAGCAGATTATTAGTGACTAATGCACCAACCACTTCCACTAATTGATTCAAATAAAAGATGACAATGTGTTATGTTCTATCAATATTGATTAGTGGTGTGTTGTTTTTGTTTTTTTGACATCATTTATTGAAAATAATGGAAACATATGACACGGAATATGCTGGCGGAATCATAATGCATGCAGTTCTGTGTCAGAACAGAAGATGGCAACATTGTCCAGTTGATAAGTGTACAGTTCAACAGCAGCTTCTCTTCCAGCTGTATGATGAACAATGCAGTATATAACACATATTATAAGCAAAACATTGAATAATAATCAACACTGAATTATAGTATCATATAGTATTATAGTATATTTAAAGTATGTATCTTTAAATACAGTTAAACGCAAGCACGTGTACACACGCTTTTTAAATTAAAGTTAGACACGCAAGAGCGTCTTGTCGAATATTATTAATAATACTGAATCTTGAAAATGTAATAAAGATTCAATAAAGATTTATGACAGAATATTAAACATTTATAAATTACATTAGTCTCCTTGTCCAGAATGCCCAAGATGATTTCTGTGTCACTACTATAGGACTGGGACTAGAGATTAGTTCTTCCAAAAATGAAATTTATGTCATTATTTACTCACTTTCTCCAGTGGAACAAACAAGGATTTATTTATACCAGAATGTCTGAAGTGTTTTCAGTGAACAACAAATAAAAGTTTTATTTGTTCCTCACAAAAAGCTATTATTTGGTTTCAGAAGACTTGGAATATACTGCATGCATCATACTGACTATTTTATGATGCTTAATTGGTGTTAGTTTCTTTTATAGAGCTTAACAGTCTGTGGTCCCTATCCACTTTCACTGTGGAAAAGAGCAGCTCAGACATTCTGATAAATATCTTCTTTTGTATTCCACAGAAGATGATTCAATGAAATGAGAAAATTATTAATTATAATTTTGGGTGAGATATATTTTTAACATTAATTATTATCAAGTCATTTCTTGAATGGTAAATTTAAAAGGCATTTTTTTCATATAGTGTAGAGTGTAAACAGCAATTTCTAATATACACCTTTGCTTGTGTATGAGGTGACTAGAGAGGCACACTTGTCTAAACTGGCATCACACCAGCAGTCTGATATGCCCATCAAGCGTTACAGACATTCGGCGCTGGTGTACCTGTATGCTGATCACGCAGACTGAAACTGATGCTGCGAGAGCTCATCTCCCTGTCAATTACCTCTCAGATGTTTGCTCTAATGCCATCTCAACAGAGCTGCTCTAATCCGCCAACCCACACTCAAAAAAGCACGTTTGAGGAACACAAGAGTTTTCCTCAGTATAAATGGATACAGGTGAAGAGATGCAGACACTGAGGGATTGCTTTATGTATAACCGAATGACATGTCGTTTTTAATAGCAGTCAATGAATAGGGATACAATTTATTATGCTTGGCTCTTATTCAGGGTTCTGTTTATAATATTTTCAGTCCTTTCCCAATGTTTTGTTCTTATAAAGCAGTTTTTTTTCATCTGTAATATACACAAAATAGCCTTAGAACAAGGATAGAGGAATAATTTTGCACTTTGAGTAATTGAAGATGCCAAATCACAGTGTGAGGACTGTGCATTATTTATGTATTGATTGACTGATTGATTGTCTTAAAGAAATACAGGTCTGAACATTCCTTGTAAATCTGGGAATTCAAGGTTTTATATATTTTTATATTTAGTCATTTAGCAGATGCTTTTATCATACCCATTTACAATTCAGGGTTAAAATCATTTACAATCTATCTATCTATCTATCTATCTATCTATCTATCTATCTATCTATCTATCTATCTATCTATCTATCTATCTATCTATCTATCTATCTATCTATCTATCTATCTATCTATCTATCTATCTATCTATCTATCAGAAGACGAAGAAGAAGAAGAAAATATTGTGGGATCCAAAACTATTAAATTATAAAATGGTAAATGCAAAACAGGAGACTTTTAGACTCCACTGCACCTGCCCACTCATTTGTATTTATATGATGGTATGAAAATATATGGGTAGCAGTACGCAGTAGGGAAATAGGTTGACAAATTGAGATGAGGCTAGATATCTAAGATTACCAGTAAGAGGATCCAAACTCCTACACTTACATCTGTCCCTCATCTGGTGCTCATTTACCAGCTCTCTTCACAGCCCTCGTCAGAAGACAAACGTCTCTCTCAGGTGTGGGTGAAAATGAGGAGAGGTGCAGGTATTAGTCAGTGTTTTGTACCATCTAATCTACGATCGTCATCGGCACAGCCACAGCTCCCAAAGTCAGTCGCTGGCTGACAGCTGCGTCTCTATGACAACTGTCCCTCAAGAGTTTGACCGCAACCCAGCCACTTAACACTTCCACCCTCAGGGGAGCCTAATGGACAGGTGCCCACTCCCTCTCCGTCTCTCCAGCTCTGAGGTGTCATTACACCTCCTGCTGTTTTAACACTGTACCTTTTCCCTGCCATCATACATCTGGCAGAGCTGTGCTTAGAGTCACTTTCACTTAGACACGCCCCCTCCTAACGAGTCCATTCATTAGCAGCCAGCGGGTAAAGGGAGAAAACGACTTGAGGCAACGAGAAATCGAAACAAATCAGCGGGCCGTATCAATTAGGGACAATATTTCTGCTCTGTAATTGCAGATGTGATTAGAGGCAGAGTGCTGGCCGAGGAAGTGTAATTCACCATTTAACAAACCATGACACCTGCCTGTTGTGGCTGCAGAGGTTAATCATTCCTGCACTCTTGTAGCTTGTTTGCACAGTTAAAGGACATATGCAGACATCTTCGCCCTCAGCTGGAAACTCATTAATGACTTAACCTGTAGCATAATCTCAAACAGAGGAACCATGACTGCATACATCCATGTGAAAACTTGACTTTCACAGTTCAAAGCTTAAACACAAATTCTGCCATCAATCACTCACCCTCATGTCGTTCAAAACCTGTATGTCTTTCTTTCTCTTTTTGCAATATAATGTCAATGGAAAAAGTGCCTCTATATCTATATTACAGTTTTTCTCAGTCACTTTGGTGCATTTTTCAAATCAGAAATGAAATTCTCAAAACTACTTGTAAAACCTCCACATCATTTAGTCATTTATACACATCATAAAACCAGTTTCTCATTCTTTTGAACAAGTTGCGATTGCTTTTGTACATTCATGCAATTGATTATTCACATTTATCTGCGATTTCCTACATTATCAGTTGCTAATGTCATGTCGCTCAAAATGTATTATATAGTTCCCTGTCAAGGGAACTTCGAACTGCATTCTCTGAGGGGCACTATGGGGAACACCTCGTCGTGAACTGTGTCTGAAGCATACTTTGAAAAACGTCAACGTGTTGGCCCGGCGACAGCCTCTGACGTCACTACCAGTGCGACTATAAATACGCGCCCGTAGGACCCGTCACTTATCTTCTTCGTCTTCATTGACTGTTTTGTCTGAAGCGTGCATCTGAGAAACGACCAAAACGGTTGGAGCGATCTATTATTATTGTCATGGCATCCACTAGCAAGGCGTTTAGACAGTGTGTGCATCCGTGTCAGCGTTATTTGACACCTGATGACACACACACTCTTTGCGTCTCTTGTTTGGGCGAAGAGCACGCACGCGATGTCCTTGAGGGGGCAATCTGCGTGCACTGCGAGTGTTTTTCTGTGAAAAAGCTCCGCTCTCGTTTGTCTCTCTTTTCGAGGAAAGAGGGACAGCCATCTGGATCCCGCGGCTCAGGACCTGCCATTGCCGAGGCACGGAGGAGAATGAGCTCATGGGGATCACAGGTGGATCTCGCTGAGGAGTGTAGAGAGGGATTTTTCCTTTCACACTCTCCGGCGGCAAACGAGACTGAACTTCGGGAGGAAGATGCGTTGTCATTAACCCATTCTGACACTGAAGTTAGTGCTCTGCTGGGTTTTACCCAGAAAGAGCAGGAGATGTCTGAGAGTGGCGAAGAAGCTGAGGCTGAGCCTTCTCAATCCTCCTGCCCTGCGTATGAGGAGCTGTTAGAGGTTATGGATCGCGCCATGGCAAAATTAGACTTGCCATGGATGCGTGCCAGAAAGGTAACATCACGAGGTCGCCTCGATGAGCGTTATTTGTCTGACCATAGCCCTCCAGCCCAGGTGAGCCTTCCATTCTTGCCTGACTTGCATGCAGAAGTCGAAAAGGAATGGAAGAGGCCGTTTTCCTCTCGCATCCATCGGTTTCAGCATACGAGCTATGCTAATATTGAGGGCATGCACGAAAACGGCTATGAGGGGATGCCCCCTGTAGAAGAGACGCTGGCTAGCTATCTCTCTGTGGGGGAAACGTCCTCTCTTAAATCTCCCTCTTTGCCATCTAAGCCCCTCCAGGATACATCCCGCTTAAATGACAAATCATACGCGGCAGCAGGTCAGGCTGTGGCTTCGTTGCACACGATGGCAGTGCTTCAGGCTTACCAGGCTGACCTGCTGAAGGACTTGGTTACAGGCGAGGGCCTTTCGCCTGACCAGGTAGCCAAGCTGCGCCGCACCACAGACCTCTCTCTCCGGGATACCAAGCAGGCCGCCTCCGCCATGGGCAGGTCTATGGCGGCCATGGTGGTAACGGAGAGACATCTGTGGGTGAACCTGGCAGACATCGGGAGGGAAGAAAGGGGATTTCTTCTCGATGGTCCGGTCTCGCCTTCTGAGATTTTCGGTACCTCCGTCGAGATGGTGGTCGAAAAGTTCAGGGAGGCAAGGGCGCACTCAGCTTCTTTTAAATCCTTCATTCCACGAAGGTCCAGGTCCGAGCCCGAACAACAAAGGGGCCCTGGCCCATCTCGATCTGAGGATCGTAGACGAGCGCAGAAGGCTAGTGTTGCGGCTCGCGCTCCTCCCCCACCTAAGGGCAGGGGCAAGAGGAACCGCAGGTCACGGGGAGGTAAGCAGGGTCTGAGGGATGTGATTCAGACGTGGCAGCGTCCTCGCCCAGATCAGAGCGATAGGAAAACCTAGTAGCTCCGGATGTTTTTAACCTCTGTTTTAACTTCTGTTTTTATCCTCCCCTGCCTAATTCCCCTGTAGCCACCAGCTCTCCACCTGATCGAGGTTAGGTGGAAAGTCTCTCACATAACAGTCTCCTTTCCTGGACATATGATGTTTTGGTTGGTTCTATGTTCATAGTAACCGCCTTACTGACGGTCCGGACCAGAAGGGGGTGCCCCGCAAGCGGGACTCCAGTACAGGAGGGTGGGTGAGTACGTAACCCTTGCTTTACCTGCTTATGGATGTTACCATGGTGGTTATATGTCTACTAACAAACTCTGTGAGCTTCCTTTACAGTGCTCTGGAAACAGCTAGGTGGCCAAGATCATAGGCTTTCGGTAGGCGGCCGCGCCGTGTGGGTTCCGCCCCCCCAGGGCGCGACACCCACCGCGGAGTGAGACCCCCTACCGAACCCCCTCCCGAGGAGCCTGGCTGATCATCAGAATTGGCACAGCACTGCAGGGAATTCCATGGATGTCCAGCCAGGTCACCCTGAGGGGCCGCCTGGCCGCTTGGCGCATCCGGGGAGGTGGTAGTTACGGAGTCCTCTGTATGTACTGCCTCAGGTGATGCTCCCCTCGCTTGAGGGTTGGAGCTCACCTCTCCCGTGTGATCCAGCGCCTCTGCGATGCTTGGGAACCTTTCTGTACACACGCTAAGTCTGTGTACTTTCTCAAAACCACATGGTGGTCAGTGTGCACGTGAACAATTTGCACACTGTCTGAAATCCACGTAAGTGGTAAGTGTGCACGCAAGACTTTGCGCACTTTCTAAAATCCTGGACGGTAGGGGTTACATGCTCCGCTTCATTCCCTTTCTTAAGATGATTAGCCCTGGGTTCCATGGGCTTCATTCAACCGGTGTGTATTTGTTATACACCTCAAGCATCGCTTCCCCTCAACATGAGGGGCTGGGTGGACTCCCACATATTGTGGTTATCAGGTAGTAGGCTTCATCAGGCCTCTCTGATGGTGAGCTCCCACATTCTGTGGTTGTCAGGTAGTAGGCCTCACCAGGCCTCCCTGGAGATTTAGCTCCCACATACTGTGCGTTTCCACTAAATAGCATATTGTGGTTTTCAGATAGTAGGCTTCACCAGGTCTTTCTGAAGGCGAGCTCCCACATACTGTGGTTGCCAGGTAGTAGGCCTCACCAGGCCTCCCTGGAGATTTAGCTCCCACATACTGTGCGTTTCCACTAAATAGCATATTGTGGTTTTCAGATAGTAGGCTTCACTAGGTCTCTCTGAAGGCGAGCTCCCACATATTGTGGTTGCCAGGTAGTAGGCCTCGCCAGGCCTCCCTAGAGATTTAGCTCCCACATACTTTGCGTTTCCACTAAAAAGCGAGCTCCCACGGTTGTGGTTGTCAGGTAGTAGGCCTCACCACGCCTCCCTGGAGTCAAGTTCCATATTACTTTCAGTTTCCACTTGAGGTGGTTATCTGGTAACAGGTAGTAGGCCTCTCTAGGCCTCTCTGTAGATGAACTCCCACATATTGTAGTTATCAGGTAGCAGGCTTCACAGGTCTCTCTGAATGTGAGCTCCCACATACTCTGGTTGTCAAGTAACCTTTCAGTACACACGCTAAGCCTGTGTACTTTCTCAAAACCACATGGTGGTCAGTGTGCACGTTAACGCCTTGCGCACTGTCTGAAATCCACGTAAGTGGTAAGTGTGCATGCAAGACTCTGCGCACTTTCTGAAATCCACGTAAAGTGGTAAGTGTGCACGCAAGATTCTGCGCACTTTCTAAAATCCTGTATGGTAAGGGTTACGCGCTCCGCTTCGTTCCCTTTCTTGAGATGATTAGCCCCGGGGTTCCTTGGGCTTCATCCAACCGGTGTGTATTTGTTATACACCTCAAGCATCGCCCCTCAACATGGGGGGCTGCGTGGGCAATTCTCGCGGTAGTTTAGCAGTGCTCCCCTTTTCTGAAATGGTCACCTATGAGCATGCTGCTCGGAGCTCGGAGTCCTCCTCTCATGGAAGACTGATTCTCGGTTCTTTCAGAGCGCTCCAGTACTACATACTGTTTTGAGACGCACTGTGAGAGCAGACATCCTGCTGAGGCAGGGGCTGAGGCTCGGGGAATGGCCCCTTCGCACCAAGGTGTTGAAGCAGAGTTGGAGAGGTTGGCCAGACTTGGGTGGATCGGTTTTGCGGCTCGAGAGAGCATCGCACTATCCCCTCTGGCTTCCTCTGACTCATCCAGCTCCTTTGGGGGCTGGACGCCATGGTACAGGCGTGGCCGAGGCTTCATCTGTACGTTCCGTCCTCCAATTGCTTTGCTCCCGGGCCATTCCATCTGCGAGCTGCTCTATCAGAGTTACACGAGAGCCCCTCCTTAGAACAGTATTTGTAAATCCATGTTATGGTAAGTGTGCACGTGAAGTCTTTGCACACTTTCTGAAATCCACACTGTGGTAAGTTCGCATGCTAGTACTTTGCATTCTTTATAAAATCCTATATGGTAAGGGCTTTGCGCGGCTGCTTCATGCCCTTTCTTGAGTCGGTTAAAGCCCCGTTCATCTTGGGCACCACTCCACCCAGGTATCCTCTGATAGCTATCTAGAACAGGGCGCCGCGACTAAAGTACTGTTGGGACAGCTCTTTCGGCAAGTTTTTGCGAAAGCTAGCAGTAGCCCCTGTGTGACAGGCAAAGACTTGGTAGAAGAAAGTGCCAGGTTCTTAGCCATATCCCTTTAAAGGAATCTTTTGTGATTCCAAGCCTTCAGCTCTACCCCAGGCCAGGGCCCTACAGGTAAGTTGGGTATGTAGCTTAGGCCTTTGGCTATTGGGATAATGTCATAGACAGCCGTCGAACCGTCCCAGGGGCGACTCCCGGTGAAGTGGTAGAGTTGGTACTTAGTGTTTGCCATGATTCTGGTCTGCACTCCCCTCAGCATGGCGGCGTGGGTATACTGTTCCACATAGTGTCCCCTCAGAGGACGCAGTTCGAAGTTCCCTTGACAGGGAACGTCTCAGGTTACGAATGTAACCATGGTTCCCGGAGAGGGAACGAGACACTGCGTCCTCTAGCTCCCTGCCATGCTTCGGACGCAAGCTTCACGAAGAAGATAAGTGACGGGTCCTATGGGCGCGTATTTATAGTCGCGCTGGTAGTGACGTCAGAGGCTGTCGCCGGCTAACACGTTGGCGTTTTTCAAAGTATGCTTCAGACACGGGTCACGACGAGGTGTTCCCCATAGTGTCCCCTCAGAGGACGCAGTGTCTCGTTCCCTCTCAGGGAACCATGGTTACATTCGTAACCTGAGACGTTTTCTGTGTAATAGTCTTACCCCTCAAAACATCTAGTCTTTAGTTCATCGTATTAGTCATTAAATGCAAAACGGTTAATCTAGTTGTCATAAACTGCCAAGCAAACTTTTTATTTTTATTTTTATACATTATTATCAGACTTTTTGTAAATTAGGCATGAATTGTGCAAGTGAATCTTGACTAATGAAGATAATGTAGATGATAAACCAATGATAAACCATTTCTCTGAAATAACTCAAAGGTTCAGATACGTAATGTTTTGCAAATATCTATTCACTGCAAAGAATGAGCGCTGGTGTCAGTAGAATACCAACAACTTTTATTTTTATGAATTAAGGCAGAATTATTGATAAATATATACTTATTTTCATGTGATTCCTTACCCAGTATGTTATGACTAAAAAGAGACGTTTAACAGTGCATGATTCAACATAATCAGCTCTAAATGAAGGCCTATGGCTTTTCTGCTTAGAAGCTCACCTGGTATGGCACTGCACTTGTGTGAGGCAAGATATGAACTTAAAGACTTGTAGAAGCAAGCTAAAATAGCATGTTTTCTTCAGCAAGTGGGGTTGTTAATTCTATCAGCTAGGTTTGATGGTAGATTATTTTCAGCAGTAGAGCATTATTCTTTAATGCTGTTCATTGGACTTTTAATTTCTGAACTGGTGCATAGGCCTTCATACAATTAACCAATGTAATCAAACCTTACCTGATTAACTTTCATCTGTTTACAGTTTTTCTCAGTCGCTTTGGTACATTTCTCGAATCATCCTTGAGATTTGCAAAACAGTAAGTGCATTTCTCAAAACAACTCGTACAAAGAGCAAATCACCATGGATTACCTGCAAAAGCCAATCTCTTGCTAAAAATCCTTAGTTCGTCTCTCAAAAATAAATATCTGTCAATGAACATGTCAGTGCCATCAGAATGACAAGTCCTTGTGTCATAGTTTATGTATAAGACAGTCAAATTGCTTAGTCATGTTGTCAATATAACAGTGTACTCTGGAGGGATGTTCTGATGTAAACTATGGCAACATTTTGGATGAAAGTTACTGCTGTCACGGCTTACGCTGCTGGAAGGAACACGAAGCCGAGGGATAAACGAAACAAGGATTTATTAACTCAAACATAGGCAAGGTAAGTAGCAAAATAACAGGTGGCAAGAGGCAAGTGGCAAGTAACAGGTGACAAGTGGACAAGTAGACAAGTTGACACGTAGACACGTAGACGAGTAACGAGTAGACGAGTAGACCCGACAAAACAGAACTGAAAGGACAAGGCTTTTATACAACGGATAATTGGGAAAACACAGGTGGATGGCATGACTTAATTAACAGGGACAAAAACACACAAAATGAGTCCAGGTGTGTGACAGTACTCCCCCCTCCCGGTAGGTGCGTCCTCGCACCGTAGAAACAACAAAGGGAGGCGTGGGTGGGAACTTGGGAGGAGGTTCCGGTGGAGGACAGCCTCCCAGGAGGGGGCCAGCAGACAGGGACCACAGAGGAAGGAGCCAGGGAGGAGACGACGGAGGGAGGAGCCAGGGAGGAGACAGGAAGGATCTGAAGCAGGAGGTACCCAGCAGGACCCAGGCCACAGCCATAACGGCCCAAGGTGGGGCCGACGGAGGAAGGAGTCATGGAGGAGGAATGGTCACCGACTCCAGGGACTCGACCCACGGCAACGGAGCAAGTGGAGGAGGAGCCCGAGGCGGAGACGGAGAGTCGAAGAGCCAGGGTGACGGGGAGGAGCCGGAGGTCCTAGGCGGAACTGATGGCTCTGGTGACTGACGCAGCAATGTGGATCCGGAAGGCCGCGGTGAGGCCAGAGTGACCGAGGACTGAGGTGTAGCCAAGGGGATGAAGGAGCCTGACGGAGCCGGAGGGACGGAGGGATGAGGCGAAGCCGGAGGAGTGGAGTCCCGAGACATAGGATGGACGACACCAGACCAAGGCGGGGCCGGAGGGACGAGGGAGCCAGGCAGAGCCTGCGGACTGCCGGGCCACGGCGGAGAGGAAGGAGCTAGGAGCCATGGTGAAGCCGACGGGTCAACGGGCCGAGGCGGAGTCCAGGCCTCAGAGGCTGGAGGCGGAGGTGAGGGAGACGCCGACCAAGGCGTCGCTGGAGGATGGCGGTCCCGCTGAGCTCGCACCACAATGATGGTAGGCTGAGGGCGAGCAGAGGGGCAGCCAGACGACAGCGGAGGAGGAGGCAGGAGTGGGTGGGAGGGTGGGAATTTTGGAGGAGCAGGCATTGGAGTAAGCTCTGGGGCTGGAGCCCTTCCTGGGCTTAACGGAGGATCAGGAGCCCTTCCTGGGCTTAACGGAGGATCAGGAGCCCGTCCTGGGCTTAACGGGGGAACAGGAGCCCGTCCTGGGCTTAACGGGGAATCAGGAGCCCTTCCTGGGCTTAACAGAGGATCAGGAGCCCGTCCTGGGCTTACAGGAGGATCAGGAGCCCGTCCTGGGCTTAACGGAGGAACAGGAGCCCTTCCTGGGCTTAACAGAGGATCAGGAGCCCGTCCTGGGCTTACAGGAAAATCAGGAGCCCGTCCTGGGCTTAACGGAAGATCAGGAGCCCGTCCTGGGCTTAACAGAGGATCAGGAGCCCGTCCTGGGCTTAACGGGGGAACAGGAGCCCGTCCTGGGCTTAACAGAGAATCAGGAGCCCGTTCTGGGCTTAACGGGGGAACAGGAGCCCGTCCTGGGCTTAACGGGGGAACAGGAGCCCGTCCTGGGCTTAACGGGGAATCAGGAACCCGTCCTGGGCTTAACGGAGGATCAGGAGCCCGTCCTGGGCTTAAAGGAGGATCAGGAGCCCGTCCTGGGCTTAACGGAAGATCAGGAGCCCTTCCTGGGCTTAACAGGGGTTCAGGAGCCCGTCCTGGGCTTAACGGGGGTTCAGGAGCCCGTCCTGGGCTTAACGGGGGTTCAGGAGCCCGTCCTGGGCTTAACGGAGGAGGAGGATCAGGAGCCCGTCCTGGGCTTAACTGAGAAATTGGCACAGGAGAATTGGAAACCCCCTCATTTTGACCCATTTGGCGCTCCACATTTTGCTCCCTCGTGGTGGGCAGTGTCGCCGGCTCTCGCACCTGGTCTGACGGGTTGCTCTCTGGCTCTCCGTCATCGGTGGGCTCGGGCTTATGCCTCGTACCGTGAGGAGATTGTAGGCTGGGCTCTGGGTCCAGAGTGGACCTGGCGAGATCCTCCATTGGGCCGACCGTGAGAGGTGACCCATTTCTCACCAGATTCCACTCTATGAAGGCGACGAAATCCTCCCGAGGACCATCTTCGGGCGTGGTCCGGGTAGCTGGTGGCATTAGCTATCCAGAGAAACCGTCTGGTATGGTCCTCGAGAGACAGTCCCTCCTGCTCCAGCAGGAGGAGGAGGTATTCGGGGCGATAGAGGGGATCCATGACACACTACGGAAAGAAAAAGACAGTGAAAAAACGGAAAAAAAAACGGAGGGAAAACACGCAGTTTATAACTTTTTAGGTCGGGTCTTCTGTCACGGCTTACGCTGCTGGAAGGAACACGAAGCCGAGGGATAAACGAAACAAGGATTTATTAACTCAAACATAGGCAAGGTAAGTAGCAAAATAACAGGTGGCAAGAGGCAAGTGGCAAGTAACAGGTGACAAGTGGACAAGTAGACAAGTTGACACGTAGACACGTAGACACGTAGACGAGTAACGAGTAGACGAGTAGACCCGACAAAACAGAACTGAAAGGACAAGGCTTTTATACAACGGATAATTGGGAAAACACAGGTGGATGGCATGACTTAATTAACAGGGACAAAAACACACAAAATGAGTCCAGGTGTGTGACAACTGCATTGAACAGTATGCCATATGCTTATGTATGCCATATATCCATTTCAAAAGTACACATTTACACATTACTGTATGTGGGATATCGATTGAAAGAGACTGGATCGAATTCCCAGTTACACTTTTACTAGTGGTCTGACACAAAAAATAAAAAAATAAAAAAATAAAAAAACTCTTTACAATGTCATTGTGATATAGAAAAGGAAAAATAAATATGGCCACAGAGATGAAAATAAGTCCATTGTCAGAATGTGTAACTCTTGTGTTGTCCTCTGTCTATACAGTATAAGCTTTCCAACTGAAGATTCATGAGATGAACCTTTGAGCTATTTCAGAGAAATGGTTTCTCATTGGTTTATCATCTACATTCTCTTCATTAGTAAAGATTCACTTGCACAATTCATGCCAAATTGACAAAAAGTCTAATAATAATGTGTAAAAATAAAAATTAAAAGTGTGCTTGGCAGTTTATGACAACTAGATTAACCATTTTGCATTTAATGACTTATACGATGAACTAAAGACTAGATGTTTTGAGGAGTAAGACTATTGCACAGAAAACTGTATAATAAATTTTGGAAACCGCAGATAAATGTGCATAATCAGTTGCATGAATGTATAAAAGCAATCGCAACTTGTTCAAAAGAATTTGAAACTGGTTTTATGATGTGTATAAATGACTAAATGATGTGGAGGTTGTACAAGTAGTTTTGAGAATTTCATTTCTGATTTAAAAAAATGCACCAAAGGGACTGAGAAAAACTGTAAAAGAAAATGGAAGACATTTCACCTTGACACTGTCGTGAAATGTGCAAGAAGTAATTCCAAACTGGTTGTTACAGTTTTTCTCAGTCACTTTGGTACATTTCTCAGATCAGAATTGAAATTCTCAAAACTACCTGTTCAATTCACACATCATTGTGTCATTTGTGCAAATGAAAAAAGCAGTTTCTCATTTCTTTGAACAAGTTGCAAATGCTTTGGTACATCCATGCAAATGATAATGTACAATTCTCTGTTGTTTCCTACATTACCAGTTGCTAATGTCATGTTGCTCAAAATGTATTATATAGTTTTCTGTGCAATAGTCTTACCCCCCAAAACATCGGGTCTTTGGTTCATCGTATAAGTCATTATATGCAAAATGGTTAATCTAGTTGTCATAAACTGCCAAGCACACTTTTTTAAAACATTATTATTAGACTTTTTGTCAATCTGGCATGAATTGTGCAAGTGAATCTTTACTAATGAAGAGAATGTAGATGATAAACCAATGAGAAACCATTTCTCTGAAATAGCTCAAAGGTTCATCTCATGAATCTTCAGTTGGAAAGCTTATACTGTATAGACAGAGGACAACACAAGAGTTACACATTCTGACAATGGACTTATTTTCATCTTTGTGCCCATATTTATTTTTCCATTTCTATATCACAGTGACATTTTTTTTTACAGTATTATAATTTTTTGTGTCAGACCACTAGTAAAAGTGTAACTGGGAATTCTATCTAGTCTCTTTCAATCAATATCCCACATACAGTAATGTGTAAATTTCTACTTTTGAAATGGATATATGGCATACATAAGCATATGGCATACTGTTCAATGCAGTAACTATCATCCAAAATGTTGCCATAGTTTACATCAGAACATCCCTCCAGAGTACACTGTTACATTGACAACATGACTAAGCAATTTGACTGTCTTATACATAAACTATGACACAAGGACTTGTCATTCTGATGGCACTGACATGTTCATTGACAGATATTTATTTTTGAGCAGGAGACTGGCTTTTGCAGGTAATCCATGGTGATTTGCTCTTTGTACGAGTTGTTTTGAGAAATACACTTACTGTTTTGCAAATTGTGAGTTTGATTCAAGAAATGTACCAAAGCGACTGAGAAAAACTGTAATTGGGATATCGAGCACCAAAAATGAACACCATATGCATCGTCCATTTAATTTGTGCTATATTTAAAAAAAAATGTAAGCCATATGGTATCTTGAAGGTGCGTAACTGATGCCAGAATTTAAGTTTCGGAATTAAAAATTTGGTGAATTGTCTCTTTCAAAACGTGCAAATGTGTGAATACTGCTTTCTTTGGAATTAAATTAAGTGATCCAAGTTGTTGTTGTAATGCTTAATGTAGCCTAAATCTATTAAACCCTATATTCTAAATATCTACAGTAGACTACAACAATTCCATGCTATAAAAATGAGGCACATTTGGATTCACAATCTTTTAGTATCAGTCCTCCTCTGTGGCCTGGTGGCTTAATATGAGTATTTATTCTCTTCACTGGGCATTGCTCTCATATTCTCTAACAGTTTAGGCAGCTCGAGTCGTGGATTAGGCCTACAGATCGCTCTGAATATCACGCCTAAATGTAATTTATTTAGCATAGCCTCTCATACAAATCCCTGTACAGATATTCTTACAGTTTGTGGCCTATAAGACCATGATTAAACCGTTATGCTTTGTCGGGTTTCTACAAATCCAGTTTTGGACTCATACAGATGTTGAGATGGCTTTGATCAGATATTTGATCCTCAAAAGATTGTTGAAAGAATAATTGAATTATAAGTAGGCCTGCTCTATGCAACATCCAAAGTTCATGTTAGATGTTCTCACTGAGGGAGGACATTAAATTGATTTGGCTGTAATTGAGAGAGGTGCACCTTAAGGAAGTGTTAATCTAAATAAATCATCTCAATGGTTTAGTAATATTCGACTCAATTTTAAAGCCAGTAGGGGGCAGTGAAGACCAGTGTGTGGAATTATCACTGTAGGCCCATATCAAAAACAAATCAAACCAGGGACCTATTTCGCACATCAACTGTCAATATGATGAACTTGTTAATTCAAGCACTTCCGCTTCATTTGAAACATCTGGCCCTATCAATAACACCACCTCTGCTCCATCTGGTCGTGTTCAGTCAAAAGCTATTTTGTTAAACGGAAGGAATTCATTGCTCAGAAAAACACAGAAAGATAAATACTCTCATATACACACATGTGGCAGACTTCAGATGCAGCAGGTGAAACATGAGCCTGTGAGACGCAGGAATGAGACAGGAAAGAGCCACATAGACTTCCTCTCCCCCTTCCCATGCAGCTAAAGTGCTGAGTCTGAATATAAAACAGTAGCACTGCCAGTCTGTTCCACAGCAGTCTGCATTCAGATGAACTGGAATTACAAAACAGGTCGTCTGTATTGTTCTTTCTTGTTTAATTGTCATATCATTTCCATTTTAGCGCTATCAACAGTATCAAACATAACAATTGCACTAAATTACTTTTAATATTAATAATAAATGATTAATAATAATAATAATAATTATAATAATAGAAAACAGAGGGGAGAAAGTTGGAGTGAGGCATTTATGAAACTAAATGAGGCAGAATTTTAGAGGATGTAAAAGGATAAATGAGTATAAACAATTATACCTCCTGTTTTAAAAAAAATTGGGGTTGGTTGGTTTCATTTATTCATTCATATTTTTATATATATATATATATATATATATATATATATATATATATATATATATATATATATATATATATATATATATATATATATATAATGTATTGACAGCATCTGAATTTTCAAAGCCATTACTCCAGTCTTCATGTCACAAGATCCTTCTAATATAAAAATATTCTTATGATCATTTTCTGCTTTAACTTATTTTCGTATTATCCATGTTGACATTTGTTCTGCTGTTTTTTTGTGTGAAAATAATGATATTTTTGCAGGATACTTTGATGAATGGAAAGTTTAAAGAAACAGCATTTATTTGACATTGATAAGTGTTTGCTGTCAATTTAATGCGCTGTTGATAATAATTTCTTTTTTTTCCAAGATAAGCAAACAAACAAATAAATAATCTTTTGATTCAAACTTTTGAATGGTAATGTGAATTAATACACACACACACACACACACACACACACACACACACACACACACACACACACATACATACAGTATATATATATATATATATATATATATGTAAAATCTACATTACTGTATCTGTAAAGGTGTACTTGCAAATTGGTCAATTTAATTTAGGTGTTATGTTGTCATGGCAAGAAAGTTGTCAAATTGGAAAATTGGATGTGAGTTACAATGAAAAATTCAGTAATAGATTTTTTTTCCACACTAAAATCTTGTTGACATTGTTTATATCATATGGCTGAACTGTTGAAAAGCATTTTAGCATTTATGAATTGGCCCCATTCACTTCCAATGTACGTGCCTCACTGTAACTAAAAGGGATGTTTAAAATTAAAATGAGTTTTGTTTTAGTTTTTTTCAACATTCAATTCAACATTATGTCACAAATGCTGTTGATTGAGTTTATTTCAAGAACACGAACAGTTGCGATCACTTCAGATCTCGGATTACTTCAGATTATACGAACCCTAGACATCTTTTGAAGTATCTGCCACTGAACGGCCTCACAAGGCTCAGAGGGCAAGACTGCTGGGGTGAGAGGGTGGGAACAGTTCAGCAATCAACACACTTCAGCCGGACTGCAATTCTCAGCAGGCCCAATCACGTTAATCAGTGTTTGTTTCCTGTAGAGCTCTGAGTCTGGTGTTGCAATGTGGCAATAATTAACAGCAAACACAGGATAACAGAAACCCCACTGTTATAAATATGACACCTGAGAGAAAATTCGTACCGGAGCCTGTGACAGAAGAAAGTAGAAGACCATAGAAAGGTGGCATAAGTTTGTGTTTATTTCTGTTTAGGTGAACTTGAGGCTGCATGGGGTTAGTAAGGAGGAATACGGCACTATATTGCATTATGTCACTAATATGCGTTTACATTGTGTGTGTGTGCACATGATATTTTTCCCTCTCTGCCACTCTTATCATGGTGCTTTGATACAGAAGCCCTAATGACTAAGCCAGAATAGTAGGATTAACACATGATGCATAATAACAGTCTTGTGTTCATCACTTCTGAACAAGGTTTGGAGAACAATTACCAGCAATTAAACCACCGCCAGTTATTCAAAGAGATAATTATGTCCTTGGTGTATTGCATCAATTAGCTACTTTTATTTCAACCCGCAAACTCTCTGCTACGTTGTATGTGGCATGTTTGGAGAGGTTTGAACAACAGGAATTCCTGCACTTATCCCCCATAAGTACAGTGAAATATGAGCACAGAGAAAGTGAAAAGTATCCTCTCATCTAAGAATTTTGTTGTTCTGCTGTTTTGCTGAACGTACTACTAATAATGATGTGGTCCAAGGAGAAATCTCTCTGAAGTGACCGTTTGGATTTGACATCCCAACTGAATCCTTCGTAATGCTCGAAAACAGAAGATTAAAACCAAACAATCCTGAATATGTATTGTGGATGATTTTCTTGAGCTGCCAAATGGCTCGTCGTATAGGCCACTTGTGTGTATTGAATTCAGTCTCGGCGCCAGGGCGAGGTGCATACTGTAATAGCATTTCAGGAGAGGCCTGTTCGATGCCGAGACCTTATTCGATGGGTTTAGGTCCACACTTTTTCCATTCTTTCCGAGGGAGATTGAGGCTCTGAGAGCTTAGCTGAAATTCAGATGTGCCCTTGAAGAGATATGGCTTTGTGCTTTTTGATGACCTCAATACAATTCTGACTCAATCCATTCAGACAAAGATTTGACCTTAACAAATTGTGCCGTGACTACAATGAGTTGAATTTAAAAGAGCTTATGCTTGAAAGGGCTCTTGATAATGTGTAAGTGTCCTTCAGAAACAGCAAAAACACGCTAATGCAAATATCTGCAGCCGCGTCGTGCACATTTGGAAAGCACGAAACAACTATGCTAAACGAATATGTTTATTTTACAAAAACACAAAGGAGTTGGAGCGAGAAGCGCATTTGGTTGAAATGTGATGTTTCTTTTACCTTTTTGGGGGCCTCAAGGGTATAATGGCTAACTTCAAATACCTGTGTCCAATTGTAAGTAATCTATTAAACCACAGAGCCCACAGCTTATTTCCCCTCTGCTTCACATCCTCCAGTTAATGTGATAGCTACAACAAAAGCAGGAGCACCTTTCACCTCCTGTTCTCTACTTGCGTCTTTCATTCTCTCTCACACACATTCATATCCATATTTAAGATTGTTGCCTATCGAATAGACTCACTTAGTATTACTGTTGTGGAGATTTAATAATTTAGGCTCTGGCGCTCTGGCCCTTGCCTCGTGTGGAATTGTTTGTTACTAAGCATTTGAATGTGTGCCTTCGGTCCCCCGCTTGCTCAAGTTCCAGGGGCCGGTCAGAGGCAGCGATGCGTTGGCCGTCAGCCCCCCGTACTCCTCAATGGGCAGGCTCTGACATGCTGTCACCTTGGCAACTGCTGCCAGGGTGATGTGGCTGGCAGGCTAACTGACCTCAGCTGGCAGTGTGCCCTGGGCTTGCAGCAGGTGTGTGACAGTGAAGGTCCCCTGGCCGCTAATCCAGCCGCCTTGTAGACTACAGCCTCGGACCACATCTATTGGCCGAAGGTCTGATGGGAATTGTGAGAAAGGAAAACGTTATGCTGTGCAGTGAGACATGGTTAGATCACTTGCTGGTCTGGGGAGAACAAAAAACAGCTTGTAAGAAATTAGAAATAAACACATCACTAATGATATCTCTATATCTCTACTTGTGTACACTAGGTAAACATATGCAGTTTAATAGCTTTATAAGAGGCATTTAAAGGTTAATCAGGTGTGATTATTATTATTATTATTTTTTTTTTTTTTGCATTTTTTGTTTAATCGTATTTATTTCTATAATTGTGTATTTTTTTAATAAATCGTATATGCCTATTCAAAAAGGAAATAAAAATTGTTTTCGGATATCGTTGTCGTTTTCAGCACGCATTTTTCTTATTGTAATTATACCTTCAATTTCATTCAGTATTGTTTTGTCGATGACATGGTTTGATATTGATACTGTATTCATGCAGGAGGGAATTCCAAAAGATGGCGCTAAAGAAATATGAGAGGGTAAGATTCATTTTCAATGGTCCTATGTATTTGGGTAAAGTTAACGTTTATAAATATTATCTAAAAAAGGAATGTTGAAAAAAAGAGTAAAAAATATATATTTAAATTCGACTTCATTTTAACTGTTAATTATCATTTTAATTATCATCATTTTAGTTAGCCTACACACATTTGACTCGTGAAGAAAACTGAATTAAGAAATATTTTTCTTATGACTGCATATAGGCTAGTTTACACGTAACATACCCACACACAACAAAGCAAAAAAATAAAAAGTGCTGTATGTGGAAATAAAAAATAAAATTAGTTTACGTACTATGGTGTGCGTCTACTGTTTTACATGTTTATTTTTATTTTTTGGTAACAGATCTAAGAGACGATAAATAGACGTACACGTGTAGGCTGTTTTCAAATTTTAAAAGATAGGAATTCTCACAGTTGTATAGCCCTTTGGCTTTTGTGCAATTCAGGGTCTAACACGTAAGAAAGAAGAAGATGAAGAAGAAGAACTAATTTTCGTCACATCACTCAGAATCATTAGTTATGTTTGTGAGTAGCGTATAACTGAGGATGTAGGCCTACAGCCGATGTCTTTTAATTTTTATTTGAAGGTTGGTTTGTTAACTTTGGAAACTTTTCAAATATACTTTAAAAAAAAAATTATTTTCGAATATATTGTAAAGCTCGAAATTAAAACGAGAGAACAGTAATATAATCAGCCTAACAAATCTGTTTATTTTCATTCATTTTATCACTGCTTATCATAAACTTTTCTTTAGACAGTTTTAGACAGAAACAGAAAGCTTTACATCTCCGTGATTCTGGGTGTGTGAGCGATGCTATTAACATCGAGTATATCGCATGAAGGGTGGGGCGCGTGCTTATAACCACAGGTTGAATTTCGTTGCCACGCAACGGATGTACGGTAAATCATCCGCGAAATTTAAATCTTCAAGAGAAGAACTGTGTGTTTGGCTGAATAGTCACTACCCCACAAAATTATCCAGAAAAGAAAAGAAAAATCAGCTGCACTCCCAAGTCTCAACAGAAACGTCGTGCGTTCAGCTGGAAGGCTTGTGTTGCGCCTGAGCTGAAAAGAGTGCAAAGCCAGCTATTTCAAACATAGCAGGAATGAATACAAATGGGGGAAATTGCCAAACTTGTCTTGATGAAAATTAAGGGACAACAGTTGTGCTATTCCCCCGCAGAAACGGTCGGTTTGCAGAAGAAAAGCAATTCAGTCACACAATCGTTTTTTGCACGCTTTTACATTGCAATCTGATGGAAGGATCTAGGCCTTTTTGCATTCAGAGAGCTACGTGGCAAGCATACGAATTTCCATGCATACAAATTCACTCCTGCTTCAGAGCGTGCATGGAATGGATTCCAAATTACGTCACTCGAAGAGCTGGACTCTGCTTAAATTTTTTTTTTTTTTTTTATAAATTTGAAAGTAAAAATGAAGCCAAATAAATCAATTGTTTGCTGAAGGCACGCTAATTGAATATAATGAATAGAATGTATTTGAATTACAATAAATGCAATTTTGCAGTTTGTTCTCTGCTAGGATATTTCAGTTGTTTTATTCAGTTCATCCAGTTCAGTTTACTGAAATGATCCGGCCTAAACCATAAAATAATGTCCTGAAATTCTACAAAGAATGCGGTAAACGGGTTGTCTAAGGGCAATAATCACGTCGCTGGTAACCATGATTTATGTGCCTACTTATTAAAACAAGGGGGGGAAACACTAAGAAACTTTTAAGACATTCTAGAGGTATTACAAAATATGAAAATTATTACCCTGGTTTAATTGGGACAAGAGTTTTGAAAAGAAAGAGTAGTAGTGCAATACTGAATAGTGCAACAGATTTCTATGTCTCTTTGATCCTATAATGATTATAATAGGCTATGATTAGACATTTCTTTGTCTTTTTTATTTATTTATTTATTTTTTGGATAAGAAAAAAGGCCTCCGAATGTTTTGATAATATATAGGCCTGTTCAGTTGAGAGGAAAATAATCTAAATCAAAATAGTGCATGTCAGCTGGTATAAAGCATAATATATCGGCTATAATTTGTACAATACGAAAACAGTATAACTGATCAGGTCAAAACCCCGCACTATTTGGAGTCTCAGAAAATCTTTAAGTCATTGACGGAGAAGTTTTATAATAAAATGAAAAAATGTATTGCATTATTTGTATTTACAACGACGACGTGAAGCTTATCTTTACTTGAGATACGCCGTTAATAGGCTATAGCAGATAGACAGTATATAGACAAGTTACATGGTATGATTGTGTCTTTTGTTTAAAAAAAAAACACGAAAACATATACAGAAACACATGCTAACATGAAAAAAGACAATAAGGAAATATGACAATGCAAGGTGAAAACATTTGGGAAGTTCTCACACTTCCATATTTAGGCCAAGGGTCAGAAGATCGAGGGGAAAATATACACTACTGAATTCCCTTTGTATACATTTCAGAAATTGTCTCAGTATTTGCCTAGACGAAACGCAAACAAATATAAATGTGTTTTAATTTAGAAGTAGTTTTAATATTTAAACAAAATGAAAGAAAGAAAGAAAGAAAGAAAGAAAGAAAGAAAGAAAGAAAGAAAGAAAGAAAGAAAGAAAGAAAGAAAGAAAGAAAGAAAGAAAGAAAGTTGCACTGAAGCATCTGAAAGCTATCAGATTTATTGTTCTCATTCACTTCTCGCTGAGTCAGTACTGAACTTAAATAACAACCACGGGGGACACGGTTTGACAACGGTTAGTTCCAACTTCGTCAATGTGTTTGTGTACAATATCTGTATATAATAACAAGTGTAATAGTAACAGTATAAAATAGAATCAATATTTAAAATGGCAGGGGGGAAGGCCTACAAGAGATGCTACTAGGTTGAAAGTCATCACTGCGCGCAACAAATCTGTCATTGCTCTTGGAAATATTTTGAAATTGATTTTAGTGAAAAATATAGAGCAAATCATTTGAGTCAACACAGAGAATTCATATAGCCAAATTTACACAGACATGTTATCAAAAACCCACCAAAAAATCTGCCTAGAAAAAGCAGTGAAGAGAGGGCAATATCCACGATTATTCAGCCAAACAACAACAGAAAGTGTTTACAAGGGGTCGGCTGAAACTGGAAAATAAGTGCAGCTTGAGAGTAATCAATCTTTTTTTTTTTTTTCTTAAGAGTTTTCTCTGTGTAAAAGCTATTCACAGAAGTGTGGTCCAAAAAAATACTATGAAATAGAAAAGGTGTAGTTTGTTGTACATAATGCAATTCCGTTTTGCACATAATGCAAAGCAATTCCGTTTTGTTAAAATAAGTCATATAATTCCTGTGCGTAAAACTGATACGTGTCCTGGGGTAAATTCTTCCACTGTTTAATATTTAATGTTTGTCTGCATTGATCCATGTCCTTGAGAGTACTTTTGTTATTTCAATCCATAAAGTCTATGTTGGCTTTGGGCTGGTTATGATTTCGGTGTCAGTGCACCAGAATCTCCTGGCCATAGGAGCTCGCAGATGTCACGTTGTGGTTGCTGTCCGGTTCATCTTTCAAACTTGCACCTTTTAAGTAATCTACCACAAAACTCCCCTGAAACACAGAGCAAACAGAGTCATTTATCGTTAGGGACATTGGAGGATAAAACGAAGAGCTTTTAAAGATTCTAGCTTCGGCTTCTCTCGTAATTTACATAGAATATTTGTGCTATCTTGCTGACTTGAAGTGTATATAAAATGATTTGTTCTACGTCTCAGTGAACATACGTTTGCAGTCCATGGACGGAGGCGGTGTGTCTGCACTCACGTTGCCGGCATGGCTGTACACGTCCTCGGGCGTCTGAGGGATCCCGGGCGGTGTCATCCTCTTCTCCTTCTGCCTTCGGTTGCAGAACCAGACCCGAACCACCTCCTTTTCCAGTTGGAGGTTGTCCGCCAGAGAGGATATCTCCTGCGCTGCCGGTTTGGGGCATTTCAAAAAATGGCTCTCCAAGGCTCCCTTCACGCTCACCTCGATGGAGGTGCGCTTCTTTCGTTTCCTGCCTTGAGCTGCTATTTTGTCGATGCTGGTGGGACTGCCCGTGGTCGAGTCGGCCTCCTCCAGCCACTTGTTCAGCAGCGGCTTGAGCTTGCACATGTTTTTAAAGCTCAGCTGGAGAGCCTCGAACCTGCAAATGGTGGTCTGCGAGAAAACGTTTCCGTAAAGAGTTCCCAGAGCTAGCCCGACGTCGGCTTGAGTAAAACCCAGTTTGATCCGACGCTGCTTAAACTGTTTGGCAAACTGCTCCAGGTCGTCGGAGGTCGGCGTGTCCTCGTCTGAGTGCGAGTCGTGGCTGTTGACTCCCGCGTGGTGCTGCTGCTGGTGGTGGTGGTGATGAGGGTGCTGCTGCTGATGATGGTGGTGGTGATGATGGTGATCCATTTCTGGCGAGTCTCCTCGCATCAGCCCCGGGTGGACTAAACTCCCGGGAGGGTTCAGCATCCCGTTGACTGTGAAGCCACCCGGCTGGGAATAAATGAGAGACTGCTGGGCCTGCTGCTGTCCTCCGGTGATGGTGGGGATGTGGGAGGCTGGGGTGCCACCCCATGCGCTTTGGTGCGACTGGTGAGCCCCTAAATGCGAGGCTCTGTGGTGCAGCGCGGTGCTTGAGTGTAGGTCTTCTCTGTTTGAACTGTTCTTCACGTCTTGTTGCTGTGGGCTCCCGGCCATGCCAACTGGACTGGAGGACCAAGGGGAGCCGGCTTCTGCTGCTGCAGCGGCTGCGGCGGCGGCGGCTGCGGCGGCCGCATGTGGCAGTGAAGTAACCCACTGATGGGCATGGCTCAGCATGTGCCCCCCGTTACTGGCCGTCATGGCTCCTTGCATGAAGTCGCTCTGCACCATCTTGACCACGGGGTCTCCTCTGTAACCTCCCGACACCGATGTTACAGCACCGCTTCCCGGCTGCATGCCACCACCTCCGGCCTCCGAGTGCACGATCGAGGCTGACGAGAGAATGCTATTGCTGGCCAGGTAAGGATTGGAAGCCGCTGTGGCCATCCCCCTCACCACTTTGAACAGTTCTACTTCTTATTCCCCCTCCCTGTATTGCCGTAACTTTTTCCAAGCCTCGAAGGCACGCACTATTTCATGAATTATTCAAGCTGGAAAAGTATGCGTGGTATTTTGATTTGGTCCACCGGGGGCACGGAAAAATATGTCCAAAATATATCCGTTAAAACCTCCTTTTATCAGACGCAAAAGGAGAACGAAATACCTTCAGCGTAGAAATCCACATTATGCGTGGAAGTTGTTTTTACGATTGTATTCCGTTCTTAATGTCATTGTCTTAAAGGCTAATAACGTTTCCAAAAAGCCTTGTTTGTTCTTCTTCGCATTAACTTCTCGTGACGTTTACACAAATCCCTCACCGAACTTCGTCGCGCGCTCTCTTGCCTTAATGTGGAGGCTTATCAGAAGAAGACGCTCCTTAGTAAACTTCTCTCTTGTCCCGCAACCCACAAGGCGTTTTCTTACCGAGTCTTGCTTCTCATATTTCTTCTTTTCACAGAGCCCATCTGACGTTAACCTTCAATACGTTCAACTGCACACAACTCTGTTAAATGCCCGCGCAATGGAGAGCTTTCACTGTCCACGCTCGCTCCGTTCCTCTCTCTGAGCGCGAGAGCACGCGAATGTTTACGTTCAGCCCCCGCGTGCGCACACCATCCACATCCTTCACCCAATTACCGCGAGGAAGTTTCTGCGAGATTGATGCTCATTGGATATCGTCCGGGAGAGTGACAGATTTTAGGGCACAGCTAAGAAATCACGTCTAGGCGTTGCAATTCGCTATGTCTAATTTCGATATGTCAACATACGAATAAAAGTGTCTAGACCTTCTATCAGAACAGGAAGCTTTAGTTGATATAATTTTAGTGCGCTACTGCATTATTGTCTTAACGATGCAGTCGATGTTTTGTTTTGGTTTCAGATTAAAATTGTTTGGCTTGTTTTCGTCTCAGCGTTTGTTTTATTTTACATTATGTTGGCCTTTTGTCTGCAACGGGCATTTAAACGTTAAAATGAATTTCCGCAGTTGATCAATTATAATTGCGTATGATATTTTACCTATGGGCATGTAACAAACTTTTTGAATTGTCTCCACCTCTCTGGCACAACGAGATTATATATATATATATATATATATATATATATATATAGCCTATAAAATACAAATACAAAAGCAAAACACAAATAAACATACATTGTTGTAGCCTAATAAACACCAACCATTTCATATTGTTTATTTAGTTTCAGTGGTACCTCTGGTACATGGAACTTGAGGATATCAGGCCTTTCAGAGAAAAAAAAAAAGAGCCATCAGAGATGTTCGTCGCAATAACCCCTGAGTGCTGATTTATTATTTTTTATTGTTGTTTATTTGTAGACTGATCCACCCCTGGAATAACCTAGATGTAACCTATTGTATAGTGTAGAGGACAGGGACACTCGTGCACTGCGAGCGAGGAACAGTTAGTGCTGATTTTCATTTGCATAAATTTTCATATATTTAAGTGAAAATAATAGCGGAGCAGAGGAGAGCGGGATTCACTCGAGACGGAGCGAGAGAGAGAGGGAGCTGCGCTGGATTCATTCCTGCGGTAAGAGATATAGCCTACCTCGCTTTCTCACTCCCTCCGTCTGAATGTTTGTTTAAATCGCGAAAAACTGTCTATATTGAATTTAAGAGCCGTGTCGTATCGCACGCTCGTAAAATCTGCTGTAAAATGTATTTCTGTGCAGAGCTTGTTCTTCAGCGGGGGCCTTGCGCTTAGACTGTGATAGCTCACAAATTCTGAAAATCACTTTATTGCTATAAAATAAATGCGGTTTTGCTTAAGGGCCAATAATGGAAGCAAATGCATCATAGCACAAGAATGCAGAGGGTTAAATGACATCAGCTCTCCTTGACAATTTCATTAAGCTTCTTAGCTTCTTAGGCAAAGACTTCCAGGATTTTATATCATAGACTTAAGGTAGGCTTCTTATTTATTTATTTTTTGAAGTTCAGATATAACGAATTAGTCATTAAAAGTGCAGTTAATCGAGTTTGACTCTATCTGCAATTTGAAAATAAATACGTTTTTTTTTTTTTTTTGTTAGGACATGTAAGGCTTTTTTTCAAGAGCAGCCCAGTGAAATTTAAAACTCTTTAAAACTACGCGTGGTAATAACATACAAGTCGATTCACTGACTGCCTGCAATTTGTATTGCTTGTTTGAAAATGTGCTAACTGAAACCAGTTTCCTAAAATATGAAATAAAACTAATCAATCAAAAAGCCAAGTAAAGTGTCAAGTCGGGTTTTTGCCGTAAGAGCATTCTGAATTAATATGCACAGACTAACATGACCCTCCCTGTAACAGGTCATGCAATAAGTTTATAACGGGAAATATGTAGTCTATCAGCTGGCATGGGTAGATGATCGATCAATTACTGTCCGACAAAGTCCTGTTTAACAATGGCTCAGTGTGTCATTTGTAAACCAATATACTTTATTTCTTGTTACGCCTTAATTTTGCGCACAAATAGACGCATTATAAAGGTTGTTTTACTTGTTTTTTAAAGTCGAGTTTTGCATGAAAATAGTCATGAATTAGCGAGGATCTTTTACACCGACATGGCTGTGTTTCAAGATAACTCTTAAAAAAAGCTTTATATGTAATTTGCACTATATTGTAGCCTATGAACTTAAATTAAATTCACAAATGCACAAATTAAATTCCTTAAAAGATCTGTCCTTTTAAACCCGTGATTTGTCAACTGACAACTTACAAACTTTCACAAAAGATTGAATAAATTGTAATTTGTAATTTTTAACAAGCAGGACTATATTAAGCTGTCTTTAAGTTCTCATTAAATTGGTAATATGTGTAGCTAATATAATCACTGCCCTTCTCAAGTTAGACAAGCGCAAGGGACCTAAGAAAATCAAGAAATGAAAACTTTAAATCTTACTGGCATCATATCTAAATAAGGTAACATTGTAGATTCCCAAAGTTAATGCAGTATAATACTTGTTTAATGATATAAGTAATATAATGAAATAATGTTGCCTACTAATATTCATATCAACTATTTTCTGACTTATTGAGGACTAAATAAAAGTTGTTACATAAATGATGAGAATAAGTTTTCCCCAAATGATTCTATTGTCTGCCCTCACACACACACACACACACACACACACACACACACACACACACACACACACACACACACACACACACACACACACACACACACACACACACACACACACACACACACACCTATTTCCCCCAGTCCCCGTATTACATTAATCAAAGCACATATTTCCCAAGGGAATCCACTCATGGATCATAGTAAATCCTAGTGAAATTGAATCACACAGAGGCCTAACTCAGCAGCCCGGACGTTATTTTCCATACATATTTTTGAGTGATTTCTTCTAAGAGAAAACATGGGAAATGTTTACACCTATTGACATTCACTACTAAATAAGCTGCTATAAATGTGCTTCCTAGCAAGACAAGACATTGGCAGCCATATAACCAACCTCATGTTTCATCTTGAAAGCAGCAACAAAATTTCTACCTTATGTTGTTCTCTAGACTAAAGTGAATTTGGTACTTATATTTTGTTGAGGTGCGTGATTAGAAATGTTAAACTATTTCAGATGCCTCACTGCCTCATTGAAATGACATCACAGAGACATCGTGAACATTTCCAGCTCTACAGAGCTGAAACTGTTCAGTCTGAGGAAAGTTTCAAACGTGCTATACTTTCTCCTGCAACTGACTACAATTCAAATCTCTTTTCCCCTTGCAGGTAAGAGCAAGTCCCTCTGATAAACACAAGACACACAAGGCCTTCTTTCAGTGAAAGCTCCTTTATAGGGGTGGGATGGCTAAGATTATCTTTCCTTCTGTCCTCTTCTCTTCTCTCTGTCTCTCTCATGCGCCATCTGAGTATTCCAGCAATGTATAGAAAGTTGTTTTGGACAGATGTTTACATTATATTCTGGATTGTGCACAGCTCTAAAAAGTCAAAAGCGACCGGCTGACTCATTGAGAGATTTTAATAATTTCCTTCTAGAAAGAACACTACATCACCTCTGAAAGGATCCAGCAAAGGTGTTATTCGGCTATGTTTGAGGTTTTCTGAGGGCAAAGCTCGAACCAGCTGGAGCAAAAATCACAGAATTGTCCTCTCCTTCTTTATTTCTCGTGTTAGGCATTTGCATTTTACTCAGCTTAGCAAGAGAAATAGCCTGCAGCGAGAAAACTCTATCCACTATGCATATAAGAAAGAAAGAGAGGGAGAACGAGAGAATAAAAGATGTGAAAAAGAACACAGACAGGCTGACTGAAAGGAAATGAGAGATAATCTCAATGCTACTGTCCATTTTTCCAATGTAGTCGCAAGCCATCATCCGTAATGGGAAAAATGCATCAGCACGCGCCGCTAGACGAAGTGCAATCCACACGTTCTTTTGTCACCTAACCATGGATATCTTCACTCTATGGTCTTAAAAAGTCTTTTGATGGTATCTCGAGACCAATTTACAGATCTTCACCATTATTACCATAGAGCAGACACATTATGTTTGGAAAGGGGACATTCTCAGGGAAGAATCTTCGCGTGTTACCTGAGGACACAGGCATGCTATCATCCTCAGACCCTGCCAACTGTATGTGTCCCCATCTCTTCTGACAACTAAAGGGACCCATCACTGTTTCAGCCCACAGAGAATGACTCAAAGGGCCTTTAAAGTGTGTAAAACCCATTCTCTTTAATTCTGATTACACTCTGAAAGTGTCTTTAGCATGTGGCGGCTAAATTGGGCTATCAGCGCTAAGTAGCGGCGGGTAAGAAAAGAGCCAATTATGCCAGTCAAAGCCAGATGATGATTCTCATCTTCACTCTCTCTCTAACACACACTCACACACATGCACACAAACAAAAGAGAGGAGAGGAATATGTGTCTTTTCTTCTAAAATATAGAACACATATCGCCTGACACACCTTTCATATTACTGAGAGACACCTACGGATCCACGATTACACTCTTACTGACTTCATAATGAGTCTCTACATCTGTTTAATATAGCTATATAGCCAGAGGCAGTAAGGTATAAATTCATATCCATACCAATCATAAATTCTTATAGTTTAAAAATAAAGCAATACTTTCTAAATCAACTGTGTTATTTATTTATTTCATGCATGGTGGATGACTCAAACCCTATCAGATGTTTATTTGTGTGGGATAAAAGCGGAACCTGTAAGACCTTGAACAATGAGTAAGACTGAACTTAATTCAAGTGACTATATCCTGAGGGTAATTTGTGCCAAATCTGAGCTTCGCAGGGCCTGCATGATTAATGTGCATAGAGGAGTTTATCCCTTCAAACACATTCGCTGTTTTGACAATCTAGTATTCTTAGAATAGTAAGGTGCTGTTTGACTCAAGCACAGTCCATTAACTCCTGATACACTCCTGATCTCCCACTGTTACTGCTGGATGTCGTGGATGTGAGTTCATGTGCTTCCACGGTGAACTTGTATGGGCTAGAAAGGGATCAGATGCTTTGTGATCACAACATTACAAAACTTGGAAAAAATGGCCAGAAAAAGAGGAAAGACGTTTGCTCTTCATTCGTCGATAAGAGAGAGGGATGTACTGTGTCTTGTATGAAGATCCATCATTCGGTTTACCTCAGCAGACTTGAAGGGAGAAGGATGTTGCTGGCATGCTGGATAAAAAAAAAAAAAAGAGAGATATCAGATTGGAAATGAAAATGTAATGTATATGGTAGTTTAATACTGATAATAAAAGCACATTACCTCACAGAAAAAAAGTGTTGCAGTTGTTACCTTATTGATCTATTTCTACTTGATGTAAACCTATGACTTTTATTAGTGTAATCTAATTTTCAGGTTGACTGAGTCAGAATTAAATGTTTAGTGTGTGTGTGTAAAAAGCTTGACTTTTTTTTAATAAAACAAGTAATTCTTCAATAAAGTTACAAAAAAGTTGGCAGTTACAGTATCTTCAAAAGTTTAAACACTGGTTTTGTTTGACTGAAAGTATGTTTCCCTTGAACCTAAAGACCATATAGTCTATATGTATATGCTTAAATAAACTAACGAATGCTATATAAAAAAAGATGATTTCTGCATAAATATTTATAAACATCTACAAAATGAAAAACAAAAATGTTAATAGATGGAGGCATAGAAAAAGCTGCCAACAAGGGTGGCAAAAGTGTAAAGTAAGAGGTTGGAAAAGCATCTTAACAAGCTGGTTGAGGGAATGCCAAGAGTGAGCACTTTGAAGAGTCTAAATTATTATTTATTTAGTCATGGCATCCCTCTATTTGTGTTATTTCATATTTGTGATATAAATAATACTAAACAATGAGAGTTTTAGTACATTTGTACATATTGAAACCCTTTGCACATATTTTTTAAAAAAGAACATTTGATAATATGAATCAAGTTATAGTGTTGCTCAATTATTATATGGCATGAATGCTTAAATGGCATTACATTAGTTCCCTGTGATATCATGCTTTTCGAGTCTAAATGTTTCTTTAAATATAATCATATTACATTTAGTTTTTTCTTTGAAAATGATGTGGTTTACCAGAATACCAGATGCAATAGAATATTCCAGATCTACTTTGCAATTCAATGCTTTCATCAGCCATGTTGAATATGTGCTGTCATAAATACGAAGCACAATGACATATACTGGTTCAAAATGAATTCGAAAAATCTGTCCATTGTGAACAGAATCAGAACATCATAAGCAAAGAGCTGGTTAAATCATAATTTTATTTTAGTTTCATTTCTGTTATATGTTTTTTTTTCTTATTGTCAGATACATGTACATGCACAAATAAAATGTATGCCTTGAGTAAGTTGCTTTGGATGAAAAGATCTGCCAAAAGCATAAATGTTAACTCCTTCCACACATAATTCCACAGAATGTCAATTCTGCTAACACGTGGAGGCAGATTCCCAATCAACCCGCCTCAGAGACACAAAACTTCTCTGAAGATCAACTGCAGTTGTAAAGCTGAACTAAAAGTTGAAGTTGAAATAAAGCTTTTCTTCTCTTTCTCTCGCAAACTCCTTCTGTTCTGTGGTTTATTCCCCTCCCCGCACTTTTCTGGTCTTTCTTCACATCCCTTATCTCTTTCTCACAAGAGCTTCCACAGTCTGTGGTGCTCAACAGGCTGTCACTGCTCAAACACTGCTTCATAAAAGCACCAACATCACACAGAAACAAACATACACTAACACACACACGCGCGCACACACACACACACACACACACACACACACACACACACACACACACACACACACACACACACACACACACAGTACACCTCAGTAGGGAAACATATACACAGCTATACAGAGACACAAAAAGCCTAAAGTCATAAGTACATACAGAGAGACAATCAGACAAATATATATATGAGTGTTATGTGATTCTTTTGTGTGTATTATTTTATCTCCCTGTCTGATGTTAAATATTTATTACTCCACAATACAGTAATGGCACAATTTTTAGAGTATTTTATGGGTACATGTCATCCATGAACTTGAAAATTGGATACAACACCACAGTAAGTTACATATAATACTGTAGTTTGTCTTTGTTCAAAAGGTGATAAAACCAGAGTATAATCACGTCATCATTTGATTTATAAAACTGTCAATATGCAGAGATATACTGTAGTCACATTTAATTCACACATAGTCGGTTCACAAGTCTGCATCATGATTTCAATTTAAAAAAAAATAAAAAAAATTTTGTTTACACCTTAACTGTAAAGTGCAAATGGTTGTTTGTGTGTAAAAAGAAGTGTTTTGCTTAAAAAAAAAATCTATATATATTCCTTTATGCAATATCATACTTTGGAGGCCTACTTCATGAAATAGAGTCAAGATGTTTAATTAAACAGGATTTACATAAAACAGTATAAAGTTTTCCTCATTGGGGCCTGCTGTTGATTATCACAAAAAAAAAAAAGTAATTCAAAAAGTTATTGAATGAAATGACCCACATTTCAAGTTATACCAAATCCTAAATTTTCCAGAAAAAAGGGCTATTTTGGCTTCATTGAAGGAACCAGGAATGGACATGGAAGATTGGACAAAATTTCAGGTAAAAATATCAAATATCAAATCAAATTATATACAAACTGTTTCCACAGGATTCCACTGTGTTTTCTGTAAACATATTTTATTTTCCCTTTTAAAAATAAGGACCACACTGAAAGTATTTAATGTGTAAACTTATTTAACTCAGTCTCAGAATACGCCTTTAAGCCACTGGCTTCTAAACTGTAATTTATGATAATGATATAGTCATTGTTACAAAGAAATGCTTGTGCAGATTCATAGATAGATGGATAGATAGATAGATAGATGGATAGATAGATAGATAGATAGATAGATAGATAGATAGATAGATAGATAGATAGATAGATAGATAGATAGATAGATAGATAGATAGATAGATAGATAGATAGATAGATAGTGTATGTGTGCATTTGTGTTCACACTCCTGCTGCTCTCTCTTCTTTGCTCCCAGTGTGTATTAAAGTTTGATAACCTGTGGACACAGGATCTTCTTTCATCTCTCTCCCTCTCTTCCTGTAGTGCAGACTGTCTGACTAGCAATCTTACCTGCAGTCACTGCATTAAAACGCTTATCCTTAAGTAGCATTTCATCTAAAGCCCATGAAAACTACCCAGCAGGCATCAGCAGCAGCAAATGCAATCAACATGGTTTAAGACACTAGGACTTTTCAGCACACCAGTTTTCACTGAATGAATCTGCTGATTCGCCGATATTTGGCTAACACCGCTTGCCATTTGGTCAGAAACGATGTGCGGTTTTTAAAAGTTCTCGAACGCAGGACATCTGGTGTGCTAAACATCACCACTGCCTCGTCTTCACACGCTGCAATGGCACAGCATCTCTGCTGAAACAGATTTATGGCTTGCCAAGTGTTTTCCAGTAATCCCTGCTGTGTTCCACTGGATACTACAGAACAGGAAGTGCCAACCTCACAGAATATCTGGCATCACGAGGCCCGCGAGAAATCCTACGTAGGAATGTTAATCTTTTCTAGTATATGCACAACACGGACATATTCAGAAGCAAACAGTAAAATATTTGCACAAGCGAAATTATATAAAGTAACCGAAAATAAGTAAGAGCTACAGAAGACGTCCAAGTGAGCTTAAACACACAAAGCGGGTCTTTGAGCGTCAGTGTTTTCGTGGCGTATTTACAGCATTCATTTAGAGGGCACAGCTCACTCTGTGTGTGTGTTTCGCAGAAATTACCAGTAAAACCCCCTTGCCATGGCACTCAGCAGCCAGCTGGCCCTAGTAGCTCGTGTTGCCCAGGGACTGTGGGAAGCCGGGCTGGCAGAGGGAGGGCAGCTCTAGGGTAGAGAGGACTGGCAGATCCAGGCCTCCAGGGGGTACAGAGATGCTCGGAGTCCAGAGAGCAGTCACCCCACGCTGGAGCAGGAGGATTCGGCCGGGCAGCCTGGCTCTACGGGGACTTCGCTGCTCTTGCCCCACCACTGTCGTCTTGACCCGCTGACTCCCCATAGATACTGGCACGGTGCCAAGCCGTAATGGCAGACTGCACAAAGGCACTCTGCCAATGTCCTGCTGTGAGTTTGTGACTGGCAATGCATATAAATCAGCTATGCGTAAGTGTGTGTGTGTATATATGTGTGTGTGTGTGTCTTTTTAAGCTGTTTGAGTCTCAGTCCTCTAATCCATTGAAACCCAATGTGTGTATCTTTATGAATGTCAGTGCGTATCAGTATGTTCAGCAGTTTTAGGGGTTCACGGGTGAGAAGGTCTGAACACGTTCGCACACCATCACACCCTCAAATAATTAGAGATTCAAGACACACCTGTGTCCATGAAGATGAGTGTCTTCAAGATCTCACATCCCTCAACTCAGCATCATGCTTCTCAACTTCATCTTCTATGATGTTCTGGGACTGGCGCTGAGAAAGCCAGCAGATCACCTGTTATTTCACCACTCATAATGATTCATTGTCATGACATGGTCTGTGATGAGAAACATCAATAAAAACACCAACAGTAAACTCCAAAATCTAGTAAGCTGCCTTGTTGTATACTGCCTACATAAGCAGCTGCCCTTTAAAGGCATCCAAATTGAGTTACATTTCATGACTGATAGCAACAACATACACATAGTTTGCCTTTATGAAAATTAACCATGGTTTTACTACAAAGACAACCAAAAAACCATGGTTTACCTGTAGTTACTAAAAAATAACCATGGTTTTGCTATACTAACCATAGTTTAATCATGATATTTGTTAGGGCTGCACGAAAATTTGCATGCCATTATCATGTGCATCTCGTCAGTAAAGCCGATTCTTTGATTAGTAGTAAATCTCCATCACCTGCTTTCAAATGGTGCTGCATTTAATACACAGAGCTGTAGATCACTGATAAGCTATGCAATATCACGTTCATATTCGCAGATGAATCACATTAGATTATGAATGCGATATTGTGTAGCTTGTCAGTGATCTAAGTGGCCAAATATAATGGTTATATAAATAGTAATCAATATGCCAAAAAACACATTATTAACATGGCTATTACACATTTACTATAATAAAATAAAACAGTGGTTCATTTTCATAATGGATGTCAACAGAGGAGACTCAATGTCAGCATAGTGTTAAGCTAAAATTTGATCATGTTAAAATTGTGGAAACTGACGTTAGCATGTTGCTAATCTAATAACATGATACCCGAAAACGTCAATAAATCAATAGGGCAAACAAATAAAGGATTAAACAGTATATTTTAAGTTAGATTTTATTTTCTTTCTATTCAGCATTGTAACATTTCTCTCATTCTGTCTGATTTATTTTAAATTAGCTCGGAGTAATACATGTAACATTGTTACATTGAGATGCTGTATTGGGATTAACGGTGTTGTTATATAATATACCACTGGTATTGACGATGACCACGAAACTGAAATACTGATATCATGTTTATCTATAAATATAATTATATTGTAAATAACCCAGTGCCAGCAGCTACAGTTTAGTTACCACTCAAGATGGCAGGAATGCACCTTACTGCTGGTTGCCACCCATCATAAAACGAAAAAAGAAGACAATGACGCGGTGGGTAGTAACAACTGCCGCACAAAATCATGTCAGTGAAGATGAAAAATGGAAACATTTTTGGATTCTGTAAAAAAGGGGGAGTGTTAGACTACCCATTCTGCAGGAAGTGCCGATCAACAGCACGCTTTTGTAGAGCTATGGTTTTAAACTTTCTTTCCGCCCCCATTCAATCGAACATTTGAGTTTGATACAAAAAAGAAAACTCAAAATAAATTGAAAGATGCATTTGAACTATGACTTTGTTATTTTAATGTATTATTATTATTTAAAAATATTGTATGGACTAAATATTTCCATCATATCATTATTGTGAATTCCTTTGGCCATGTTATTCATGTAGTGGAAATATGATACCATGGCAGTCCTAATTAGAATTTGACCAAAATGTTGTATGTTGTTTTGCCAGTTTCCCTTTGGTATCATTCCTGTGATGCCTTCAAACAGTAGAGAAAGTTAGAGAACTTTGAAACAAGGCACAAGTATGGGAGGATATCGTAGAGTAAATATAATAAAAGAGCTACAAATGTAACAAAGAGTTTCATGGTAACACAATGCAAATACTAATACAATCTTTCCATACAAGAAGCCAAGATTTTGCCATTTGGTCATGCTTATTGTGCCTTAAAGGGCTGCTTACTAGGTTTTGCGACAAAGCGCAAGTACCAGGAGACCTGCTCTCTTTTGGACTTCTACCATTGCAAAGCCATGGTAGTGTTTGAAATACTCTGGAATACCATGAATTACAGTTGATACCATCATTTTTGTTAACGCTAGCTGACTTTAAGCCCCTCTTCCCGCTAAAGAAGCTGATTCCAGTTCAGGTAACAGTTCAGTAACTCAGGTGCATGAGTGCGTGCTCTTGGTGCGGTTTCTGGGAATCGCCTCGATTGAAAATGGAGTATGTGAATTTCAGCGTTCATAGCGTTTGGGTTTGAGTATGCGAAGGACTGTGTGTTTGTGTGTGTTTGCCTGTGTACTCCTGGAGTGCTGGCTTGAGGCCAAATGCTGTGTCTCACTGATAAAGCCTCCAAACTTCTGAAAGCCACGCTGTGAGTGGGCCTTCTCTATCACCGTGGCAACCCCAGAACATTCCCGAGGTTTTTCTTTGCCACCTCTTTTGGGCTTTCATCATGGCATTGAAGAGATTGCCTACCCCATCCCCCCAACTCACACACACACACACACACACACACAGAGACTGTCATTTCCTCTCTATTTTCCATCAAAACTCCTCAGTATAAAAATCAAGAAATGGTTTGCCCAATCCTAAGAAGGGAGAAAGAGAGGGAGCTTTTTAAAGTACAGCTTAACAACTCAGCATGACACAGAGCGCATGAGAGCACTCTCTCAGTTCAAATCAAGTGCTTTTAGATTATTTCTACTCCATTTCAACTCCACAGAGACTTCAAGACACTTTCGGCGAATTTCACTTCGAGCAATGGCACGCGTGTCCTCGCGTTTGTTTATTGTAAATTTCTGCTTCAAATGTTCATGCTAAGCATAATGTTCGGGTGCAGTGAATCTCAAGTGTGAAAAAGTGTCTTCCCACCCAGACACGGTTACTAGGAGCAATGGAAGTAATTGCATTGTGTTTTCCAGAGCTCGGCTTAGCATTGTTTTTTCTGCCTGCGCTCCCTGATCTTTTAACTTGTGGAGCTTTCTCCTCCGAACAAGTGTTCCCTTCTTTTCATGCGTGTGTGACCCCGTGCCCCTTCTCACACCCCCTTCCTCTTAACAATGATGTTCCATCCCACACTCGTAAAAACTCCAGCTCGGCTGTTTGTTTAGCACCATCATCTGCAGAGGATATTCCGAATTTGGACATCAGTGCACTAGCAGAGCTGGGTAGATTACATTTTTGTTTAATTGTAGTCCGTTACTGATTCCAGACAAAAACTGTTGTTAGTAATGTAATCCATTACATTCCACATTTAAGGTAACATAATCAGACTACCTTTTGATTATCTTGTACTATATTGGTATAAAAATACAAAGAATAAGAAAATATATTCCATTTGTTGTAATTAACAACATGAAGTGCATTAAACATGTTAAACATGTTCCTGTAGCTCAAGTGGTAGAGCATTGTGTTAGCAGGTGCAAGGTTGGGGGTTCGAATCCCAGGGAACACATGATAGGTAAAAATTGATAGCTTGAATGCAATGTAAATCACTTTGGATAAAAGCGTCTGCTAAATGCATAAATTTAATTTAATTTTAATTTAAACATTACATTGCATAATTAAGGTTTCCCAAACTGCGGTTCGTAAAGGAACTGCAGGGGGCTCGTGAGTTTAATTAATTAAATCTTACAAAAATTCTAATTAAAATAACATATGTATAAATATTATTTGTTTACCTGCATGTCATGCGACATTTAACGAACAAAGAACTTTGAACATGCAAATGTAATACTTAATCATAATAAAAATAATACAATTTAAATCTCAGGGTACTTCAAATTAATAAATTAGGGGAAAATGCATGTGCAGATGATCAAAAAGTTTGCGAATGCATTAAATGCAAATAGGAAATAATATGAATTTGTGCATTTTTAAATTTTGCATTTTTTGTTTGAATGTCCACAAAACTGGAAGACTTTATGAATGCATATAAGCAGAAAGGAACATTTAAAAGATGAAAAAGAGGAATTGGGGAGAATCAATAATTGCTATTGTGTGAATAATATGTAATCATGTAATCAATAAAAAAGTAACTGCAGTCTGATTATGATTATTTTAAAATGTAATTTAGTCTAATTACAAGTACTTAATTTTTGGAATCTGATTATGTAATCCAGATTACATGTAATCTGTTACTGCTCTAAGTACTATAGCATGACCTTCTGCTACACGTTCTCTGTCCGTCCCATTTCACCCCTCTCTTCCTAACCATTCCCACCTCTCTCGACGGGTTTTCACAATTCGTGAAGACTTCAGACAGAGTGACCTATTGTTTGGGGGCTGTGCCTTTGACCCAGTAGCTGAGCCGGGGCATTCTCCTCTTTGTCTGCTTGTTATAGTGAGCCCCTCTTAAAGCAGGGGCACTGCACTCCTGCGTTCCCACGGCAACCCATCCACCCTACCCCTGCACCGTGGTAAGAAGGAAGTATGAGGTAATGTTTACAGAGCAAACTATGATGCTTCTGACAGACCTGCCTCACTCACTAATTAAAAGATCCTCTAGTAGCTGCCAGCTGGAGTGACACACTAAGCCCCGTCTGATGTTCAAAGAAAAAGAGGGAGAAATACAGTAGAAACAGGCAAGGCTGAGGGATTAAGAGATAGAGAGGAAGAGTTACTTGAGAGAGAGGGAATATTGTAAGGAGAGAGATAAAAGAAGAACAGCTCTGACATGTTTGGAGTTTTATTAGTGAGGAGACAGGAGTTAAAGAGCCAATAAAATTGCTGTTTTCTGTCCTGTGTCCACATGCTTCCCACTGAAACAGGAAGTGTGGGCGGGACATAGTTGAACGGCCCCTGCATTTTAGTAAACATTCAATGCTTTTGTTACATCACAGATGTAAACTTGTTGGTTTTAGGGGGTTGGACATGTTTATTAGTGGTCCAGGTTGAGTCAACAATATTTTTAATTCAGTTTCTTAGAAGATAAAGACTAAATTGAAAATGCTAATGTATGCTAAATGTGATTGATCAATATTTTAGGTAACACTTTTATTTTAAGGACCAATTAACTTTACCTATTAGCATGCATAATACTTGTTTATTGGATGTTTGTTAGGACTTATAATGCACACATTAATGCCTTAATCTACATAACAATATTTTAGATTTGATTTTAGATTTTAGATATTCCTAAACTAAACAACTACCTAACTATAGAGAAGCAGATAATTAGGACTTTGTTCAAGGAAAACTCTTACTTTTGGTCATGCTTATTATGCCTTAAAGGGCTGCTTAGGTTTTGCGACAAAGCACAAGTACCAGGAGACCTGCTCTCTTTTGGACTTCTACCATTGCAAAGCCATTGTGGTGTTTGAAATACTCTGGAATACCATGAATTACAGTATGATACCATCATTTTTGTTAACGCTAGCTGACTTTAAGCCCCTCTTCCTGTTTGTTCAAGGAAAACTCTTACTCTAGTGAATGTGTTCCGTATTTTCAAGTGTCACCCAATTTTGTATCTTTCTTCATTTTATTTATTTATTATTTTAAATAATTTTATATATTTTGAAATTTTATACATTTTAAAATTCTGCTTAATAATCATGAGATTAGTTGCTTTTTTTGTATTATTTTTACAGTTCCTTTTTTTATCAGAAAGAAATCAATCGCATGAAAATGACTGAAACATTCAAAATTTGAATTTATTTGAAAACATTCCCTGTCTCTAACATTACTAAGAGTGAAAAATACTATAATTTGCTATTATTTAATTATTTTGTAGTTTTATCACAGTCTTATTTTATTTTTTATTTCCTACTGTTTATGGTTCTAAAGCACATCTCATTTTTATAACCCTTTTAGATTTTTTGTGCACTGAAATGTATTTGTAAAGATAAATTTTCAGTTTTGTCAGACCTTACACACACACACACACACACACACAGTGCTCCCTGATGAAGACTGTGAGGAAGATGCAGTGAGAGTAAAGTGAAGCAGTGATGCTGCAAGACAGAAAAACGAGTGGAGCGACTGACACCGCTCTTCCCGTCAAGGCCTGCCAGGCCTATTTTTAAAATGTTGATGCCTGGAGCTCAGACACACTCTGTGCAGTTCATCTGGAGTTTCAGTAGGAAAACACTCTGGAGTCTGAAACAGCTTAACTGACAACTGAAAGAATACTGAGATGCTCCAAAACAAACACAGTCTTTTGCTACACTAAACTTGTGTGGCACACACACATCCGTCTCTGTCTCTTCGAACAGTAGAAAAAACTGAAATAGGAAACTTAAATCTTTCTGGTGGGTTGTGGTTTTGGTGTTGATCTAGCTAATCTTTTTTGGTGAGACAGGCTGACTAAGTAAATCATGCTGATTAAGGAATATTCTTTGACCATCATGTTGTTCTCAACACATATGACTGGCTTTCGTCCCCTTTAATAACGCTTCTCCTTTATAAATGCTGTATAGAGTATTTGGGGGTTGAACTATTTACTTTATCCACACTCAGGTCATCAAAGATGTAGAAGAGTTTGTTTCTTCATCAGAACAGATTTGGAGAAATGTGGCATTACATCACTTGCTCACCAATGAATCCTCTCCAGTGAATGCTGATAAAAACATCACAAAAATCCTCAAGTAATCCACATGAGACCAGTTGTTTATAATAAATAAATCCATCAACAGGATGATTTTACCTTGAAACTTCTGCTTCCAGCTAAAATATGAGTCCTCTATTCATAATATTTCTTTTTCTAATGAAAAATTAATCTTGTCTGAATATGCACATGAGAAATATGCACAAATCAATCATTGTTTACAAGCAAAAACAATCCAAAACAGTTACAAATATGAAATACAAATATGTTGATTTTAATGTGAGAAGACAACAGGGGATGAACTTTTTAGAGATGAAAGCATTATTATAGATTATGGACTCATATTTTGGCGATGGTTTAAAACATCTTAATGATGGATTTGATCTTTACAAATAAATTAACAGATGGACTGGAGTGTTGTGGATTACTTGTGGATTATTGTGAGTATTGGACTCTCATTCTGATGGCACCCATTCAATGCAGAGGATCCACTGGTGAGCAAGCGATATAATGCACAAATTTATCCACATCTGTTTTAATGAAGAAGGGAAAATAAATATTAAATTTAGGCCCTTCAAATTTTATTTTGTTTTAACTGTAATTCTCCACTTTCTCGTGCTCTATTTTTTCTCTTGTCGTTCCTGTGAAGAGTACGAATTAGAGGCAAAAATGCACACGTTGGTTAGACACATACGGTATGGTAAGAGATAATGTATTATGACAGTAAGACATTGTGAACATGGAACAGACTAATTAATAGCAGCCTTATTAGTGTGGGGAAACTCATTATGCCATTCATTACAGAACAATTAGAGCAGTTGTTAAGTATCTTGTAGTAATATTGCCATCTTGCCTGCATTTATTAAGCATCACTATCATACAAGATACACTACCAAAACCAAGGGCATTAAAGGGATAGTTCACCCCAAAATAAACATACTAGCATGATTTACTCACCAACATGTCATTCCAAACCTGAGTTTCGTTCTTCAGTGGAACTACAATGGTCCCTACAATGGAAGTTAGCGGAGTCCAATATTATTTTAATTAGCAAATAATAAAATAATTTGCATTATTGCAAAGAGCTTGTCATGTTTTTGCTGATAAACAGATTTTACCCTTTTGACTCATATGTTGTTCTAGTTTGTCCCAAAGGTGTGGGAGATCTGAGTTTTTATGCAGGCCAGTCTTCTAAATAACTTCAGTAAACCATTTCTTTATGGACTTTGCTTTGTGCACTGGTGCATTCTGCGCAAAGGAGCTTAGGTACATCCCATTGTACTTTAAAGTTGCATTGAGTATTTTGGGTTAATTAAAACGTTTTACATAAAATGACTTAAACAGCATTTTTGAGAAATTTAATTTAAGTTATGGATATTCACATGAGATGAAGCCTCTAGGCATACCAGTTTTTTTACAGAATGCTGTTTTATTCTACAATGCATTGAGCAGGTTGCCCTTCATGGGTACTAGCATGTTGAGCATACAACCAAAGACTTTAGATATATCAAGACTCAATATGCACTATGCATGTGAGGAAGTGAACTAAATAAAACTGAATAGTGGTAAAATTGGTAAAATGATCACCATTAGAAGCTCCAGGGATGCGCACCTGTGCACATGCACACTGGCTAGATCAATGTGACACAAAACAGGAACCATGACTATCACATTATACAAAATAAAAGACAAGACAGCTGGTTTGAAACATGTTATTTAAACGTGTGTTTAACAGGTACTTGTTGGGATTTTATGATTTGCCCATCAAAGTAGATAAGACTTGGATGCCCAAAATAGCTGCCTGGAGGTTTTGCAAATATTGCCACCAAGTGAACTGTTCTTGAAAGGGACAACTAATGGGAGTCACTAATGATCATAATAACATAACAACAGTACACAGCATGTCAAAACATTTAAACAAAACCAAGCTAATCAAAATTAAATATATATATATATATATATATATATATATATATATATATATATATATATATATATATATATATATATATATATATATTTCATACAGTTATTACAAATAAGATGCAGGGCAACACACACCACAAATGCAGTTATGCCCTAAAATTCAAGATATTAAAAATGCTTCTGCATGAGGTTTTGTCTCATATTTATATCATATGATATCACACAAGCAGGGAGAGCAGTATTACAGGACTGCTGTTTTTGAACGAATTGTGTGAACCAATGATTCAAAGGCTCATTCATAAAGCGTGAATCAGCCATTTGAACAAATCGAATGAAAAAAACATTTTTCAAATACTATACATTATTGTGGGTCATCTATGCCTCTCTCCAACGTGTCATTTTCTACAAAGTCTCGCTTTCAGACAAGCGCAGTCTGCTCTGATTGGCCAACTGACCCAGTGCATTGTGATTGGCCGATCACCACAAGCACTCGTCGGAAATGTAAAGCTCCTTTCCAGAATCGTGAGCTTCTTCTTTTAAAATACATTTAAAGACAGTTAATAATGTCCTTAGTTTTACCATCAGTTCAAGCACGAAAGAGGAACAGTGTGGCATGACAGACACAATGATGAAGATCGTATGTGTTTGCATTTCCATTGCATAAACAAAACAAACCTGACATGTTTTTCAAATTATTCATTTTTCATGTTTTATAGTTTATGTTGGGCCATTGTAGCCTAAACGTTTATGTGTAATACATTTTATGTTGATTCAAAAAAAAAAATATTTCTTTCTAAAGCTTTCTAAACCATTAAATAATCATTTGGGGACATTTTCACAGCCAAATGTAATTTGAGATTAATTAGATTAATGAATCAACACATAATTAGATCAAATAAAATCATTTGTTGGTTTTCATGCTTCTGTTGTCATCATTTGTAAATCGCTTTAGATAAAAGCATCTGCTGAAAGACTAAAATGTAAATGTAAATTTAAATACAATTAATATAATGTACATGCTACAGATAGCAGAATCATACCAGCATGAACCACTGATACACACACATAAAACTGTATGAACTGAACCCTAAAACTTACATGTCTATATACATTCATACATATAATTCTGAGAAAATAAAATAGGAGAAATGGAGTAGTAGTAAATAAGCATTATTCATGCATCCACGCCAGTAGGTGTCAGTATAAACGTCAACATCACTTAGAACTAATGAAAAATCTATAAAAACCTACAGTAACACTTTGGGGACCAATTCTCATAATTAACTAACTGCTTATTACCATGCCTATTATTAACATATTGGCTGTTTATCAGTACTTAAAGCACATAATCTGCAAGGCCATATTCTACATCCCTAATTCTACCCAATACCCAAACTTAACTACCACCTTACTAACTATTAATAAGCAAATTACAGTTTATTGAGGCAAAATACGTAGTTCATGTTTTGTTAATAGCAAGAATTGTACCTTAAAAAAAGTTTGACCAAGCTTACTATGTGCACCTTAAAGGGAGACTGTATAGCAGCATATAAACAAGGATATTTAATGCAAGTTAGCTGTGGGTTCACCTGAAATAGCCAAACCTGTTAGGGGTGTCTACAAAAAATTGCTAATCTCTAGCGTGTGTGTGAGAGAGAGATTATAGATTGAGGTTTTGTAGCAAGAGCCTGCTCCTCTCCATAACCCCCATAGACTGTTTATAACAACCACCATAGAGGGAGACAACAGCACCAGAGCACAGAGGAGCAGGCAGAGATGGAGGTAGAGAGAGCAGAGAGGAGTAAAAAATGAGAAATCATCAAAGACTGATCCAAAACTACTTGGAATACAAGAATCTCTGGGAGAAGAGGTTGAGGGGGAATTAGCGGACGAGAAAACGGGAAGGATGCCGTCTCTGTCTCCCCCGTCTTCTGTGTACGGGTGTGTGCGAGCACATGGTAGGCGTATAGAGGGGGTGGCGGTGCTGCCTCCGGGGGCACATGGTTGTTTACTTCACCAGGAGATTTACCCATCTCACTCTTCAAACAGCTAACTCTTCCTGTTAGCAGAGCTTGTGTAATTATTGAGAGAACAATCGCGGTGCTCGGTTTTGATCCCACTCTATAGGGCTTTCTAAAAACTCAACAATGAACAGTTGAAAGTGAGCACGGCCGTAACGTACACAGACCAAAACGTGAGCTTAAATCTCAATAAGAGGGAATCCTTCACATTAGTGTTTGGTCAGTAGAGCAGCGGGAAGACCCATAAAGCATAAACTGCATAAAACTCATTGTACGAATTTCAAAAATATTTCTCTTTTTTTAACTTTCTCACAGATGAGAGGTGAATATATACAGTACATGTTTTTGTCAAACAGCTCTGATAGAAAACATTGTATTGCAGGCAAGCAGTAAAGGGCAAGAGAAAAATGTTATTGTGGATTAGCATGACAGCGACTGCTTACTTTGCTGTAGGTAGCAGCCACATAAAAATGTCAGAAATTTGAACAGGCAGTAAACAATTGGGAAGAAAAACTGTCTCGCACTGTCTGCTGACACAGTAGAAAAGGTGTTTGATAGAGCAGCTGCGCTGGCTAATTTCCCTCAGCCTCGTTCTTTCTTATCATGTCAGTGTGGCCTCTCAGCTAATAGCATGTTTTAATTAGCCCTTAGTCACCATGCTTCCACTGTCAGAGATATGAGCCGAGGCAATCCCTGTGGACATTACTCATATTACAGCAGTGCCACACAGACACACACTGACGTAAGAAAACATACCTTTCTCATTCTCCCTCCCTCAGGTTGAAAACACGTTGGAAATCCGTCCATTCATATGCTGTTGTATAAGGCTAGTGTGCCACGAATACAGTAAAGAGCATCTTTTAACCCACGTGCCTAACATTGTCATAATACTAGAGTTACTTGAAAAATATTGATATTCAATACCGTTTTCAATACTATTTTTAATAGAATAGTAATAAATATTAAAATAATACTAAATAAATATATTACAATTTGGGTTACACTTTATTTTAAAGTGTCCTTGTTACAGTGTAATTCTACACTTAAAGTCCCTGTAAAGTCAAAATAAAGTATGTGTTCTGAGTCTATCACACCACAGAAAAATGTGTTATTAGCCACCCAGCCAAATTTGAATGATAAGAAAGCCGTCAAGTACAAAAAATAAGCTATCAAAATATTGAAAAAATGAGCAGTAGACTCTGCTCTCAAACGCTGCGGGCGTGTCCGCTGGCTGCGCTGAAACCACGCCCACTCGCGGGAAAGCTGCCGTCGTCACACTCAACTGTCACCGCTACAGCCGAAATGGATGCTCCTAGCAGCTTAATTGGTTCTACAAAGCCATACATGTTTGAGCCTCCAGAGCCAGAATTTAATTCAGAGGACATTGACCAGCTTCTAGAGAATCATCATCCCCCTCGGTCTGCAACAGAATGGTAAGATTTTTTTCTCCCTTTTATGCAAGTTAGCTAGAGTTATATGTAACTAGCATAACCTCACTTAGCCAAATAAAGTTAAGCTAGCAATAAATAACAGAATAAAACATTTTTACGCGTTATAGTTATGGATCTAACTAGTAGCCATCATGGTTGTTTTTAAGTATGAAAATGATGTGCATAAATCCATGAGAAATGGACTGCTGAATATTACTATAACACACAAGCTGAGAAACACAATATGCTCCAAATATGCTCTAATTGTTCAGATAACTTTTCTGTAACTGTTATAACACTGTTAAGTCACACTGTGAATTAAACCGTAGGTGCACCTGTGGAGAATGCAGGACAATGCCCACAGAGGATGAGAATGTCTGCTGCAAAGACATTAATGCTGTATGTAAAGATTTATAAATGTGTCTCCCTCCCACAATGATCATTAAAAGTATGAATGCCCAACTAGAAGAGTATTAGATCTCTAGCACTAAAACACCTTATAACACATACTCCAACAGGTTCAGAATAGATGCGGAGAGCTTCCTGAAGAGCCACGGTGTAGGACTCTTCATCCAGGCCTTGAGCCTGTCTGCCTGAACCCCTACTCCCTGCAGAATGCCCTAAACACCTACCAGGCAGACCATGGGCCACTGGAGATGAAGGAAAGAGCCGTGTAAGTTAGACAAAATAATTTTGAATGTGTATAATTACGTTTGTGCTGATCAAATGGCATGCCTGTCTTTCAAAAACTGGTAAGGTTTAGGACACAAGAACAAAGTCACACTGTTTATGCAATCACATTAGGAAATGTTTATTAATGTATACATGAATGATATGAGGCAGATTGCAGGTTGATGAATCAAACGGTCATCTTCTGGGGTCCCATTCTGTTAGACCTGACCAAAAATAGGAAAAATAAGACAAAGGCTGTTTTTGTTGTACAAAGACACCAGATATTGATAACTTCACAATGTCAGTTTTTGTTGCAATTATCAGAGAGGACCACCGACCAAATACAAACCTATATAAATATATTATGTGACATGACATTTTGTTTTTATTTTTTTAATTACAGTCGTGCTCACTACCTGGCCTACAGATGTTTTGTTTCCTGGTGTTGGGGATACTTGGGAAAGCACAACAGGGTTGTCATACCTTCTTGTGTTGTACTCCGTATTCACCAGGAGTACTCGGATGAAGATGGGGAGTACACAGGCTTTAGGCCTCCCATTTAAATTAAAAAAATATATTGTACTTGTTTGGGACATGAGCCATGTAAACAATTATTCAATACACTTAATAAATTTCAAAGTCAACCATGTTTGTATGCGTCACAACTTACTGTCAAATCTGGACTATCATGTCCATATATACATTGTGCAACAAGTTGATAATGTAAGTGTGACAGATCTAATGTACTGTATAGATTACCCAAATAACAAAAATTGAATAAAGGCAAGAATAGTACTGTGTAGATGGTAACTTACATGTTGGCAGAAAACAGAAAGGGATTGTGGACTTAGATGGGTGTTGTTAGAGCCGTTCCCTCACAACCGGGACAGCTGAACCTGGATACGTGGCTGGCAATTGCATCGGATTTCCCAGGTCGCTCATACTCTGAACACAGGAATCCAGGAACAGCCACCGCTTTCATGTTAGCCACAAAGGGTGCAGGGTCCTGGATGACCTCGTTAAAGAGGATGTCCATCAGCTCAGTCACATATTCTAAAACACAGGCGAGATCACATAGGATACAGTTTAAGTCATTCATATGGTAACTGTTGACGAACTGTTAAAAGTAACTGCAATAGAAATGTTTTTACTGCATGTCACACTGGCAAACATGCTACACATTTTTCATCAGGTGGTGCCAAAATCTTGCCAGTGGGGTAAATGCAAAAATTCTAAATTATGTATATGTTAGTATGGAGATATCAAAAGACAATTGAGAATTAACTTACCAGTAGAATATTTTGTCTTCACTATGGACACCACATGTTCCCCTCTCTTGGCCTTGGGAAATTTAATTTTGAACTGCAGTTCTCCGGCTGCAGTCCTCGCTTGGGTACGGCCAGAATTTTCATTGAAATGCAAAGCAGCCAGGTAAAGTCTGAAATGAGGATTTTGTATGGGATTACTCCAACATAATGACGCCATGGCCAGACTGGCCCTCTCGCTCTACCTGTGCGGCTGCTCTAATCTGTTATGAAAAGCTTCCACTACACACACACCTCGCTCATGTAGACAGTATGGCAAGTGCTGAGTGTTGTAACTATATAAAGTGTTGTTACTATACAATATTGACAACATACACAATTTACCTGCAAAGCATCCCCAAGTACGAGAAGACCACGTTTTTTGGTGCGAACCTCAGAATCACACTGTGGAACCCCTCCAAGGCAGATGTTTGGTAGAGAGGGCTCAGCTTTTTCACATCGCCAAGAACACGCTTGTTCATTAGCACCTCCTCCAGCTTGTAGATGGCCTTTGTTGCTAGAAGAGGACAGAGAATAATTAATACATAAAAGATGAGTGCATTGCAGCTTAGAGTATACTACAGGATTAGCATAATTGCTATTGAATATTGCCGTACCGGGCTTCAGCCACTTGTTTTTGTCAGTGGAAGGAGGGTGGAGGCACTTGGGGAAGAGTGGGTTTTCATGGACATGCACATTCTGGACGTGGTTGAGAAGAGATGTCCATTTTGCCACGGTTTCCTCTCCATTTGATGAACCGGATGCGGACCAGTAGAGGTGATTTTTTATGCTCTTCTGCCACATTTTCACCGTGTTGCAGTCTTTCTCTTTGGACATGGCATCCACCTTCTTGGTGAGTGCTGACAATGGTTTAAAAAAGATGTAATACATTTCTTCTACAGTGGGTGTTAATGTTGCACAGGATTAGCTGTGCTACAAATAATTAATCTAAAATTAACTAAATTTTTAAAATCATCCTACCTTTACATAAATGCCATACATCATAAAAGTGGTCAATGTCTGGTTTCTGTTCTCGAACAAACTTTTGAACCTGGGTGTGTCGGTCTGTCACCAGGGAAGCTACTTTGACACCAGATTTTTCGAGAAACTCCAGACTCCGGATGAGCCCTTCCTTTTCCATACGGACACTGCTTCCCACTTCATTGCTCTGTGGATCATAGACATAACATTTCTTTAAATACAGACTTCTTAAGTATGAAATTTTATTAATTTCTCAATGTCCCAAGAGTTTCCCTTGCAACCAAGTTCTGCCTACTTGGTTTTTATAATCCATTTACCTGTATGAGCTGGATATCAACAATTTTGTTTGTGCTGAGATCCATCATGGAGTATGAGCCATACTTTGCGCAATGTCCTGGACTGTCAGCTCTCATATCACCACCAAGAGATACAGTTTCGCTCTGTTTTAGACCCTCAAGCAGGTCAGACTGGTGTGATCGCCATTTATGCAGCACGGAAGGCAGAATGTAGTTGTGCACATGATTTCGATGTGTCATTCTGCTGAAGGTTCTCACATGCATTGCATTGAGTACCTGTAAAGTAAAATCAGAAATAGCATGTACTACTACATGTACTACATACCACCATAGCATTGTGCTACGCACTGGCCTTATAAACTTTTAAAAAAATAAGGTCACTATTTTTTACAAACCTTGTTAGTCTGGATGAAAGAAGAGCCAGTGTAGTACACAGCGGCTGATAGGTGCAGATTCCCTGCTGGACAGCTGCCCAGAAGTGGTTGACTCTTCCACTCTCTGGTGTATGAACAACTCTGGTGGAGGCACTTCTGGGTCACAGAAAGGAATGTTCCTTTTACAAATTTGATCACCTTGCAGACTCTTGAGCAGGTGGGGCAGATTTTAAAAAGCTCAAGCAGGCACTCCTCATATATCAAGTATTTCACCATGTCCTGTGGTGGCTTGGATGGTGCTCTATTGACAAAGGAAACCACAAAAAAAAAAGTCTTGTAACAACTTGTTTGTATTTTTCTAATTTCTCAACTTCATAGTAAAATTACACTACAATCACATCAAAATCAATTCAAATTATGCTGAGGAAGAGATTGTTCATATGTTTGATTAACAAGGATCTACAACAAAAAGTTAACTTACTGTTCACTGCTGGTGTCAACCAATTCAGACATGCTGGGGAGGTAGGTGGAGTCATCAGGATCTGCCATGTTGAAACTGTTTACGGAGTCCTGAAAAGAGGGAAACTCTAAGAGAGAACGCTTTGGTGGTCTATCAGGTGATGCTGCTTTCCGCTTAAGTGGAGTTGAAGAGCAGAGCGGAAGAAGCTTGGCTGTGGTGTTGCCAACAGCAACACTCTTTGTGGCCACCTTAGCTTGAGAACCTGGAAAATATGAGGATAGTAATAAAAGTTATGTATAGCATTTATATTTGTAAGAAAGGTGGAGCTATGTAAATAGAACAGATTTAAAAGAAAAAAAAAACATCTCTGTACTTGCAAGATTTCATATGACGCATTACATTCATCAGAATGTTACTAGAAGTAAAAAATGAACGATAACCGTACTGTCTGTGTTCCTTGGTGTAAGATAGTGGTCCAAGGAATCACAAAACTCACAGTTCGGATCATATTACTTTTTATGAGCCACAAATCATCATTTTTCGGATTAATAAGAAAAAAAAATCATACTTAAAGCTTTAGCTGCTACTCTGATAGAAGAGCAAAGACTAGTAGCCTAGCTAATAAAGTTAAAACATTATCAAAGCAAGTAATCACTATAAAATGCATTAATTAAGCATAGATAAATACAATATAGTATATCGAAGCTACAAATAAAGTAAGGTTTACTCTTTTATTTCAGGTACAAAAATGTAATTATATGTTAAAAAAAAAATAATAATAATAACTCGGTGTTCACTCGCTCTCTGAAACGCGCCTCGGGTTTGCGCGGCAGTGAGCACACAAAGCGCGCGAGCTGTGAGAACGGAATTAAATTACCTTTTTCCTCTTTTAGCGATGAAATGGTTTGAAATCTATTGAATGTGAAAACAAGCAAGACAACACGTACAAACTAGGCACTTTACCTCTCAACATACCTGTATTCTTTCTGTTGGCTAGTGTTCTTTTAGACAGTTGTGTGGCCACAGTCCTTTTCCCCACAAAGTAATCTGTCTGACATCCAACTTCTCGGGTGACTTTTTGCATGTTGTCACACTGGAACTCTATCTCTCTTGTGGTTGGAAGGGACTGCTTTGTGAAGAGATCATAGTTGAAATTACTTGACTAAGGAATCATATTGATGCATAAACAAACAAGAAAAAAAATCACGTTAGAGAGTTTTACAATTTAGTAGTTACGGTGGACTACCAACTATAATTATAACATATTAAGCAAGCACACAAGGCAACTTACACTCATTGGTGGGCACGCACTGCCGATGATGGCACCAGTTGTCGGTGCGACGGGAGGATGAAGGCCGAGGCGGGAGATAGTCGGTTCGGCCCCATTCACCAGTAACAGCGGATTATCAGTAAATCCCAGTTGTCTCCGACTAAAGTTAATAAAACTATCTGGTGTAAAATGATCACTACAGAGGCGGGTTTTGGTGGTGATCCTGAACTCTCCATCAAGTTGGCTCTTCACAAAATTAATCCACCTTTTCTTGATGTGATCGTTTTTCGGAAATTTAAACAAGGACACCGATCTGTTTTGAACGCGATCGCATCCAGGTAGTGCGCATTTCCGTGACGAAGGCATAGCTAGTTAGCAAACTGTAAGCTGTAACAGAGAATGTAGAAAGCTGTAGTATGTAATACTGACAGTAACTCGCGATTGAGCGGCAAACTGATGTGAATCTGCTCTATTTATATTGTTAGGGGAGGGGCCAGCGTCAGGGGCTCCAGTGCGTCATCAAGTAGGGGCGTGTCCAATAGCCCAGGGGGCCTCAGTGCGTCATCGAGCCCCCGTTTTAGCCCCGCCCAGAAAATCCGTAACACAGCAATGGTGAAAAACTGTTTAACGGTCTAACGCCACAATTCAGCACTTCACAGTTCACAGTCTTTGTAATATGTTTTAGCAATACATTTCTAACATTTATAATGTGTTTAGAATTTTTTTTTAGAATTGCCTTTACAGGGTCTGGGTACTGTTTAATATTTATTAACTACATGTGCTTACTATTGGGTTAGGGTTGGGATTAGGGTTTGTCTTGGGGTTACTTGCATGTAATTATGCATAATTAATTGTTATTATAATAGTGATTACATGTAACTTGTGTAACAAGGACGGCTTAAAATAAAGTGTTACCAAATAAAATTAAATATTTTTTTTATTAATATTTCAAAACTTTAGTACAGTTTCCATACTTACGGCTTAATTTCTCAACTTGCAAGAGGTAAAACCTCAAGCTTTCATTTTTTTGGGGTACAGTATGAGTCCCATAAAAAAAGGCATGATAAAAGGCATCAAAGACTTGCAGAAGAAAGCTAAAATGGCATAGTTGGTTCAGTGTCTTATATCGATTTTGTGGTTAGGGTTAGTGTAGAATTTGATGGTATGTTATTTTCAAATGCAATAGAGAATTAACCTTTTAATGTATATTTCAACACTGCCGAGATACACTGACGTACAACAAACAATAAAATATAACAAAATGGTGCCACATTCAGAATCATTTATTTCTGAGAAAATTGTATGCTCTTTTAGCACTACCCAATTTTATTTAAGAGTAGTAAGTTCACAAGTACAGTTAAAACCTTGAACTTTAACTTTCACATTTAAGTGTCTGTGATTCAATTCAATTAAATTCAATTAAATTAAATAAAGTTTATTTGTATAGCGCTTTTTTTTACCGTACAAATCGTTGCAAAGCAGCTTTACAGAAAAAAAAAAGTTTCTATATTTAGGAGTAGGGTTTTAGTGGTGACTATTGCAGAAACATACAGTAAAAATCATGCAGATAGGTACAAATTACACGTAATCAAACAGACAGTGAACACTAATAACTGCAATGATTATATGTTGCAAATAAAAACAAACATTGCAATTGCAATAAAGCAAAAATTGGTAGTTTTATATGTTGTTCCAGGGTTAGCATCATCTCTATCTTCTGGGAGGGTTGGCATCATCTCTTCTTAGGTGTTTGTCATCTCAGATCTTTGTAAGGGCTGGATCCAGACTGAAGCTAATAAGCTGTGATGACAGGCTTACAAACGCTTGTCATTACAACATTACATCTGGTGAAATGCATGGAAGCATGTAATCTTGTAATCATCTGTCCACAAAAAAATAAATTATGCGAACCTTGAAAAAGCATAACAAATGCACATTAAACTCGGCATTTCACTCCATTTACTTTGAATTGAGCCACTTTGAGCCACTGAAAACACTGGATTGAGCAGTGCGCGTGTGAAATAGTAACGCGTTTCACTCTGAAACGCATAATGGATTATATTCTACTGAGATGTGTTGGACCAATGTGCTGATACCGAAAAAATTATTTGAAAAATCAGTAGTTTTGACAACACTACAGACTTTCCTGTTACCTAAATTTTCTTGCAGCAGTAACATGTAATCATATCAGAACACAAACCACCCAAATAGCACAGATATTCCAGTTTCATGTTTGTCCACAATACTAGCATATCCGGGGCAGCTGACCACTCCTGTCAAGTCCGTATGCCCAGATTCATGTGAAAATCACCCTAAATCTTTCATTTCATGGTTCAAACAAAGCAAACAAAGTAGAGAATTAAGGACTGAATGGATGGGTATAACCGAAAAAGGGGAGGTGGGGTGCGTGTAGGGGGGTGGAGTTCATTGATGTAGCCCATCTTTGTTCTGATGTGTCCAGAAACCAGATAAGATGACTAACCTGTTTATCGCTCTGATTGAAATTACACAAGCAGACACCATCCCCCCTACCGAGCCCTTAATGAACAGGTCTAAAGGACAGGGAGGGCGGTTAAACGGTACTGAGGGGGAGCCCATTATCTGTGAATAGGGGGTGATTAATGTGCGAAAATGAGACTTGGCGGGATGCAACGAAAGGCCAGGGCTGCCTCTGACCCTCATTCACACCCAGGCATTCACCCAAGTGCTCCACAGGAGAGGAGGATTGCAACACACACACACACACACACACACACACAATGGTGTCTTTTTTACATCTGTTCTCAGTCCTGTGTGTGTGTGTGTGTGTGTAGAGTGTATATGTGTACATGGTTGTGTTTATAGTCCTAGTTAAAGGGGTTATATTATTCTGAGAAGAGAAGAGAAGAGAAGAGAAGAGAAGAGAAGAGAAGAGAAGAGAAGTAAATTCAATGTTTCATTCATATATTAACTTGTCTCACGTTTCTCCTAAAATTCTGCAGAAGAAATCAATATAGAAACTAAATGAAATATTGAAATATACTGTTTAAATATTTATAACGAGTATAACAATAAAATTAATAGCACAGCTCAGACCAGTTGTTCTCTGAAGAACTGTATAAAAAATGTTTGCGTTTATATTGACTTCCCTTTTTTTTGGTTGCTTTTTAGACATGTTTGAGATTTTAGTAACACGTTACTTAAGGTCTTTATGTATAACGCATTATAAAGGATTATTAGAGGATAATGCATTATAAAATTCCCAATGTGCATAATAACACATATCTTGTTGTTAATAATTATAACCAAATTTAAAATGCATAGTGTATCAATTAATTGAAAGTGTGATAATGTATAAACTGTGGTTACAATTATTAATGAGACTGTACAATGCATTTTAAGGTCAAATACAAGGCTAATTAATGCATTAAAAGTACTTTTATAATGCATTATACATAAAGGCTTTAAATAAAGTGTTTCTGAGATTTCTTTTAGGATTTGTGAGATTGCTGGGGTCTGAAAAGCAGGAATACATATAAAATCTAATGGTTCTTTATTAACATATATGAATCCACGAAGACCCTTGAAAATCTATGAAAACTTTCCAATGCACAAATGGTTCCTAACAATTGAAAACAGTTATTCAGATTATTATAATGTTCTTCACTTTACATAAACAACAACAAAACAACAAAATCATATTGGGATTTCACATTCTTGTTAATTTGATACAGTATATTGGGATATCTGAACAAAATTTGATACATTGTTGAAATCTTTCCTGAAACCTGTAAGGTTTCTCTCAGAAGAAACATCTTTGAAGCAGGAAAGGAAAATATTTTATTATTTTTCTTTCCTGAGAAGAGAAGAGAAGAGAAGAGAAGAGAAGAGAAGAGAAGAGAAGAGAAGAGAAGAGAAGAGAAGAGAAGAGAAGAGAAGAGAAGAGAAGAGAAGAGAAGAGAAGATCTATTTAACAGTATGCCTCACTAGGTAATTCTGCTCTACTCCAACAAATAAAAAAATAGCATAACGCCACCTATTGGCTGTTCTCCAGGAAACTATTACAGCAACCAATCCTAGAGGGATACTCTATCTACAAACAAAACCACCTGCTTGGTGAACAGCTGTGCATCTTAAAAATCAAATCACAACATTTAGCCTGAAAGCAGTTCCCATCATCTGCGAGCTGTTAACCATACATTAGTTAGCATGTTAATGTGACCTGTATGGTGTAGCATTTGTGGTACATTTGGTACATGTGGGTTAAGGGCAATGGCGGGCTGTGCAGTAACTGGATGTATAAATAGCAAAGAAGAGGTTAATCGGTGGTAGAGAGGAGAAGGAGGAAGCACTCGCAAGGTCAAAGGTCAAATGATGAGCCAACACAAAGCCATTACAAAGACGGCACTCAGCTGGGCTCTGTTTGTGTAGGCAGTGCCAGGGTCAAACACACATAGAGAGAGTGAGTCACTGACACGAACGTACACAAACGCGCACACAAGGATGTGTGTCCTCTTCTTTCTTTAGTTATGAAGTGATGACCAATTGTTTTCGGATGTGGGCTGACCGAGAGCTGTTATGAAAACAGTATCATTGTGCATGAATTTGCATAATAGCAGGTTCATGAGCCCTTGGTTTCTGCGGTAACTGAATATTGATTGACAGGGAGCCTGAAAGAGGAGCAAGTGTGGAGGAGGAAGCCCTTGACATACTCAGAAACAACCTCCTTCGAGCTGTGTGCAAATTTTCACACAGGAGCAGCAAGACCGACCCTCAAGTCCTGTTGGCTTTAACCACATATGGACAATGTTTGACACGCAGAAAAACAGTGATGTGGTCCAAAGTAATTATCGCTTCGCCGGGAATTGAACATGCTCATGCCTCTAAGCTACGTGCTACTTTAGGGCGATGTTTGATACGGCTTCAAAAATGAACGTGTTCTTTAAAAGTGTCAAAGTCACAGTGCAGCAATAAGTTCTCCCACTCTCAACGTGACCTCTGATTGTTGACTCTGGAGAGATGACTGACTAATCGTTAAATAATCAACAGCATTGTCAGACTGGTTTCCTACTGAGTCTGTGGCAACATGTCAGACACAACAGGCTAGCTGGAGTTCTTGGCACTGTTTCCAAAGGGCCATTTCCCCCATATCCAGAGGGCTTTGAAACAGCAAAACCATGAGTCTTTGGACTCCAGCCCACGTCTGTGCAGGCTAATCCGCTAAATAAGGGACCCCATGCCAGGGACGAGGGACAGAACATGGAGCCACATGACACTGTGGCACAATGTGCACGCACAGCACACACAGCCAGAGACAGGAAGAGAAATAATGCCCGCTTACAAGGAATTAGAAAATGGATATTGGGAAATGTTAGCGCAGAGGTAGGATACTTAGTGGTAATTAAAAGTGCATATAAAAACTCTCATGGCTTCTCAAAAACAGAGAGCTGATTGTTTGATTGAGCTGCGGCATACAATTCATATTGCCAGAACCTGTAATAGGCCTACTAAATTGACACGGGAAGAGGATTACAAACAAACTCTTACAAATAAGCAGGCATTTCATGAATCATGAATGAATATTCAATGAGATGTCATGGTGGGCAGGGCTAGCCTTAGAAACTGAATGCAACATTCTCTTAAAAGACTTTAAAGACCAACATTTTGAGCTACAAGAATGTTAATCCATGGTTTATGCTTCTGACATTATTAATTTAAAATTTTAAATATATAAATAGTTGTGTTCAAAAGCAGGGATGTTGATGAAAAAGTACATTACACATGATTCTGCAAAGAAATGTCCACCAAACAAAACAAAAAAAAAAGTGGCAAAGAAATCACACCAAATGAATTCTTTAGTGCCCGCCCACTCCCATAAAGCACTGCAAATGATGTGACCGACTCGCATAATCACATAGATACATCTTTTGAATAAGACAAATCCTCGCCCGTGGCCTCATGTATTAATAAAGCATTCATTGGATGTGCACTTCTGAATTTCAGCAGAAATAGTCAATCATACCAAAATTTGGACATTTGTTTGATATTAATACACGCAAGGAGCAGAATTTTGATCTAATGAGTTTGTGGGCACAACAATGAAGAAACAGACCCAAGCTATTAAGAAAATATTGTGTTGCATGTGATTACTGCGGCTGATAAGAATAACTTTAGAGTGCTTTTTCACTTTCTTGTGATGTGCCTAACCTTGCACAAAGTTTCCAGTGACAAGCTATTTGTCTGTCCAAAACATAAAACTGCTAAACAGCGTGACATAATAACAGCCAATAAGGAGGTGTACAGCTATGAGGAGTGAGATCATGGACCTATGAAAATCAGAAACCTAGTGATTAATTAAATTTCCTGTCACTTGGAATGTTCTGTGGTGGCAGCTGGTTAGGACAAAAACTTACAATCCAGGTTCACTGGAAATACATGAGTCTAACTACATATCTGCAAAATCCTGAAATCCATTGCTTCAGGGACATTTCGCTGCACATTTCAGGTGACACATTTGAGGCACTATAAGCTATATATGTATTTTTTTAGTGCAACTAAAAGGTTAAAGCTCTATTACATTCGAATTTAACATGCCACCTAATGCAAATGTAAACGTAAGATAAAAATGCAAACCAAACATGGCACTTCAGTAAGCATTTAAGCTCTGTTATAGAGTGCTGAAACTCATCATGTTTCAGAAAACTGCAAGTTCAATGCTGTACCAGATGAGCTACCAAGCAAGTTTACAACGTCAGAAAAGCCATATATATGAAGGCAATGATGTGGTGCGAACATCAAAATGTATTAGTTTACAAATCATGCCCTTTTGTGTTTTGAGGTCATAACATGGTATTGTGCAAGGAATATGTCTTGTATAATCGGTGTGGAAAAAGAATATAAAATTGTGAGCATTTTATTGCCTGAAAACTGTAGTGGAATGTATGTATAGGTACACTTTTGCAGAAATGTAGACAGTCACATATTTCAAATGAGTCTAAGTTGAAAAAAACGAACATAGATTAACTCTTTTATAACAGAACACAGTGTTAGCTTTTGAGATTGTGTGTTAACAGTTTTAAATGAATGAAAAAATCTCACACTGGCACAAATAAAAATATTTTCTCACTGTCATTACACACACAGAAGGAAAAACATACTTTCAACAAAACCTCCATGGCAGAGATGTGGTAGTGTGTATGTGTGGCTCTAATTGTGTGTGTAATTGCAGAGCACGAACCCATCACAGGGACACATAGAGAGTGACACTCTGTTTTAAGAGCCAGCTAAGTGCCTCATCTACTAAAAATGTTTTAATGTGTGTGTTTTGTGTATATGTGCGAGTGCATGTATGTTTGTGAGTGTACAAGTATAAATGATGCGCCTGTGCTTTTCCCATGCAGCCATTGGCACTTTGCCAGATAGAACACCATGGATATGTTTTAAAAATATAGGATCTTCTCAATTGTCACATCTCATATCCTGGAGAACAACAGCTAAGTCCAGAGATTGTGTTCTGAATGTCCGTGTGCTGTCTGTAACAATGATGCAATCTGGACTTCAGATCCTGTCATACTGGTCTCCACCCGCTCTCGTTGTGTGTGGTTCCTCACCTCCTCCATAGCCTGTGGTATCTTTTTCTGGATAGCCATTCACAGTTGCTTAGCAAAGTGAAGCTGAATAAATGTAACAGAGACAGGGAAATTAGGAGCTCAATTCAAGCTCCATTAACTTTATCTGGAGACGCAGCCTTAACTGGCTGCTCGTTATGTTTTACTGGAGAGACACCATCGGGTCATTCTCCACCGTTATACTTACATCTCAAATCGGAGAGAAATTGCGAGACTTCTTACAGCTCTATTACTTTCATAATGACACAGTACAATTACTGTAATATTGGTATGACAGAGAAGACCTGCCAAGAATTAAATGTTGTAAGTGGAGGTATTGTGTTTTGAGTGTGTCCAAGGTAATATCTGAAAACAAAGCATTTGAAACTGGTTTTCTACTGGTTGTAGAGGTGTTGGTGGCAAATAGCCATTTAGGAGACCAGAAAAGGAGGCAGGTGGATAGGACTCTTGATTGTCCATCTTTGGGCAACCATCAAATGGCTCTCACAGATCAGGGGACAACACCCACTGGAGAGAAATTGGAGCTGCCCACTCATATGATCAGTCCAAGAGTGTTTAACAGGTAACTGCCCACTTATTGAGCAAGGATAGAGGGGAAAGTAAAACAGAGTGTCAGCAACTCTTGAAAGTCCTTGAAAGTTGGTGAAGCACTCTGGGTGGGAGACAGCTAGACAATGACCGCTCTCATACTGAGCATGAAGCTCTGTCTAGGTCAAGACTTTTGTGGAGGGCAAAATAACAACATTTGTTTGTTTGTGTGTGTGTGTGCTGGTGTACACAACAGGGTGTCAAAACTGTTTCACACAACATCACTAATACCTTCGCTTTAAGTGGACCGTTAATGGAAACTGACAAATGCTTTGTTTTTATTAGATGAGTAGGACAGATTGAGTGAAGTTTCTATTGATAATACAAATGTTTTAGAAAAGTGATTATTTATTAGCATGCCAGTTACTAACATATTGGCTGTTTATTAGTACTTACAAAGCACATATTCTGAATGACCATATTCTAGATCCCCTAATCATGTCAAATACCTAAATTTAACCACTACCTTACTAACCATTATTAAAGAAGCTAATTTTCAAAGTTTCTTGAAGCAAAAGTCATAGTTAATGGTTTGTTAATAGCGAGAATTGGACAGTAAATTAAAAAGTGACCAGGAAACCAAGCCAAGCCAAGCCACCTTTATTTATATAGCGCTTTAAACAAAATACTTTGTGTCAAAGCAACTGAACAACATTCATTAGGAAAACTGTGTGTCAATATGCAAAATGATAGTTAAAGGCAGTTCATCATTGAATTCAGTGATGTCATCTCTGTTCAGTTTAAATAGTGTCTGTGTATTTATTTGCAATCAAGTCAACGATATCGCTGTAGATGAAGTGACCCCAACTAAGCAAGCCAGAGTCGACAGCGGCAAGGAACCGAAACTCCATCGGTGACAGAATGGAGAAAAAAAACCTTGGGAGAAACCAGGCTCAGTTGGGGGGCCAGCTCTCCTCTGACCAGACGAAAGCAGTAGTTCAATTCCAGGCTGCAGCAAAGTCAGATTGTGCAGAAGAATCAGTGGAATCTGTGGTCTTGTCCTGGTGGTCATCTGAGACAAGGTCTTTACAGGGGATCTGTATCTGGGCCTCTAGTTGTCCTGGTCTCCGCTGTCTTTCAGGGATGTAGAGGTCCTTTCTATGTTCTGATCCACCATCTAGTCTGGATACGTACTGGATCCGGGTGACTGCAGTGACCCTCTGATCTGGATACAGACTGGATCTGGTGGCTACGGTGACCTCGGAATAAGAGAGAAACAGACTAATATTAGCGTAGATGCCATTCTTCTAATGATGTAGCAAGTAAATAGGGTGTTATGGGAAGTGTTCCCGGTTCCGGTTTACCTAATTAATGCAGCCTAAAAATCCTTTAACGGATTTGGATATTAAAAGCATATTAGTATGTTATGTGTAAGCCAGGTTAAAGAGATGGTTCTTTAATCTAGATTTAAACTGCAAGAGTGTGTCTGCCTCCCGAACAATGTTAGGTAGGTTATTCCAGAGTTTAGGCACCAAATAGGAAACCAACAAAATATTTTGAGTCATTATTCAGTGTCTGTTATAATTGACAGTCCTAATAAATAAATCTAAAATGAATAAGAATATTTCAAATAAGTTAATATTTTGTTCATAACAGTTTAATATATATTTCCAAAAATGTTCACACTTTATTTTAAGGTCGAATTCTCGCTATTACCAAACCAATAACTATGACTTTTGCCATAATAAACTATTAATTGCTGCTTTTGATAATGTAAAATTCAATAAAATAAAAAATTATATAACTGCATTCACAATTGTTTATGAGAGCAATCCAACACTCTCTCATGGCAACTAGTGTGATGTTTTTGTTGAAATGCTCGCTAGTTCATAAGAATCCGGCTGCGGATGGTTAGGTTTAGTTGTAGACCTTCCTGCTTATATATTTTTCTTAGAAAAACATCCATTCCATTCAAATCACATGTTACAAATCATATTAAATCATCACCTAATAAAATAGTTACAATTTGCCATTAGATGGGGTCGGAGCAATCAATTAATAGATAAGGTATTGTTTATATAATGGATGTTGTTTCTTTCACAATAAGCATATGATAATTTGTAAAGCGGTGGGGGGGGGGGTGTTTGGGGGGCACTGTTCTGTGATCAGCATTTTGAGGTGACATTCGTTAAATGTCAGCTCCAACTCTATTCAAGCTTCACATCCCAGGCTGCCCTCAGGGTTGCTTGCTGAAAAATAGCATCTGAGAAGAGTGGGACACAGAGAAAGAGAGGACAGAAGAGCATTATGCACGTTTTATGTGTGCTGATAATAAGAAGTTAAAGAGGAAGACTGAGAGTGACAGACAGCGAGATAGTTTTACAAAAGCGAGGAGAGATAACTCTGCTGATCCACTGCAGCCACGGAGCTTGAGGGGGCAGCCGGTTGCTATGGAAATGCCACTGGCTTTGCCCAAGGGCGATAAGTCTGTATGAATCAGAGGAAGGTTAAGTAGGAAAATAGAGAGGGGGGAGTGAAAGAGAAGGATGCAGATGAATGGGCATCTATTGTAAACCGTCACAAAGTAAAGCTACGCAAAAGGACATCGCAGATGAACTGAATCAAATATGTGAGGATTCACTGCTAGCAACTAAATATGTGTACGGCTCATGTTAATTGAGGGCATTAGAAAAAAAACTGTGAATGAGCAACAGAGGAAGAACGTGCAGTGAAGGATGAAGAGGCTTTTGTTTGGATTTTCAATCTGTCTTTCTTAGCCACATCAAATTTCCACCTATTAGTCACATAATCTTTTGTCTGTGTTCCAAGTGTGTGTTTGCATAAAACTGACTGAATATAGAAGGAATCACAGGGAAAAAAGCAATCTGTAAAACTGTGATCACAAAACAATTGGTTGAATAAATGAGACCCAATGATTTTGCACAGTTTTTGGGTGTTTCTTAATCTGCTGCCATTTTTAGACCTCCAAAACTTTTAGAAAACACACTTTTTAAACTGACACCTATTTATTTCATTTGTCCAACAATATATGTATGAAAAGGCAGTATGACAAAGATATTACTTTCCTCAGCAGACATCGAAACGAATGTTTTATTGTGAATATGAGATTGAGCTGAAGAATCAATGCTGTATCAGATGCAGGAAATCACACTCGCTCAGTCTCTCTCTCATAATACATTGAGCTTTTAATACGGTGAAACAATACGTTTTTACTGAAGCAACTCTACGTTAATTTGTTACTAGTTCTAAAGTGATATTTTCAAATTAGGTCTGGAGGTTTGAGATTTGACAGTTTAATATACTCTGTTGTTGTTTTTCTTATATATTTATACTGGTTCCATCTAACTTTTGTATAAACGCAATATCACTTTCATACTTGAGCAATACTCTATATCAGCGGCTGTGATTAGACCAGAGGCACTAATATAGAGCTGGTATCACTCTTGTACTCCGTACTCAAGTAATATTGCTCATAAATATAATATATATATATATATATATATATATATATATATATATATATATATATATATATATATATATATATATATATATATATATATATATATATATATATATACATACACACACACACACACACTCACACACACACACACACACACACACACATCACAGGGGAAATCTGTAGTTTTTGTAATATATGTAACAGTGATGGAAATTACATTTAGATTTTTGGGGGTTAATAATATGGCTGACTCGTTTGTCTTGTTTAGGTTAATTTATCTGAAAATTAAATACAATTTTATTTAAACTATTTTTTTTATTGTGATTGTTGTTTTTTTAACATTAACAGCATAATGTTTGGTTGTGGCAGAAATAATCAATGTAAATAATTTATAAAGTATTTTCACAATTTTTTTCTTTCCACTATTTATTTCGATCAACGTAGTATTAAAAAAAGGAGAAATCCATCTTTATATGATGGATTTTCACTTACCACAAATTGCTTGTGGTGCTTCTCATTTGTAAGTTGCTGAGATGTCTGCAAAATGAAAAAAAAATTTTTAGAAAAAAAGAAAGAAAGAAAGAAAAAAAGAATGAATGAATGACTTTAGTATAACAATATTTGTATAAAGATTTGTATGTCTTTGTGTAAAAATATTAAAAATCAAACCCTAGGACATATGTGCCTGCAGTTGAAGAAACAGTCTTCTTCAGCTTCTTTAAGTGATGCAGGTACGGAGGACTAGACAAAAGTTACAGAGTCTGTGTAGACTACAGCCACACATAGGAAACAAGAATCCATGGCCAGGTGGTTCCTGACAGCTAAGTCGGGATGAAGAGCGAGGGGTGCGAGGAGATAAAACAGAGAGATGGATAGAACCTCAAACGATTCGCTCAGTAGATGAAAGTGTAATTTATTACCGGCTACTCAAGGGAGACAGAATATTCCTCTAGTGCACTTTTCCCGTCATCACGTGTCTGTTGGAGTGAGGGATGGGAATATGTTAGAAAGAAGCATTATCAGGGTTTCTGAAAGTCTGATGAGCTCTGCCATGTGAAAGCATCACCAATTCGCTAGGAGGTCAAAAGATCAAGGTGGCACCCATGAGAACTGCTAAAGTATCTATGAATGTATGCATCTTTCACAACACTGCTGTAGATGGAGGACATTTCATCTGATTCTTGCAATATCCACCCAGTCTGAACACTGATATCTGAAGATACTGTATTGTAGACTCTAAATTTCCAAAAGGGTTTTTAGTAGCGATAGTGTAAAAGAAACTTTTTGGGTTCCCTAAAGAACCTTTCATTAAGAGTTATTAGAACCGTTTCTGTTCTTAGTTTGAATAACATTTAAAAAATCTATAGAATCTTTTTTTTTTTATGGAAAAGTTCCATTGATGTTAAAGGTTCTTCATAGATGCCAAGAAATTACCTTTATTTTTTTAAGAGTACCATGGATTTCCTGTTTGAAACCAAACTTTAGTCTTCTGAAACATTTACTGGCAATTTGAGCTGTTTTTCTTTATACTATTTTAAAAATCTCTGCTTCCTCCCAAAATGATGGCATTTGAAAACAAGAACAAACACTTATACTACCTACAGTGACATATTTCCTATTGTAACCATGAAAAATGTCTCTGTTTTAGAACCAGATGGTGGATGGCGCCTAGAAGCTCAAAAATATCCATCACGTCGCTTAAAGACCTTCCCTGTCGCGTCTGCTGATATCTGCAGGTATCTAAGGTGTAACTGGATTGGCCAACTGCAGTTCCATTAATCTCAGACGTCAGTTTAACGTTAGCTTCCAGAAACTGGCAGAAATGACCTCCACGGTGGGAGAGCTCGTTTAGCCTCGGTGTTTCCGTGGTAGCCATCAATAAACAGTGTTGAGTCTCCCACCAGAGAAACCAGCGCTGATGAATGAGAGACTGTGCTTAATTGCTGGGTAAATTAAAAGCTCACCATAGTGACAGTGTAATGTTGAGCCGATATTTAAAAACTCATTAAGCATGTGGATGTTTCGTTTAGTTTAGAGTCAAGGAAAGCATTTCTTTCAGAATGAGACAAAGGACTGTGGCAAGAAATAGCAATGATAAATGTCACATGAGAGTTTTCTGAGGTGTTGATCAGGTTGATCAGGTTAAGAACACATGCAGCCAAGAGGTTTTACATCCATCTGCTTACCTTCCAGAATCTCTCCTTCAATCACAATCATCAACATTTTTCCTCACAATTCTTAAATTTCTTTCCTATATACAGGGAGAGCACACCCGTTTACGTCCAAACATTAATTTTAGGTCAAGATTCAGATGTTCATTACTCTTCTAATTTGAGTCTAATTGGATGAGGATCGGTGTCGAGTGGCTGATCAACTCCCTTGTGTGCTAAGAAGCTCTCGCAAGCAAAATATCTGCACATTAAAATCCTTTCATGCTGATATGCCTTCCTGCATCTCCTCTGCTGCTGAGCTTCCCTTGATGTGGCTTTTATTAGAAATTATATAACGGAGCCTTTTGACATTTCGTCATAGTCAGAAGACGTCATAGTTGGGTAAACATCTTCAGTAGTGAATGGGAACAACAAGAAATATAATTTGTGCTTTCAATTTGCTCCAATAGCAAAAGAAAAAAAAAATCCACAATAGCATTTCTATGAAACACAGCAGCATTAACTAATTTTCACTATTTTAAAGACAAGGTATATAAACAGAATGTATAGTGTTACAAATGCACATTAAATTTCTAAAAGAATTATAATATATATGAAACTTGTAGGAATAAGAAATCATGAGGATTTACTTGCGGTTACCAATTACAGGTTTACCTGCAAAAAAAAAAAAGCATCAAGAAAAAGTTTTTGTCTTAGAATATACAAGTAGTCTGTGAGTAATTAGCGATGCTGTCAAACAGAATTTCCTCAAAGGAAGAGATCACCCTTAAAATAACATTTCAAGGGCAATTCACAACAAATTGCACACTGAGTAAATGGTTTATTTCTAAGGGCTGTCTGCATGTTTTAGGACCTGATTCACTAGGAGAATTAAGCAAATTATGAAACATCGCAAACGTGCACAACATTTATTATTATTATCGTTATTATTATTATTATTTAGGAGCTTGAAAACCCATGCACTGTTTTTGTATGGCAAGAGCTGCATAACATTTCTCGAAAAATGTTTGTATCGCACAGAAAAACAGGAGCATACTGGTTTGAAACAACACAAAGTTAAGCCCACAATGGTCACAGTTTATTTTCATTCTCACATTTAACTAACTATTAACTATGACTTTTGCTGCAATAAACTCCTAATTCGCTGCTTAGTAATAGCTAGTAGGTACTTGTTAAGTTAAGGTGAAGGTAGGATCAGGGATGTAAAATATGGCTATTTAATAGTGAGTACTGTTTTTTTAAATAAAGTGTTACCCAAATATTTTTTGCAAGTGAACTATTCCTTTAATACTCCTTTAATATTTTGCTCTATTGTCTGAGGCCTGGTAATAGGTCAAGATTACAATTTATCTCCAAACAAACCCATCGTTATATAGTCCACCGTCCCCATTTTAAGTTTGATTATCTCATCTGATTACCAGCGTGATACCTGAAATCTAAAATATGCCCTCCGACTGAACGAAAACTAGGGCACAAAATAAATCGGCGACCAAGATGAAGAAAAGCACCAACCCTTGCGACCACATCTCAACACAGACTCCCATGAGGTTTCACCAATTAAGATAGCTCCCTGAGCAGGGGAGAGGTCTCCTGACATGCTGTCATGTAGATGGAGAGACTGAGTCATTACGGAGAGACGGTGTTCCTGGCTACAGACAGTGAGGATAGTGGCTTTAATTGGCAGAGCGTTTGTTTGGGAGTCCTGTCTGCTCGGCTTTCTTAAGGTTAGGACTGCTGGGATTTGCTCTTTATGCAAATGTCTCCCCAAATACGCAGTTGCAGCTGAGACTTGAGAACTATGTCGACACTTCCATGACTCTGACATACCAACACTGGTTCCTCATATCAGTCTGAGCCATTTCAAGACTCTTAAAATCTCAACGCAATGAAATGTTGTCTTATGGAGCAATGACAGATGAGGGTTGATGCTTTGGAATAACCACGAAGTTGGTAAACGTGTTGCATTGAAAAAGACAGACCGATGACATGTCTGAATTGACCTGTGTTTCGCCTTTGAGAATTACAGGGTATGTTTAAGCAGAGGTGGCCTTGATCGTTTGACCGTGTTACTCTTTTTTGCCCTCTTTTTCAAAGGCTCGACGTTCTGAACTCAAATAAAGACACAAATATATTGGATCCGCCATCTCTGCAGGATCCCCCGGATCAGCGCTATCTGAATTCAACGTCAACATTTGCTTTAGGTCCATATGAAAGTCAGAGAGAGGAAATAAAGAGGGGAAATACAGTATTTCCTTTCATTTCAGCACAAGCATGTGCTCTCTAAGCAGCCATAGACTACCTCAGAGAAATATTTGCTTTAGAATTACCCACAAAAAGAAACGTCTGAGCCCTTTGAACAGACTGGTGCAAAATCTCTCTGCTCAAACAAGGAAAGCGTCAACATGTCAGGAGGAAACACAGAGAATGGCGAACGTTAGCTCCACTTACAAGCACGGTTTGGATCAATGGATTTTGGTACTGTAGTTTCCGGCCGGTCACCTACTCTCATAGCCTCAGGGTTTGAGTGATAGTCACAGAAAAATCCTAGAGGGAATTACACAATGCAGATACAAGAAAATACGATGATGCCACAGATGAATAATGTCTGACATGCATGTCTGATACACACACACAAATGTGTGATGCTAGGAACGTTATTTGAATAAACATTTCCAATGAGGACATTGTGTTTTTGTTCATCAAATCGTAGACATTGGCTTAAGGCTAGTGAGATTGGTAAAGGATGTTGAGAAAACTGACATGGGTTGGTCAAAGGTTCCTAGTTCCTCATATCAACTCAAAACAGACCAGCACCCCAGGCAGAAAGGACATTTTGCTTCATTGCAGGCTAAAAAAAAAGAAAGAAGAAAAAACAACAACGAAGAAGTGTACAAAGGCAACATCTGGTTTCATATTCAAAGGCTGTAAAGGAAATGGTGGGACTTCTGTTTTGATTTATGGAATTATTTGAGAGCTCTCTCTCTCTCTTCCTGCCGCTCATCCTGTCCACATTCACATTGTCACTAATATGAGAACAAACCTCCTCACAGCGACAGAATCAGGCTTGTCTCAGATGATTGATGTTGGGATATGTATGGTAAGGAAGACACATAAAAAGAAGACAAACAGAACAACATCACTGATATTCTATTTTTGCCAGCCTTTTTTTTTTGAACCATGCTGTCTCCTTGAAAAAAAAATGTACGTCTGTTAAATGGTCCTAGCAATGCCAAAAATCAGACTGGCTTGTGACTATAACTATATATAACTTTATATATCGAAGGTCTCATATATACATTTTTTTTTATTGTCACACCTTTGTAAATATACTATCACTCATATCCACCTTAATGTTTAACACAGAACTAAGCTGTTTGCTGTAAATGTGTGGGACTTTAGATTCATAAGATACTATAGGTACATAGCTAGAAAAATATCAAGGTGAAGTAAATGGTAAAAGTATTTTTGCTAAAACAAGTTCATTTATGATTATGATAATAAATGTAAATAATAAGATAACAAACACCAGTCTGCAATATCAAGTGGCATAATGAACAGCTAACTGGAAGTGGCATGATTAACCCTTGCTCATTCAAAATGGCTGTTCTAGAGCTTATGCTAAAAATAAGTTGGAGTGCGCTTTACAAAGGTTTTAGAGGTTCACTGAAAAAACGCAATACAATTATTGAGCATTACTTTCAATCGAATTGAACTGAAAATGGAAGTTAATTATTTTGTGTTGAGAATATTTCAATCACAGTTATAGACAACTGAAACTGGACAGAAGATTTTTAGTTCCCTGTAGGGTTGCCAGGTTTTCTCAACAAAACTGCCCAATTGCTACCAGAAACTAGCCCAGTCGTGTTTCGAGAGGGGTTTCCTGGAAAAATTCGCATTCCAGGGGCTAAATATCATGTTATTGGGGTCGCTTCAACCCACGGACATAAAAAGCCACTCGAAGCAACATTAAAATAGCCCAACTCAGTGGGAAAACCTTGGACTTGGCAACGTTGATTCCCATGGAACTGGGCGGCAAGCACAAATGTAGTGTCATTTTTTATTATCTATGCTAATGCTCATTGAGCACAAAGTGAAAATACTTATTTATTTGCTCATCCTATTCCTTATATTTAGTGAAAAAGTTAGATTTTGCATGCTATCACAGGCCACTGGATTCCGTTAAAGTTCCTCTTCATTTATCTTTTCTCAGCTTAAACAGAACAATCATTATTTTAGTCAAAATAATGATTAATATCAATTAAAATGTGCTTACACAAAACCCATTAGGGAGAATTTTGAGAAGTGGAAATATGGCTCATTTTATTTAGATGGACTTTTGCATATGAAAGGCTAACAACTCAACCAAGATTTTATTACTTGGTGATAGAGCTTAAATGCTCCTTCCAGCTCAGTGAAAATGATCCAATCTGGCTTGCAGCTTGTCATGACAGGTTATATTGAGAGTACATAAATATATGGAGTAGTAATTAAATGAGCAACCACTGCTAGTATTTACAAGGTCACAAAAACCTTACATGGACAAATTGCTGGCGGGGCAAGAACTCAAGTTTAAAAGTCTTTTTGGTAGCTTCTGCAGGAAAAGCAAACAATCCGCTAGGAAAATATTTGACCAACCTTTTTAACATGCCACCGCAAGCGATAATTCATTGTTCATTGAAAAATGACCGAAAAAATCAAAATAATATATTAAAAAAATGAGGGATTTCAATTAGTTTTCCCTGAAGCACCATATCTCTTCCTAATACTCCATACGTGCTGCATCAGGACTAAGTCAAATCAGAGAGACGCAGAGGAAAGACGTGGGCAGGAAATACCACAGAAGCAGCACACCTAGTGGGGAACACAACTGTGGCCCTGTACCCCAAAACCCACCAGCAGCCAATGCAAACAGCAGCTCCCCATGAGGAAATGACTGGCCAAACAGAAAACAGCAATGAATCTGCGTGGCATGAATGTAAGGATTTCTCCATGCTGTGTTTAGGACTTGGAGTCTTGTGTGTGGCTCTACCACTTCACTCCAATAGGGGTGGACTAACGAAGAAACACACTGGCATCAGCCGTATTTTCACATTTGTGTACTGCAATTATAAATCTGAAGCCAACCCAGTAATGTACTGCATGATATAACACCTCGATGTGGTAACATATAAGTACATGTTTTATTCCATTGTGTTTATTCCGTTGTGTCTTTTGACTCAGATTTTCTTCCATCTGAAAGTCTAAAGCAATTTTCTGAGATGCACATCAGGCCTAGTCCTTGAATAAATTATTTTGTTAACATTGATCCTCCTCTAAGAGCATCGGACTTAATCGGTGTCCAAAAAGCTCATAGTCTCTGCTCTTGATAATGGTGCTGACTTCCAAAGGATCTGATAAGATCACACAACTGTGAAAAAAAAATCCCTTTCCAGATGGGGGCAAAGGAAATTATCCTAAAATCAATATGGGCTCTCCTCTTGTTGGGGTTTTTCTGAGTGTATTTACTTGTTTTCTGTTGAGCATCTGTGGTGAATTATATGTCATGTGGATACTTGGAGCCAATGTGCAGCCCATACTATTTATTATTATTACTATTAATAAATGCAAGTTAACTCTTATCTCATATCTTTAAATAATATGATTTGAAAATATTAAACTTGTGTTTTCTTTAATGTTATTATTTATAGTTTAACTGCATAAATTAGTTTTCAGACAACTGTGTAACAGTACTAATTGTGCCACCAAAAGCAAAACTGCTTCAAATACACATTTGTTTTGTTAAGGTGAGTACCAAAAAACAAATCAGACATAACTTACAAACTCTATCCATCCTCTTCATGTACATCCATGTATCCCAGTAAAAGGGATAGTTATTTATTATTAATAAGTCACTATTTTTGTTTTCTTTGCACACAAAAAGTATCCTTGTAGCTTTATAAAATTAAGGTTGAATCACTGATGTCACATGGACTATTTTATTGATGTCCTTTCTACCTTTTTGGACCTTGAACATGGTAGTTGCATTGCTGTCTATGCAGGGTCAGAAAACTCTCGGATTTCATCAAAAATATTTTAATTTGTGTTCTGAAGATGAATGAAGATCTTACGGGTTTTGGATCGACATGAAGGTGAGTATTTAAAAACAGAATTTTCATATTTGGGTGAACTATCCCTTTAAAGGAATAGTTAGCTAAATATTCAAATAAGTTATTTTTCTCACATTTGAACACGGAAAGAGAAATTTTGCAGACTATGCTGGTTGCTCTTTTGCATGGGGATTTTACATGCCCCATAAAAGTATCATTAAAATGCACCATAAGGACTATAAATAGCTTCCCAAACATTTGCTGTTTTTAAATCGTTATTTACAACAACAATAAAAAAAAAATACAACCAACTTAGCTCTCTATAGCATATTAGTGAAATAAGTAATAGTTTCTAATTTGCTAATAATTTCAAATAAAACTGGTTGAGATGTTGTGGCTGTTGAGAACAAAAACAAAACAAAAAGACAAACTAAGCAGACACATTATCTATTGTTACAGATAAGTCATTTAGCTACTTAAGGGTCCTATAGGGTATATTAAGACCTGCATTTATTGTACTCTCTCACATAGTGTATTTTGGATGAGGATTTTCTCAAAAGCCGCTATTCTATGCACATTACAACGACATTATCACATGGGGTTGAACTATGCAGGGACAGAGAAGAAAACCACATAGCTCTTGAAAATGTCAGTCATGGCTTTTATTCTCTATTGAGTGTTGAGGTTTACATGACAACAAAAGGTAACATAATACCAGTTGGCAGAAGCTAGTCCCTCATTAGAGCGTCTCTCTCCCTGACTCACCAGAGCTCGATTCACAGCTCAAATCTCAACACAAAGATGAGCTTTAAACATCCATAAACCCACATGCCCATGAACACCACAGCATTATGATGCGTATATAAACAATTGAAGATAATCACACTATGCAAATGTGATATTCCCCATGGGGATGATACAACCCATCTGTAAAACCACCTGAGACAATAGGGTTCTGGCAATACCTCAGCTAGCCAAGTAATATTGAAAAACATCGCACATTTTCACTAGTATCTCCAAGCAGGATTACAGGAAGGACTGCATAAACCAGGACTGGGGTCACTTTAGGTCAACTCAATCAAACGCCGGATCCAAAATCGGAGAATTTATTCATTGTTATGAATTTAATTCAGCTTACGAACTGCATTCTTGAGTAAGATTTTTGCTGCTAAACTAGCACAGCCTAGTTATTTCCAAACATTTTAGCACTCACTTATGAATCCTCACTTATGAAAATGAATTACGGATGAAAGCCATATTTAGGCAGGGTTTGGAAATAAATTGTGTAGGCTGTGCTAAACTGCCGAAGTGTGTGGAAATGTTGCGCTGTGCGTTGACATAGATTCTCTATCTCATCGGAAATATCCAAGGACGAGAAGTAATAAATTTTTATCACCGGCACTCAGCAAATACCTGACCTGAACATCCTAATATTGGTTCAGTTGGTTTTACAATCAGTCACTCATCTATATCTGCTGTGTTTCATTTGGCATTTAATGGCACAAATAATAAAAAAAAAACCTAATTCAGTCAAATGCTCATGATAGGAATAATATCTTGAGTCCACAGGGATTATACAGTGGAATAATAAGTAATTCAGGCTGAATTGCGTCCTTAAATAGTCTCCTTGAATCAAACAGTCTGAGGTGGAGATGTGCACCATCTTCACGAGTAGAAAGCAGGAGAGAGGAGAGTAAGTTGGCGACTAATGAGTCCGGACAGGCCGGTAACTCTCAGGAGAATTAGGTTTCTCTGCTGCTATTGGGCTCTCTCAAATCATTCTACATTATCCTCCCACCTGAATAAACGTTTGCAGCAAAAACGTCTTTCCAGCCCACTGTCAGGGAAGGGTTCAATCAGTATCCCATCAAACTATTACTGATCACAGATCTCAGCTAAAGTGTGGCAGATTCTTTAGTAATTCAAATCCGCAGGAAGCGTCAAACGCAGCATGCACACAGGGCTCTTTTAAGTGATATACAATTTAAAAACTGATTTGTTTGCATTGTCATGTCGGCGTTAATTATGTACACATAAATCAAAGACAAAAAATGAGTGGCTCATGGTACAATCAAAGGGTACTTACACTGTCAAAAACAAAAACAAAAAAAACATTCTATCTTTAGTAGTACAAGAGTATGGCATTAGGGCATTATTCTTTCAGGGGCAGCTTTGTAGCTTATTAACCACTAAAAGGTGTGTTGGTATCGTCAATTAGTACCCCTAAAAGTACACTGTTAGTTAGTTGTAAATAAAACAAAGATTATTGTTATATGTTTCTTTATCAATGTTTCTTTCAAAATTTATTTAACTGTGTTATTTGCCATTTCTTTGTAATTATTTGTGAAATTTACTGAGTGAAATGAGTTTGATGCCATTTTTCCATTGTATACACTGAACGCATTGAATTAAACATGACATTTTGAAGTAGGAAAACTGAACATTTCTTTTGTATTTCTTGTGTTTTCTTGTAAAACATACTCCTATAATCTTGTCTTTGTTTACAACTTTAAAAAAACTATTTATTTTTCAGTGTACATTTATTTATTTATTTATTTATTTATTTTCTGAGAGTGTACAATTTGTTTTTCTTTCTGAAAAACTACTGAATACTGATGAAGCAACCTAATTTTTAAAGTCAAAACATAATCATGTAAAGATATTTTCGCGAACTATAAGCTGCTGTAATTTCCAAGATTTTAACTAGTTATATAATTGTAAATACACATTTATTTGAAGGACTTGGAAATACAATGATCAGTTTAAACATTATTAAATGTTATATCGAATTACCTCAAGTCCAATCCAAAAACAGCTGTTTACGAGGGTGTTGTTTTCGTTGGCATTTGATGTTTTAGAAGAATATAAAATAAAATACATTTTTATCCGAAAGGGCCTTTAGCCCCATTCTACCCTACTAACATTAATACTATTAATACTACTAATAAAGTGATGAAAATTAGATGGTTTTTTTTTTTGTACACTTATCTAAATAGCAAGGAATATGACCTCTTCTTCACAGTCTTAAATGGGCAAAGAGCTGCATATTTAAATATTCCAAACAGAACACACACACACACACATACGTACACTCTAGTTTGTTGTACTTGTGGAACCTGTCAGCAGTTACAGATCTTGCTCTTAGCACTTCACCACTAATTGCCTCTGGTGCTAAATTTAGAGATTGAGTGAGTGAGCGAGAGAGCAAGAGAGATAGGGAATATGCAGTAAGATAGAAAGGAGGGAAGCTCGAGACAGGGAGAGAGAAGGCTAGAGATAGAGATAGAGTGAGATCTGGAGTTCCTTTGATCAGAAATACAGATTGTAGTAAGAAAGAGCCCTCTCCTCCTCCTCCTCTCGAGCTGGCAGGCAGCGTGGCTCACTCACCAAGCCCTCTCACACTCTCTCTCTTTCTTTCCCACCCTTTCTCACTCTTTCCGAGTCTCTGGAGAGTACCAGAACTATTCCATATGTCAGGCCTGTCAATCAGAGCAGAGCAGGGGATCCCACGCTGCAATCCATCACCTATTCATGCACCAAAGTCGGCGATTTATTTTGTCACTATGGGTGGTTTTAAACCTCCCCTGGACATTCTGCCACGGTATCCAAATAATCTGAAAAATTAACGATGTTAATTGCTCTATTTAATGATGTTGGATTGGCAGTATGTCAGAGCAATCAAAACCGACCCCAGCAATAGTGCAAGAGCAGCATATGGCTTGTTTCAGTGTGTATTTGAGTTTTTGATGTTGTTGTGCCTGCTAAAAATCTGCCAATCATTTTGTATTTAAACAGAATGAAAATATTGTTATTTATGGGAATGCATTGACTGACCTTTTGCCGACTGCTTGATTAACATCCTACACATGTGCATATGTTGTTCATGACGTACATATTAATTGAGGTGCATAGTTATAAATAAATAAAATATTATTTTCCATTGAGTATTTCTGCCTATTGCATGCTGGGAAAGCAAAGCCTATTCTGATATGCTGTCTACTTATGAGGTTTCTAAAAACGACTTCCATTAATATCTCAATGCTTCATTGTCAGGTCTTTGTTTGGTATGTAAGAGTATTTTAAATATACAAATATAGCCTAAATGTTGTCAGCGTTTTTTACAACCATTTTAAAGATGCAAGTAAAACCACTGGGAGTTAAAATCATTCATGCAGTTCAATAACGCAAACATATCATAGGAAATTTTCTCTTTTAACACTTCAAAGAACAAGAAGGACGTGACAATTAGCAGTCATCTCCTCATCAGCTGTCAGAGGAGAATTCAGCGCTCTACACACAGCCCAGTTGAGAAGTCCAACACTTCAAAGCCTACTGAGGTGTTCAAATACTGTCTCTCTCTCTCTCTCTCTCTCTCTCTCTCTCTCTCAGATATGTTATGGTTTTTTTTTCTGTTACATCACAGAATATCATCTCAAATCATGACAAAAAAGATTTGTGGTGTTAATAATATTTATAAAAATCTAGGCAGTGAAACTATTATCAGCGCTTCAATGGGGAAAACTGCTGCTATTATATGGACGCATACAAATGACTAAATTATTCACTAAAGATGCCACATTCTTATTTCGAATTTTGCTGAATGTTGCTGAATGCTCTTTAAAGGTAGACAGTTTACTAATTTAATAAGTGAGGACAGTTGTAACATTTGTTTTAGCAGCGCTGCACAAATACTGACAATAATAGATGCTTTTATCTGTCTACTAAATGTCAAAAAGTAGATATTTTTTGTACATTTTGTACATATTTTTGGTACAGCTGTCCCTGTGCCAGATAGTAACACATGCTGTGACACTCAATTAAATAAATGTCGGGGCCTGCATTTATTTTAGTGAAATATTCACTCACATTGTATTTTTTTAGCTATTTTTAATCTACACATAAGTATCAGTTCAGTATTTGTGTGATTGAATGCCTTTAATCATTTTCATATTGGTGGCAGATAGCCAATACATTCATTCTCAGTGCGGTCAAGCCTTGTTTTGCAACCTAACATGCTAGCGGCTATCAAGCCTACAAAAAACTATTAATTTTAAGACCAGTGGCATAGCAAGCCCCGGGCCCATATGCAAAAAATGTTTTACGCACATCCCCCCAACCCCCATACGTACTGCTCTGTTAACTTAACCTAGGCCCTATTGGTGACTTTTCGGAAGTATATTTACAGTATAAATGCTTGAAAATAATATTGAATGTATTGAAAGTCCATTCATTATTTGTCATTCCTTTAAAAAACTAAAACTTGAATTTAACAAACATAAAATGTTCCAAACATATTTCTAAATTAACTTGAAAAAAAGAAAAGAAATATGACCACATTGCCATTTAAAAAGCAAAACTGAAATATTGTAATTGCATGCAACAACAGTTGTGTATGAGAAAGAGAAATAGAAAGAGAAAGAGAAAAAACGACAGGGGATCCAGTCGTACTCTGGGCGAGAATTCTAATAAGCTGTTGAATAAGGTCCATGCCCATGCAGGGCTCTATTCGTTCCCTCGTTTCAACTAAAAGTTCCCATGGGCTCAGCGGGCACCTAGACTGTCCTGGCCCATATGCACCTGCACTCTCGCATACTCTGCATTACTAACACTACGCCACTGTTGAAGACAAATCAACTTTTATAACAGGCAGTGTGTTTTCATAATCAGACAGGAATAATTATCTATTTGTATTAAAAGAGAAAAAAAGTTGTCCCTTTCAAATGTTTTTACTAAATGTGAACCATAATAGATTTAACATAAATTTCCAATGTAAACAAGCATGTATGATCAAAAATTGAAGGCATGAGAAGAGAAATATTTGCAGTGTTACAGCCATGCCACATTACAACTTGCCCACTCAGTTGGTTTAGCATATCGTAATAAAATATTCTGAAATATTTATTCAACACCATTGCAAAAATGCTATTGAATCCACAGCACAGCCAGTGGAGATGATTTAAGAACAAATGACTCGTACGAGTGGTTCTTTTTAGTGAATCAAAATACTTACAGTAATCAGATTCCTTGACAAATGACTCTAATAGCGGTTTCTTCTTCTCATTATTTTCCCCCCTACTCTTTTTAAAGTAAAGACTGTTGTTTTTATACGATTTTTGATGACCGTGACATCCTCAAGACATCATTATTTGCTCTGACAATAACAACAAGTTCACCATGTTAAATCTGAAGTTGAAGGAAAACAAGTTAAAAAAAAAAAGTCCAGCCTGGTCCAGCCTCCAGCTATGTAATCAATCACAGAAAAAGTGAAGTCACACAGAGGAAGCTGAGGATGGTACAGAGCTGCTCGACACTGCTGTGTTTCATCTGAACAGAACACATGCATGATTTACAAAATTACCAAAAAACATGAAACACTCACACACTAAGACAATAATCAACAATCTGACAGCTGTCAGAGGTTTGTTTAGTTCTTGTTAGTGAAAGGACTGTAATTTGTTTAATGCAAACACAGATAATTTGACAGCTGAAAGAAATGAAACGTGCACGTGTTTTATAATTTACAAATAACACTATGTAAAAACTGTACACGTGTCCATAAGCATTCACACGCTGTTCTTGCATGTATCACACACACACACACACACACACACACACACACACACACACACACACACACACACACACACACACACACACACACACCTTTTTATGAAATAGAAATACCTGACTCCTTGACTATATAATAATTAATTACAATGTTCCTTTGACATTGACATACAATTAAAAGGCCTTTTTCTTTCTCCTAATTAGACTTTGTTTCTGGTGAAGTGATTGGTCCCAAGGTCTTTTCGACCCCTAATTAAACACAGACAAAAGTAATAACAGCAAAAAGGTCAGAAAAGCTCTGTTGAAACAATTAACAACTCAATGACTCATTTCAAAGGTAATCTGTACAGACCCAAATGGACTATATATCACAAGAAAAAGACATTTTACTGACAGGCAATACAAAATGTGCAGGCTCATTATGATTCACTGTAGTTAAATTGCTAGCAATACAATGCAGAGCAGTCATTAAATGCCATCGTAATTCCTTCACAATAGAAAATGTTTAATATTTCAGTTTGTGAAAGCTTAAATGCAAAGCTTATTCCTGGTTGTCAACTAAAGAAGGGGTCATCGGGCCAAAAAAAAAACAATAGTGGCGTTGTGGTCCTATTAAATGTTCCTAATATCAGGACATCATCTGCTTTTGTGTTCTGTAGATGAAAGAAAGTCACACAGGTTTGGAGAGACAAACTAATGGACCTTCAGGTTCTCCAAATCGGAAGTCATCATAGTTGGGTATAGTTGGGGAACTTCTATAGTGTAAAACAGAATGTACAACAAATGTATATCCATGTTTTCGTTTGCCTCAAAAAAAAGAAAGAAAAAAAAACACCACAAAACCATTTCTATGGTTTTTATTCCTAAGAGAGAAAAGTATAAAGGGCCCACTCCAATGCTGGGCCCTTTTAATCGTGCTTACCTTCCCTCCCTTACGGCGCCCCGGTGGGCCGACGCACTTTGGGGCCAATACAATGTGATGGAACATCATGCAGGGACAGGGTACATTGGTTTGTCTTCTGTATTGACAGAGGGAACCCAGTCACAATGCGCCATAGACTGAATAATGAATTATCTTGCTCTGCCTCCACCTAAATAAAACTTGCTTCACCTCCTGGAAATATGTGGAAATATTACAAAGTATGTAAACAGGACATTAACAGATGCCAGAGATGGGACACGATAGAGACGGATGCAAAGAGGAGACACCAGACCCGTCAGCAGAGAAAATACTATAAAAGGCTACAGGCAGATCAACTGATTGTGACACTCAAAATATTGAAATAAAATTCCAAACACAAAACTGGGGGGTTTACAAGAATGCATTTCTGAAGGTAGTTGAGTGTTTTCAGAAATGTTGCAATGGCATTTTCTTTTGATCTTACCTCCGTAGTATGCATATGAAAGCACAGTGCTGCTTTGTTTACGGCAATTAACAAGGAAACACTGTATAACAGCTGTTCCATAAGCGCCACCAGCTGCCAGAGAGTGAAAATGCATTTTTATCATAATTTCAGAAAGCTTAAGTCTGACCATTCTGTTTGTTTTTAATTCTCATATACTGTATATGTATGTAGCATCTTTGTTCGGATTGTGATTAAAATGCAGTGGTTGCATTTAATTTAAAATGGATACAGATATTTATTTATTTTTGTTTGTTTGTTTAGGGGCAGTTCAACCTTTAATAGAGTTTACTCTTTCATTCTTTCTTGTCTCTTGCTTAAAGTAAAAAAAATAACAGATATCGGTATCCGAATCAGCCCATTTGCTGGCAGTCGGAATTGGCCATGAAAAATCATGATCAGTGCATCTCTAGTTTTTATAGTTAGTCTAGTTTATGATGAGAGAATTCGCAAGAGAGCAGACTTTAGTCAGTGACTGTGCACAACAAAACTCAAGTTTTTCAGCGATGACTAATTTGAACTCCTCTGATTGGCCATTGCATTCAAAAATTTGATGGAATCGAGTGTGACTGGTTATTATGCACAACACTGTAAAAATGAAGGAAAAGAAATATGATGGAACAAATAAGCCCTATTAATAATACTAACCCAATAATATAATAATTGTCTTGCTATCCTCAAAGGCATTAGCCACTAGCTGTATGTCTGACTATCGTTAACACACAAAACTATCACTGTTGACACAACCCTATATCCTAGCATGAACCAAAGTATACTTTGTGCTTTAGAATTAAATGTTTTTGTTTGTTTGTTTTGCTGCTGTGTCGTTAATTAATATCCTCTTCACATGTGACATGAGCAACAGCCAACAGGCTGACATTTTCTGGTTAGCTTCAGCAGTTAGCACACCATTGGCACATTAGCACACTGTTGAGGTATGTTGTCTGGGTGTTCTGTGTCTGATCAGTAAATCCAGACAGAAGAAGTTTGTTTGTGAGCTCTACCTCTTTCCTATCAGCATCTCTCTTACTGCTCCGACTTTACATGAAACCCTCTGGGGAACGGTGGGAAAAAAGGCTCTCTCTCCCTCGTTTTGTTTCTCCACTCTCTGGTCATACCACTTCACTCCCTCAGGATATAAAATCTCCCCTCTCCTATGTCTCTCCTTCGAAAATGTCCAGCTACCTGTTCCCAAACATGCACAATGGGCAATAAAACCGCAAACTGTCTTGTTTCACGATGCCAATTACTGACCAAGCTCCTCTGTTGGACTTTGACATTCAGAACATGTAGTGTGTCTTGTACGGAGCCTTTATGCAGTCCAAAACTGCCACACATGACATTAGCAAGATGTTATTTTAGGATTTCTATCAAATAAATGTAATTTGCAACCAGTGTCCTGCAATACAAATAGTTTAAGAACCACTTCCATGTCTTCTTTCTCTATTCTTTCCTCTGGCTCTTTAAATGTCTTGACTTTTTTCTGACTGTCTGACGCAAGCCTCCACGGAGCCACCCGTTTATCTCTCCCTCCATCCTCTCTGCCTTCACAAAAGATCTTTTATTTCTCTATTGTGTTCTCTCGCTCGGCACATGGTGCATGATTGCACGGGTAGGTGGCAATCCATCCACCCCAGAGAGGACGCTAAATTCTCTTCGGACCTTCCTTGCTGACAAAATGGCCCATGCCTCCACAGATTTGGCCTCATTCATAAAAAAAGCTCTGTACTAAACGGCTCATGCTTTAGAACTGAAGGCCGCTTGTAATAAGAAACAACACATAAGCAATTAAAATGAAGGCTGCCTTCTCTACCTGTCTCTTTGATGCTGAGGACCACCACCAGAGCACATGAGGCTAAACATGAACATTTCCAAACACTATTTGCAGTCGTGGATCCCTCTGGGTTTGTGCTTCACCCACAGGTTCACTACCAAAATGCTCTTTTCTCTTTCACTCTCTCTCCTCTTTCTCTCAAAAAGGATTAGGAGTCCACAGCTGCAAGTGACACATTTTTTTCCCTCCTTTTTTTTTTTATTCAGCTCCATCGCTATTGAAATGTTCCTCTGTCTGCTCTGTGTATTCACATTGTTCCAGTGTGGTGGCTGTTTATTCCAACACTCTCTGAAAGAAACCTCTAATTATTTTAAATAACGTTGCTTTGATGCCCGTTTTAGTTTGTTCCATTAAATTATTACTTTCAACGTTTAAAAATAAATGGCACTGGCTATGAGACATTTTGGAATATAAGTAACTCTATAAATACTGTCACTGATATATTATATTAGTGTCTACAACCTCTTCAGTTGCATATGATGACTAGTAATAATAATAATAACAATGATAATATAAAATGATAATATTAAAATATAAATATGCCACAATTATTCCACTGGAAACATTTGGGATGCGTAAGATATTTTATTTTATTTTATTATATTTTTTATCTCTCATACTCAACAAGTCTGCAGTTATTTGAGCAAAAATACAGTTAAAACAGTAATGTTGTAAAACATTCAAATTTAAAATAACTGTTTTTTTTATTTGAATATATTTGAAAGTGTAATTTATTCGATACATTGTACTATACTATACTATATTAAAATGTACTTTATTTTGATCAGTAATCACTTCAATCTTCAGTGCCACGTGATCAAATCTAATATGCTAATATGCTATTCAAGAAATATGTCTTATTATCAATGTTGAAAAAAGTTGAGCTGCTTAATATATATATATATATATATATATATATATATTTTGTGGAAACCAAGACACATTTTTTATATATACCGTATTCTAAGATGAATATAACGTTTTCACTAATGTAATGCATTATTCTATTGATTTTTATTTATTTTTAACAGTTGAAAAGTTGTATAGTTCCCCCAAAACGTTATTACCCCCCCTTCCCCAAAAAACAAATCCCTAGAAAAAAATAAAAATAAATGATGAGCAGTTGAGTATGAGGAAAATGTGTTTTACTTCATATATAATTTTTTGCATGATTGGATCTTTGTTATGACCAGCCAGTATCTAGAAGCATAATTAACCATTTTATAATATGTGACATTTGATAAACTTTCTCACATGCAAACAGGGCCACAATAGCCATATACTTACTTTTTCGTACAGCCTATTTGGGTTAAAAAGTTGTATCCGACACCTTGCACTGTTATGGCCAGTACATGGTGATGTACTAGAGGTAGACAGTCTGACCTTGGGAGGCTTACTATGAGCACACAGGGGGAGCGATTCTTTGATATGCACAATCAAAGACCTCCCACGTCCGCTGCTGTGAGGAAGGTTACTTTTGTAGTTGTTGTTGTTTTCTATAATACTCTGTACAAAGGCAGTTGACCATGACTTTCATACCAGCTTTCTGTTTGTGAAGGTCAGCAAGGAGGTTTTAATTACCTGGTAAAGGAACAGCGGAACTCAACAGGGGTTTCGCTCAGAGGAAACGGGTGAAAACATCAAACATGCAACCTGTCCGCAAAGCACGCACTGTCTGTAAATGAACAATGGCTCATTCCACCTATGTGTGAAAATTTAAATAACCCCACTTTCATGTTCACAATAACTTTGTTTTCAGTGGTCAATTTAGATGCATTTTTTCGAATGTTTGTTATAACCTTTGCGTTGACCCTAGAATAGCTTGGAATGGAACCATTCCTTACAGATTCTGGCCTATAGTGTAGATTTATCAGCTACATGTTCAAGCTTTTCTTTAGTCAATGTAATGATGCAAATTGTTAAATGACAGCAACTAAGTGGAACTTTGTTATTTTTAAAGATAAGTATATTTTAAAAGTACATTTGTTTTAGATAATCATATTTACATATCATTTTTCTTCTTTCAGTAAAAACTAGTGCTCTCAACAAATGAAAAGTCAGTGATCTCATTATTTCTGAGATTAATCTACAGTAAAGATTATACTAGTCTTAATAAAAGCAGAATTAGTCATATTATTTGGTGAATGTAAATAAAAAAATAAAACACTGTATATCTTATTTATACATGTTCAAGGAATAGTTCAACCAAAAATTTTTGTTGCATTTTATTTGTATTAAAAAATACAACAGAAGTCAATGGGAATAGAAACTGTTTGGTTGCCAACATGGTTGAAAATATCTTCTTTTATGTTCCACATGAGGCATGAGGGTGAGTAAATGATGACAGAACTCACTTTTTTCCATATTTGGGTGACCTATCCCTTTGAAAGCTTTGCGGGGAAAAACTATACATTACTTTCTCTTTAAATATTTTAAACACTATATTATCATGTGGCTATAAGTTGATGCAAAATGGCCAAAAAAATTTTTACGGAAGTTTGGCATTCATATAAGGCCTAGTTGGTACTGTATACAATTTCAGACAGTATTAATCCATCACCAGCAACCTGACCCATGTCCCAAATTCAGATTCTACCGCCTGCACAGCAGAAATCCAAATTCTTCTGATCAGACCTTTTCCCAATCTTGTGCTCTCTAGATTTGTCAGTTTCCTGCTCTTGGCTGACTGAGAGAAACTGAGGTTGGAATACAATAAAGAAAATCAGAAAGCTATGTTTGTGTCACATATTGTCTTTTAAGATGTCTGCTTGATAACATAACATGAATATGCCATAACGAATCATGACACAAATCAATTTCCAATTCAAATGGATAAACTGATTCAGGGAGTGTGTCTTTTTGAACGCTATGACAACCCAATGACATCATATGCCAAAAACATAGATTCACTCACAGAAAAGCAAAGGCTGAAATCACTGTTCATAAGGGACTCGAGCTTGCTGGATGTCAGTTTTACCTACATACAAAAGGAAGTCAGACCTACAAACACACTATCACACAAATGTAATAAATTAGTACTAGTACTAGTTTTTACAATGAGGCTGTGTTGCAAATGTTGGTTTGTTCTTATCACATGTCTTTAAAAGATCTAGAAGTTCTATAATGGTGCATTTTCCTCCTTTTTGAAGCTGGAAAGCCCAAATCCTTATCAATTATCTGCATGGAAAAGAGCGATCAGTGGTCTTCGAAATGTCTCATTTTGAATTCCAAGAAAGAAAGAAAGTCATATGATTTGGAACAGCTGGAGGCCGAGTAAAAACTTTCATTGCTAGCCAGTCCCTGTTTCTCTCAGTGAGCAGATGTGGGTGTTCGTTGTGAATCTTGAGTTTATTTTCTGATTTCTCTTCACCTTCACCTGACTTCCAGCCGCTTGTAGATCAGATAGATCTGTCGACAGGAGAAGGTGCATGAATATACACTCACATCAAATCAGAATGATTTGCAAGAGTCTTTGGTGAGCATGAACATCCTTGTCTGTTCAAAAAAGGGTCTCGACTCGACTTGAGGCAGGAGGGGGAGGGGTTACAATGACAGACAACTGCAAAACTGCTACAACAATAACATGCAAACACAAGCCAAACAGACAGGCCTGTGCGGAGGGAAAATTCTTTATACAAATAAACATACACACTTGCTCTGCGTGTTCATGAATTCAGAGGCTTACTGGGTTGTGCAAGAACATTCTGTATTCATGAGACAGAGGAAGTGAATGCAGATAAGGGTGCTGGGGGGAGATTTCTCTTTGTCTCAGCGCCCCCTACTGGCTGCTGCTGTGGTACTTCCCCCTTCAAAGTCCTCAGACACCTCTGATTTAGATAAAACGTTTCCCTATCTTCTCTCTCACAAAAGCAGTGGATTGCAGTACGGCGCACAATGCAAAATGTACAGTATTTGCAAGGAGGAACAACTTGTCTTTTGGGTTCAAGAGAAGTTCAGAAGAGACGTGCAGCGGTAAATGCCAACCTCACAAATTTTGATCTGAGCTCATCACAGGAGTCGTGCAGATCCTAGTGACTGGTATTTAGATGAATTCATTGTGCTCCTCTGATAGAATTCCAGCAAGAAAGCAGTTTGGGGTTACACTGGGTTGAATAATCTGGAACAATGCTCCAGCATCAATCCAAAAGCAAGCAAAATGCTCCAATCCATTTCCCTGTATGCTCCAGTCCTGTTTTTATTCTATTCATTATACATTTAGCCAATGTACTCATTCAAAAAAATCTTTAAAGTTACATGAATGTTTCCCTTTAGTCTGTGGCAGACCTTGGTAGAGGCCACATATTCAACTAGACCATCATTGTTCTCTACAGCTGCGCGGGTTCCGGCCCCTCTATCAGACGCATGCTTCATCTCAATCACTGGGCCTCTCTCCGAAAAATCTGAAAATAAAATGCTACCAATTATACCCACTCTTCTGAATAACATCCACTTATATGCAGTGCCAATTTTGCATAGTAAAAATGCAGTTCATACAGTACATACAGTACCTTGAATACATGCCATATGGTGTTACTCACCAGAAACCTAATGATAATTATAAATTATATAATTTATAAAATACATACATGCATAAATGGATGCATAAATACACATATAAACAACAAGTAGTAAAAATAATAATAATCCATTACACACACACATATAAACTAACATCATAAAACTAAAATGAGTATTTTATTTTTCCCTTAAAAATCCTAGAATAATTTGTAACATCATAAAACTAACATGAATACAAAGACAAACATCATAAATTAGTATAAGGACCAATTCTCACTATTAACTAGTTGCTTATTAGTATGTCTATCAATAACATATTTTTGATTAATTTTTGATTAATTTATTATTTTATTCGGTTTTTCTTTTCTAAGTAAACAGAATGTCACAGAAGGGTGTGAACATTGGGGATGGGGCATGTTTTATTCTGCCAAGGGCATCCAAATCCCTATTTAACTCTTTAAAGTGATGAAGAAAATAACCATTAGGAATATTTTATAAATTATTAGCCAACCAGAAAGCAATCATATATTGACACCAGATGAGAGCAAAGAGGCTTAAGTGTAGAAAAAATGTCAACATCAAGTGAGTAGCACTTCAGAGGGGAACTTGAACATGCTTTGGGCACAAGAGAAAAAGCATAAGCGTCACTGCAAAGCTTTGCACAATTACACATGCACACTCATTCTCAAAATACACATATGGAGAACCCCTATCCGTACTCTTGTTATTCCCCCCTCCAAAGTTGGTGTGTGAGAGAGAGGACAGACGAGGGCTGAATAGAAGCTCGGTTACAGACCTGTGGGCCAGAGTGAGTGCAGAGCATTGATCCAGAGCTGGAGAGGCCCAACACAATAGATGGATTACAAATGCCAGGACTGGAGCCCCTCCCCTACACACCGATGTGCCCAAACAATAGGAAAGACACACACACACAGGCAAATTAGAATGAGAGAAGCAGACAGAGAAAGCAGCATATTGACAAGAAGAGAGAGAGAAAAAGAGCGAGCAGCAAACTGACTGTTCAGGTCAGATTCAAAAACACACATTCCTGTTTATGTCTCCCATGGTTCAAAGAGCTATTCATTAGTCTTTTCTGTAAATCAATCTACTGCTTTTTAAAACAGTGTCAATTTAAGCGTGACGCCTGTCAGCTTGACGTCGCTCTGTGGATATTTAACTTGAAGCCCAATTAATCATCATGATTAATTCCTGCACAAACCAGCTGCAACTGTTCAGTAAAGCAACTTCTCCCCCTCACACTGCAGAGAGCACAGGAGGAGAGAGAGACTACACCAAGCCTCTTTTGTAATTACTGCTCCCTGGAGAGGGAGGAAAGAGAGTGTGCGGGAGAGAGAAGGAACATGTGCGATTTAAACTTTGTGTCAAGAGTCTGTGTATAATATTTTTCTCGCTTTTTGTTCTAGTGTCTATCTGAGGGGGAAGATCTACATGTGCGTGAGAGTGACAACTGGGAAAGTGATTAATATAAAACAATAAAAACAGATGGAAGACATATGTGCTTTAAAAAAAATAATAATAATAACATTCATTAAAAAAAAATTGGACAGGGATCAACCAACATGAGCCACTGAGGAATAAATGTATAATGTCAGTTAATACATAACAAGGTAGCAGGTTTATTAGCACACTAGTTCCAATGCTGATACACTTTTGACCTACAGTAGTAGGGTTTCTTTGTATTTCATTTAACTTAACTAAACTTAAATAAACATTAAACCACTAGTGAGAGACCCAGAACAAGGACGTTGAGTTGAGAAGTTTTAAAATATACATTATCATTCAAAAGTTTGGGGGCGGTAAGATTTTTTCAATTGTTTTGCATTATGACATCTCTTATGCTAGCAAAGCGGCTTTTTTGAAAACAGATACAGTAAAAACAGTAATACTGTAAAATCACATGATCCTTCATCATTCTAATATGCTGATTTAGTGCAATGCTGAAAACAGTAATGCTGCTTAATATTTTTGTGTAAACTGTGATATATTTTCTTTCAGGATATATAGATAGTTCAGTCACTTTAGTTTGGGGACCAATCATCACTAACTATTAATTATGACTTTTGTCTCAATAAACTCCTAATTTGCTGATTATCAATACTTATTAAGGTAGTTGTTACGTTTAGGTATTGGGTAGAATTAGAGATGTAGAATATGTTATAAAAATATGTTATGTTTGTATATTAAATATATTTATGTATAATATAAATTATATGAATATAAATATGTACATTGAAAAACATGTAAATATTTTGTAAATATACACTGTAAGTGTGTGTATTTATATATACATAATAAATATACACAGTACACAGACATATATTAAATAAACGAAAACTTTTATTTTGGATGTAATTAATTGCGCTAACATGAAAATTGTAGATTCACACTGAAGGCATCAAAACTATGAATTAACACATGTGGAATTATATATGGAATGATATACATAACAAAAAAGTGTGAAACAACTGAAAATGTCATATTCTAGGTTCTTCAAAGTAGCCACCTTTTGCTTTGATTACTGCTTTGCACACTCTTGGCATTCTCTCGATGAGCTTCAAGAGGTAGTCACCTGAAATGGTCTTCCAACAGTCTTGAAGGAGTTCCCCGAGAGATGCTTAGCACTTGTTGGCCCTTTTGCCTTCAGTCTGCGGTCCAGCTCACCCCTAAACCATCTCGATTGGGTTCAGGTCCGGTGACTGTGGAGGCCAGGTCATCTGGCGCAGCACCCCATCACTCTCCTTCTTGGTCAAATAGCCCTTGATGCCTTCAGTGTGACTCTACAATTTTCATAGTCATGAAAATAAAGAAAAATCTTTGAATGAGAAGGTGTGTCCAAACTTTTGGTCTGTACTGTATATATATATACAATACCATGCAAAAAAAAAAAAACATGAATCGCATTCCATGAGGTAACCATAGCAACAGTAGACTGCTAGAGCGTTTTTTCGTTATGATTATTAATGAACAAAATATTAGCAAAACACTGTCATTATCACTTTATTAAAGATTTTCATATTATCAATATATAACAAACCAAAAAAAGTTAGCAGAGTTATATGAGATAGACCACGACAGATTGCACCTCTAAAATTTCCTGTATAAATAATTATTTTATAAAAAACAACCTGCTGAAAGTCATAGCATAATTTTCTCAATTTATACTTCATAACTATATTGGATACCACATGCTCAAACATCTAGTATGGATAATGAATATGATATAGTACTCAAGTCCTCCCATTTTCTAAGTAGCAATCAATATTTTTTATAATTAACTCTGAGTTTTCAATCTCAGGAGTGAGGAATTAAAAAATGATGACCCATTTGATCTATTCTGACACCATATACACTTAGAAATATGTTATGGAAATAAAAATATCAATTTTTAAAGCTTCTACCTCTCATAAGATTTCAGCCAACAGAGTCCCATCATCCTGTCATCACAGTGCCAGAGAGAGAGAGAGAGAGAGAGAGAGAGAGAGAGAGAGAGAGAGAGAGAGAGAGAGAGAGAGAGAGAGAGAGAGAGAGACAGTACAGAGTCAGCAGCCATTGTAAACTGAAGAAATGAAGAGTGTGTTATTCCATCATTTGATTGATGACGTCTTGTAAAGGGTGTGGATAGACTACATGTGTAAAAGATGCAGAGAACAATGCCCAATCGATCATGCAGTCACCCCCATCTCAAACCCAAACTGAAGCAGGCTGAGCTGCAGCACAGGCATTTTGTCAAAAGCACCAGGTCATCATTGTGCCATAACTTATTTCCGAGGTGTTCTTTCTGCCTTAGTGTATCACTGTCAGATGACTCGAGCTCCATTTCTTCTTCCACTCTTCCTCACTGAGATGTCCATATGACACAGGACCAAGCAGTGCCATGCAATAAAAGCTTTTAACCATCTAGGACCACTTGATGCTTAAGAATGTCTCTAGGATATGCTATTAATATGCAACAGAACTGTATTATTATTATAGATTATTATTATTATTTTATTTTTATTTTTTAACTCCGCTTATAGAACATTTGTTGTATCAGCTTAATTAATGGTGATCGGTGCTTTCAGCAAACATAATAAAACTGTCACGGAAACACCAGGCTCTCCCACTCATCAACGATCCCAATCACCGGAGTTCACCAGCACCACAGTTCAAAAGTGCACCGAGCACACAAACACATTGTCTGGTCTCCATTGTGGAAAGGACTCATTGCTCATGCTTAGCAACTTACCTGAACTATTATTCCAAGTCTCACAATCTCCTTCGTCTCCTCCTGGTGTTCCTGTGTTTGTGTGTTCCTACCATTATTCACTGCCACTCCAATTCCCGCCACCAGCTCCTCCGCAAGCCTTCCATCATCCCACAATCTACAATATCTGCTAACAGGACAGTTCAGCCATTAGTATCCTTGCTCACCTCAGTTATATACTTGCTTCTGCCATTCACCCACATCTGTACAATAAACCTCTCTGTTTGATTCTAACCTGTCTGAGTCCTGAGTCTATCTACTCGTTACAAAAATAAGTTCCATAAAACTCAAAAGTATTCATAATTAATATTTGTGGATTCAAGATCAATAAATATTTTACTGGAGAACGCAAAATTATGTATAGAGGACTGAATTTTATCTGGAAACCATGGTTTGAAGATATGAAGTCTTAATGATAGGTTATGCTTTCCATTTGTAAGACTTTAAGTGATTATTTATTCTAATTGTGGATTATTGTGATGTTTTTATCAGCTGTTTAGACTCTCATACTGACGGCACCCATTCACTCCAAAGGATCTATTGATGAGCAAGTGATGAAATGCAAAATTATCTCACCTACATAAACTCATCTACATAAGATGGTTCGAGAGTGAATACATTTTTATTTTTAGGTGAACTATGTATTAGTTGCTCATATAATATATAATATATAATTTAAAAGTTTACTTTATGTATTATTATTTTAGGCAAAATCAGCTTTATAGTTCTATCATCCTTTAAAATATAGGTTGTCTGACAAATGGTGCAGGTCGATATTTTCTTTGTAAGAAAGTGTTTTCTACAGATCATTAATTTGATAAGTATCAATATAACACAGCTGCTATGAGACCATTATTAGGTGGTCCTTTCTAGTCTTATTTCAAACAGTGACAGCTTTAGCATTAACTGAAAAAACAGCCCTTATTATTAAATATGCCATGCATAAATTGAATTAAGTAATTATAGTGGGTAATTGTGGCAATTGCTAACACATTTTTACACTTAACAATGCACAGTAATTTCCCAGCAGATAACCTCCTAATTTCTCTCTTTACAGCTGCATTATATTATCATGACTCTTTGCACTTTTATCTCCCTGTTTCTTTAACTTTGTGTGTGTTCATTCATTCTTTCACATTTTCTTCAAAGCTCTCAGCTCTGAACAGAATGGAAATGGTTTAAAATAATATATAAATAACAATGCAATTAAGATAAATTATACAGAGCTGGGGGTGGTGTGGGGGGGGGGGGACTCTTACTGTATGTCATGGACTTTCTGTTACAGAATGAGCTTCTCCAAGATGTCCTATGATCCAAAGTTTGTGTTCACTTTGATCAGTGCAGCCTTGTTCCTACAAGCTTATGTAAGGTCAGATTGTTTTCACTGAGGATGCAAAGGCGGCACTGCCTCCTCCAAGCATTTGGATCCGATGAAAATTTGCAAAACTAACAAAAATATTGTGAAATACGTACAGTTCAAAAGACTGAGATTTTTCTGATGTTATGAAAGAAGTATTTTATTCTCACCAAGCATGTATTTATTTAATCAAAAATACAGTAAGAAACTGTCATACTGTGAAATACTATAATTTATATTATTACATTATTATATTAAAATATCATTATAATAAATTATGATCATTTTTAATAATTTCAAAATTTAGATCATTACTTGCATCTTCAGTGTCACATGATCCTTCAGAAATCATTGTAATATGCTGATTTTCAACTTAAGAAAAAAATTACTTATTTTTAGCACTGCTGAAATCTGGGTTGTTTTCGTATTTTTGTGCAAGCTGTGATACCTTTCCTTTCAGAATTCTTTGATGTATAAAAAGTTTGAAATTTGAAAAAGAAATGTTTTATAATAACTGTTTTTAGTTCCACTTTTGATTAATTAAATGCATCCTTGCAGAATAAAAGTATTAATTTCTCTCTCAAAAATAAATAAACCTCAGTGATCTTACATACTTTTAAATAGCAGTTTTATAATTTTAAATTTTTTTCCTAAATAACACTGTCTAACAGCGAAACCAGTGGAAGTGAACAGTGAAGAGAATAAAACAATAAGAGAAGGGACTTCCAAATGCCACTGCACAGGTTCTGAGCAAACTGATGACATATGTAAAAGAAAAAAAATATTATAGACAAGAGATGCTTATTAAAACCAAGTACAAAGAGAGCGGTTAAAACTCTCAAATAAAATGTAATGTATAACTACAATAACTTTATTTTCTCCTTTTATCAAACAATATTCGCTTGTGAGAGTTCTGTGGTGGAAACACATGACCCTGTCCACACACAACCATAAATGAGTTTACCTGACCAGCATATCAGTCTCCTGCCTTCTCATCATCCACTCCACATGAAATGAGAGACAAGAGCCAGAAATGACACTTTGTGGTTATCAGCGACATAAATGACAGGAGCTCAAGTACAGAACATCTCATCTTTGCAGCAGAAACTTCGATGGAACTGATAAAGTGAGATCTTAATTAAACCACACCCTATCCTGCTGAGCTAGACAGTGGGCTGGTCCGTCCGCCATTGCAGCTTCCTCGCTCTCAGTGCTGTTTGAAGAATGGAACATGAAAGAAACGGCGGCTCTCGACGTGGGCCTGTATCATTACTTGAGCCCAGCGATCTTAATTAAAAAGCATTGCGTGTTATGTGCCATAACAAAGGAAATTTTGAGTTCATTTAAATCCAATTATGCCTGGACAGTATCTCCAAAGACGATGGAGTAATTGCTGTTTGAACACGCGGGCCTTTATTCTATTGCCATGAGATTAATAAATGTAATCACAACACCGTCTAAAACAAGGGGAGACGGGAAAGGGCGGTGCATCGCTATACCAGAGGCTTTGATGGGTCTCAAACTCAGCTTAAAAATACCTGAGAGCCTGCCTTTGAGTTGGACTTGAAGAAACCTAGAATAAAAAAGTGCTAATACAGACTGGTGGGCCACAAACCAAAACTGGGTCACAGGTGTAATCTAACAAACCTCACATAGCAGGAAATACTAAACACTTCATTCAATCATAAAACACACACACATACAAAAACATAGTGAGGAAAGTATCAAATATAGACAACAAATAAAGTAACAAATAAGAAACTATTTATAACAAAGACTATATTACATGTTTGGTGCAATTAATTTATAAAAATGACTTGCTGTTCTTTAACTGTTTTCAACATTGATAATACATAAAAATGTCTTTAGCCTCAAATCAGCATATCAGAAAGAGTTCTAAAGATCATGTGCCACTTAAGACTGAAGTAATGATGCTGAAAATTTAATTATTTAAATTTGTTATTTAATCCATATTATTGTTTCACATAAATTTTTATGTATTTATAAGCAAATAAATGCAGTGAGAACAGGAGCCTCATTTTTCAAAAAAAAAAAAATTTTTTTTTTTAATCTTCCCAACGCATTACATTTTGAATGAATATACATTTTAGGATTGTGTTTAATAAAGTAAAACCAGTGATACAGATACTGTTCTCAAAGCCTATTTTAAGTGCAGCTGCAATATGGAGAAAACAATTTATCCAAACATCCAGACAAACCAATGCTTTTCCCCCAAAGTACCCAATAAGAACAAGAAGCAAAATTAAAATCCTTTAAGAGCTGCCGCTTTGCCTGACCCTTCATTCATTTTTCCAGTCTCAGGTGGTCACAGCTGCGGCTGAAGGGAAACGTTATCCTGATCAATACTTTCCCTTCCATGCCCTTTAGAAAAGAATAAATCATCTGTTTAAGAGAAAGCCCATCAATGCAGAAAGAGGCTTCTCGTTTCTGCAGGCTCCTGAATCAGCAGTCCTCATTTTTTCTTCACATACTTTCCTCCCACAAAAAAGCCTGATCCAACCTGTCCTGATCAGACTAGCATTGACCCCTGACCTCTACACCCCTGTCTGATGACCTATTGATCAAGTCTGGACCTGGCTTTGGGCAACATCCACCGATAAACCAAATGAAAGGTTGAGAAGATGCATGTGTGAGATATTCATTAAAAATGTACGTTTAGAAATTATTTGAATAGATAGTAGTAACTTGTGAATGGTTCTGATTCTGATGAATGGTAATTAATTGAATGAACAGCTAACTATCAGACTGTCCATATTCACACACACTCGTTTCTCAAAGGCCATGTATACTCTACAGCTAAATTCGGTTGTCACTTCACCTTATAGAGCTTAATTTTGTTCCATGCACACACAATTAAGTAATTTTCAGGAAAGAGAAGAACCAAATTAACTCCTGAAAAACTGGGTAGTAACATTTATAACAAAAAAAAATCTATGCAGTGTGTATGAAACTGAAGGTACACATGAACTCATTAGTAAAAATACAGCAAATAAACTTTAACAAAATATTACAACCAGCACCTGTCTACTCACTCTTCACTCCATAAACTGGATCAATTTATGCGCTGAGCCCAAAAAAACAAGCCCAGAGATGCTTAATAGATGTGTCTCTTACAATATAAGAAGTGAACATGGCAACACTTTAAAAAGCATGCTCAGTGAAGCAGTTTCCAAACATCAAGCAAAACACGAAGTCACTGTTGAAGGCAGATTTGTTAAAATCACCAAATTATATTTTTAGTTTTTGGTTACTATAATATTTTTTTGGTCAAAAATAGTGGATACCAAAAGCAAAAAGGACTAGATGCCAGAAGACCACTATACCCTAATAAAATATAATATATTTAAAATACATTTATATTATACTAAGATTAGTTCAAATCTATAAACATATTTACTAACATATCACTCGAGACTTACTGATATAAAAATCTAAATCAAATTTTATTTGGGGTACTACTTATGCACAATGCACATTTCTTAATATTAAGCCTAAAGTGGGTTTTAATGTCACTATTGATAAGGCTTGTATGATCTTTTAATAATATCAGTCTTTAAATGCAAGATATTTAAAGTGTACCTGAAGTATACTAGCAATAGTTTCACTTTAACAATCAAATATACTTCAGTATATGTTTAGTTGGACTTCAGTATAATTTCCACACAATTAAAGTGCATTAAGTACAAAATTAGTTCTAATTTAGCACACTTTAAGTATACCCTTATTCTACTAAAAGTACAATTGCAGGGTATTTTATATGTAAATGCATTTGTAGTATACTTATTTATACTTGTAGTATAATAAATCTATTTCAAATGCATTTGTGTATTTATTTTCCACTTAGATAGTTCAACTATAGTGTCAGTCATCACAATTTCGAGAGATTCTTGACTTCATTTATTTTCCAGGGTTTGCCTAGCTGTTAGGGTGTGAATCAGGCCTCCACACCAGCCAAAAAATAAATAAAATCCTTAATCTATTGCCTTGGCATGAAAACAAAATCTGAAATCTTTCCGGGCCCGCATGAAAGAAATCAAAACTACAACACAAAATGAAGTTTGATATGGATACAGGTAGCTGTCAGATTCAATATCACACAGACGCTTTCTGATCTGAAGGGAAGAAAATAAACAGGAAAGGTATCTGTCAAAAACAACAAGATGATAAAATAAAAAGAGAAAACAAATCTATATCTCCAAGGCTCAAATCTGCCTCCATGTGCACTTTCTGTTCATCCCCTCCCAAACATCTCTGTTTCTCTCCCTTTCCGTTCCTCTCTGCCTCATTGACACGTTGTGTTTCTCTATGATGTGTAAACCTCTGAATCTGACCTGCTGCTCTGTAAGGCCTGCAGCTATCTCCAGCATGCATGTGCAGCCCCGATGGGAGAGGTTCAAGTCAAACCTCTATAAATATTTCACTTCTGTTTTCCCCCGCTCCCAGCTTCTTGCACTGAAACTCTCTCACCTTTGCTGCCAAAACAACTACATTCTCGCCAAGCAACTGGGGGGAAAATGCAAAAAAACAGCTACATAAAATTACTGTTAAAGACGAACGCTTTAAATCATGCAGCGCTGAAGATAAACACAGTGCGCTTTAAAATACTCATAGTAGGGCATCATAATCAGATATTTAGCTTTCATATTTTATTCATAGCATGAGGGTAGGACATGCCCCAAGTGCATGTTTGCGTACGTGTGGTATCCAAATCGATACAACCGAGCTTGCCACTTCTCCAATCTCTCCCTTTCTCCCTGCTCCACTTTCCCTGCCTGTCAATCCTCTCTTTACCAGCCTTTCGCTCCCTAATCACCCCCTCTTATATTTTTTTCTCCCAAATAATAAATGTCAAACCACTTCAGACGGAGACCCCACTCTGGGGAGATATCTTGGCCTTGTGAAACACTATTGACTCACTTTAACCCACATCTCTAACTGCCCAGTGGGCAGGCAGATCGCTTGGGGGGTGGGGGAGGGAAGCGTTGTCAGTTTTCATTTGATCAGCGCTTGGCTGGCGTTTGTACTGTCCTGCTGGTTCCCCCCAGCGCTCTCCTAACTCAGCGGAAGAACATGGGCTGGGATCAAAGGTCATGTCACAGGTCAAAATGCAGCATTAGCGCATGGTCAAGGTGAAATTTCAGAGGTCAAATCCAAGGGATTAGCTCAAGGAGAAGGTGACCGGGGGGTAAGATAGAGGTAGGCGGTCTCTGGAGGACACAGGTCAGAGGTCAGATGACTGGTGTTGGCTCATGGTCAAGGTGACGGAGTGAATTCTCCTGAGGGTGAAGTTCATCCCTGCTCTGACCTTGAGAAGATCAATACCAGCACAACATCTGCTTCTCACTCTTCTGCAATGGCTTTTCCTTTTGTCTTCTGTAAGAAAACAGGTCTTCCAGTCTTGCTTAACCCAATATAAGAGTCATTCCTAATAACCTGATCTAAGGAGAAAAAGTAACTATTGTACAAGGTGGATGATGCAATTCGTATGGGAATAAAATGTATTTAAGCATGAAGGTCCATCCATAAATCACAATACCACATTTTTATATATTTATATATTTATATATTTACATATTTATATATTTTCGGAGTGTGTATGTGTGTACAGTATATATACATATATTTATATATATATATATAGTATTGATACATAATGGGTAATCAATTTATGTGTGTACAGTATATATACATATATATATATATATATATATATATATATATATAGTATTGATACATAATGGGTAATCAATTTATGGTATATGCTTTTCGGTGTCCTTATTATCCACAAATATGAGCGGTGGATCTGATTAGTTCTGAGCTGTTTTGTTTTAATTGATTTGGTTAACCTATATCCTGTCTGAAACTTACACAATAATATCAGTATAATACAAATAATATAATATTATAATATAATACAAAAATGGATTCAATATTAAACTTACCTCATATCGTACAGTATAAGCCAACTCTAAATCCCTTATTGAGCAATGATTAACTGTAGCTCTTTATTTCTGTCCTGTTCATTTTGTTTCCATTGTGTAAATGTTATAATTAATAAAGTGCCTCAACTGGAAAATAAGTGCCTTTATATTTGACACAAAGTTTCCTATACCCTTGTTATATAAACGCTCTCATAAATTAGAACACAATAAGTCAGAGTATACGAGAAATTACCATATTCTGTTTCATCTCTTTCTTCCTTTATCCACTTCTCTCCACCATTTTAGTTGCTTACAAAGGAGATCCAAAACAAAACGTTGATCTTAAATATTATTATTAGACATGTATTTGAAAAAGATGAGCTCCTCGACCAAAAACCATCCTCATTGTACATATAGAATCTTTTGGCTTGTATTGTGTGCAATTTCCACTGGCTTCTTCTCAGCATGCATCACTCTGGTGTTTTTTGTGGCCAGAGAATGGTAAAAGGCAATTACACACATGACCAAGCTGATAGCCAGAGAAATAGCTGCAGCCTTTATCATCAGGGAGTGAAGGCGCTGCTGTTGCTGTGACCCACTGCTGTAGTTTGCATTTCAATTAAAAATGGATGAAAACTTGTCCTATTTCATTCAAAAAGCAATTGTAGGGCTGAGCACTGGATAAGGGAGGAAGAGAAGCCAGGTTTGCTGTAATGGAAAAAGAGCAGAGCAAACAATAAAAAGATTGCATCAAGAGGCAACACACTTTGTTTTTGCTTGTTTTTTTTCCCTTTCAAAACACTATATAGAGATGAAAGTGTGTAAATTGAAATCTTAACAGTTAAATATATATATATATATATATATATATATATATATATATATATATATATATATATATATATATATATATATATATATATATATTCGTAAATCACCAGAAAAATCAAGGCTTAAAGGGTTAGTTCAACGAAAAATCTAAATTATGTCATTAATAACTCTCCCTCATGTCGTTCCAAACCTGTAAGACCTCCGTTCATTTTCGCAACACAGTTTAAGATATTTTAGATTTAGTCCGAGAGCTCTCAGTCCCACCATTGAAGCTGTGTGTACGGTATACTGTCCATGTCCAGAAAGGTAAGATAAACATCATCAAAGTAGTCCATGTGACATCAGAGGGTCAGTTAGAATATTTTGAAGCATCAAAAATACATTTTGGTCCAAAAATAGCAAAAACTATGACTTTATTCAGCATTGTCTTCTCTTCCGTGTCTGTTGTGAGAGAGTTCAAAACAAAGCAGTTTGTCATATCCAGTTCGCAAACGAATCATTCGATGTAACCGGATCTTCTTGAACCAGTTCACCAAATCGAACTGAATAATTTAAAACGGTTCGCGTTTTTAATACTCATTAATCCACAAATGACTTAAGCTGTTAACTTTTTTAATGTGGCTGACACTCCCTCTGAGTTCAAACAAACCAATATCCCGGAGTAATGCATGCACTCAAACAGTACACTGACTGAACTGCTGTGAAGAGAGAACTGAAGATGAACACCGAGCCGAGCCAGATAACGAACAAAAGATTGACTCGTTCTCGAGTCAAGAACCGTTTCTGTCAGACGCGTCCGATTCGAGAACCGAGGAGCTGATGATACTACGCATGTGTGATTCAGCGTGAAGCAGACTGACACACAGAGCGTCTGAACCGAACTGATTCTTTTGGTGATTGATTCTGAACTGATTCTGTGCTAGTGTTATGAGCCCTGGTAAACCGAAGGCTTGAATCAAGGGCAATTATCGCAAATGATGTCATTACGTAATTTTCGTAAATCACCAGAAAAAAGCAAGGCTTAAAAGAACCGAACTTCCCATCACTACTGGTGATCCGAAAACCGATGCAACCGGATCTTAACTCGATCTTGACTCGGCTCGGTGTTCATATTCAGTTCTCTCTCCACAGCAGTTCATTCAGATTGGTTTGTTTCTCAGAGGGAGTGTCAGTGTAGTACTCCTGTAAGTAACAAGAAGACTATGAAGAGAAGAACGCAATTGTGATGGCTTCTCGTCTCTGCATTTACTACGAATGAGGCATCACTAGCGCTCGCGTTACTATGCGATGCGTGCGATGACGTCATCACGCTGGTATGCCAAGCGAAAATGATAATATTAATAAATGCGCATAACACACACTCCTTTTTAAACATAAAGCACAAATAAACATTTAAACCATATTTAAAAGTATTGGAAAATTAACATCACACTATTACAAAGACTACAAAGAAATGTACAAACACAAACGGCCTGTACTCACTATTACACTCTCCCCCACAGGATAAAATGTCGTCCCGACATCTACCAATGCCCTTCTCAATCAATCTTAATCAATATTGCTTCCTGTTAAACCAATTTTTTTTTTCTTTTATTTTTTATTTTTATTTTTTTTACACCCATGCCACAGTGATAATTCACATCATTTTTTTTTTTTTTTTTTTTTTTTTTACATTCTTCAATGGAATCATAACAATTGCAATGGCACCAAGACTGAAAGTCATCTCTCTTTTTTTTTTTAGTCCATATAAGTCAATTGGCGAATGTCATATATTGACAAGAGTCTCAAAGTTCAGCAATAGTCCATTTGGTGGAATTGTCGTCAGGAAAGGACAAAAAAACAAAACAAAACAAAAAAAACATCTCACTTATGCCAACCGAGAACAGTCCATTTGAAGCTTAGAACAGCTTAACGTGGCTGTGTTCAGAGCCCTAAAACAGTCCATGTTCACTAAATCGCACAGAAGTATCTGCTTTGCTGTTCACTATTGATTGTCCATCGTTCATATATGTTTTCCAGGCTCTTCAGTGTGCATATTAGAAAGGGCAGTTCATAGCTTATCAAATGTTCCAATATGTATGACCACATATCAACAGTCCATATTATTTGCACCCCAAAGGCACTTGGTAGTATATCCAAAACAGTAGATTAACTTAAAGATATGGTAGTTCACAGTTAGTAGCAAAAAGGTGGGGCTTGGTGATAATAAAAGGGTATTGTTGTCCAAGTGTTTGGGACTCTGAAATCCTGATAATAGTCACCACTCATGCTCTGCACATTGCGACATACTGGTGTCCCAAAGGTGTCGTAAGTGAACTTTTTTGGAGGTCGTCGCGTTCTCGTTGTTAACTTATTTTGTTCCCCTGAGTGCATGTTTCTCTGTTCTTGTGTTGCAGGTGCTCCTCTCTCAACTAACTCTATTTCCTCAGACTCAGCAGTTGATCCGATCTCCTGCGCTTCCTGCCTGTCTCTTGTGTAGTTGACTTGTCTCTCTTCTCCAGGCTCAGTTTCCAATTCAGCTTGGGTTGACTGTGGATGTTGTTCATGAGCTAGTTCATGGGTACCTACTGATGTTTCAGGTAAGTCTGACTCCTTTGATAACACATCTCTATTTGTCTCATGTTGTCCATCTGTCCTTTTGTCTCTTTGTTGGCATTCCACTCTGAAGCTGTATTAATCTTCCTCACTTTCACTGTTGGCCTCTGGCACATACTCTCTGTACCTTCCAAACTGACCCCTTTTTCTCCTCTGTTGGTTAGGTGTGGAGTCCTTTTTCTCTGCAATGGTTGACGGTAAGTAATCGCATGGTAGAAGTAGAAGTAGATTTCTGTGTAAGACTCTTGACCTTCCTTTCCCCTGCTCAGGTTTCACCTCGTAAATAGGGACATCCTCCATGGCTTGACGGATTACAACATGAACTTCGTCCTCCCAGTAGTTCCTTAGCTTTCCAGGACCCCCTCGCGGAGTGAGATTTTTCACAAGGACTCGGCTTCCAGGGTACAGGTCAGCACATCTTACTTTGTGGTCGTAGTTTCGCTTGTTCCTTTCAGCAGACTTTTTTGCATGGTCCCGTGCAATCTCATAAGCCTCTTGCATCCCCTTTGTCCAGCGTTCTACATACTCTCGCTGATTAGTGGTGCCGCGGTCCTGGTCAAGTCCGAACAACGCATCAACGGGGAGTCTTGGGGAGCGACCAAACAACAGGTAAAATGGCGAGAAGCCAGTAACCTCACATTTAGTGCAGTTGTATGCGAAGACTAGTTTGTTAAGTGCCTCCTTCCAACTGGATTTCTCTTTCTCTGTCAGAGTCTTGAGCATCTGTAGTATTGTTCGGTTGAACCTTTCCACCTGGCCATTTCCTTGTGGATGGTAAGGGGTTGTTCTCGATGCTGTAATACCACTGTACTTCCTTAGTTGGTCAAACAACTGGTTCTCAAATTCTCCACCTTGGTCGTGGTGGATCCTCGAAGGGAACCCGAACTTGAGGGCAAAGTCATTGAACAGTCGGTCAGCCACCGTTTTGCCTGATTTTGATGTGGTAGCATAGGCTTGAACAAATCGTGTAAAGTGATCGATGACGACAAGAATGTACTCATATCCTCCTTTGCACTTATCTAGATGGAGAAAATCAATCGAGACCAGCTCAAACGGGTAAGTTGTCTTGATGCTCTTTAACGGTTCTCGTATCTCCCGGCATGGTTTTTTCTGCTTAATGCATGGACACGCCCTTAGGACATAATGCTCAATATCCTTCTGCATCTGTGGCCAGAAAAAACGGTCTCTAATAAGGCTTGTTGTCCTATCCAGTCCTTGGTGGCCCATCTCATCGTGTAGCTGCCTCAGGACAATGTGCTTGAATTTGGCCGGTAACACGAGCTGAGTCCGCTGTGACGTTTTACGGTACAGTATGCCATGTTCATCTAACTGTAACTTGTCCCATTCTCGGATTAAACCTCTGAACTTTGGGTTGACTGCCCGCCACTGCTTTGAGCCTGGCCGGGACCCAGACTGTAAGTGCTCGACGATAACGTTGATGTCCTTATCGTCACTCTGTGCCTGTCGAATCTCCTCTTTTGACAATGATGTTGGTGATGCTTCATCTGTGTCTCTCCATGCCATTACATCCTCACATCTGACAGTCATGTTGGGACCCAGCTCATCCTGGATTTCAATTGCTTGTATCATTGCTCCAATGCAACCTGATGGAAGCTCCTCTGTGTACTCTTTCATCACAGTCTCTACATCCAACGGCATCCTGGACAACGTGTCTGCATCCACATTCTCTCTTCCTGGCCGGTAGCGGATTGTGAAGTGGAAGTCCGCTAACTCACCGACCCATCGACACCCAGTTGCATTGAGTTTTGCAGATGAGAGTACATAGGTCAAGGGATTATTATCGCTGTACACAGTGAAAGTTGGGGCGTAATACAAATAGTCCCTGAATTTTTCAGTCACAGCCCACTTTAGGGCGAGGAATTCCAGCTTCCCGCTGTGGAGGTGGTAGTTCTTCTCAGCCGCTTTCAATGTTCTGGACCCATAAGCAATCACCCTCAACTTTCCACCTTGCCGTTGATATAGAACAGCCCCCAGGCCTTGATTTGATGCATCTGTATGCAGGATGAATGGTTCAGAGAAATCTGGAAACCCTAACACGGGTGGTTGGACCAAACACTTTATCAATTTCTCCAAGACTTCTTGGTGGTCCGCTGTCCATTCAATCCGCTGGTTTGATGGCATCACAGAACCCTTCTTGTTCCTTTCTGTCCTTTTCTTGGCCCTTGCTGGACTTTCCCCACCATTGGCTTTGCCCTTTAAAAGGTTATACAGCGGACTGGCGATTCTTGAAAAATCCTTTATGTACCGACGATAGTAGCTGAGCAGGCCCAAGATCTTACGTAGCTCGCCTACAGTGCCTGGTCGCTTCTCCTTCAAAGCTGTTACAGCAGCCGTATCGGCTGGATCCAGGCGACTACCCTCTGCAGACACAATCCTGCCCAGGTATCTCACTTCGTTCTTGAACATGTCGCATTTTCGTGGCTTTAGTTTAATCCCATGGGTACATAGTTGCCTCAATACTCTCCTCACTGCCTCCACTTGGTCATCAAATGACTTCGTAAAGACCAAGATGTCGTCCAGATATGGCACGCAGATCTCGTCTCTCATTCCCTCCAAAACATTTCTCCATGAACCGCTGGAACGCTGCCGGAGCATTCATAAGGCCAAAGGGGATTCAAATCCATTCATATAAGCCCCAGGGGGTTGTGAATGCTGTTAGTGGCCTGCTCTCTGGGGTCATGAAGCCTTGATGATACGCCTTCCCTTGGTCAAGCAGAGAGAACCAAGAATTGCCCCCCAGGCCATCTAAGACGTCCTGCACTCGAGGAATCGGCTGTCGGTCAGGTACTGTCTTCCGATTCAGGTCCCTGTAATCAATACACAGTCTGAGGCTGCCATCCTTTTTCCGGACACACACAATTGGCGAAGAATAAGAGGAGTTGGACTTTTCTACCCACCCTTGAGCTATTAAGTCCTGTAGGTAGTCTTTCATCTCCTGGTACAAGGGCTTTGGAACTGAATTGTATGTCCGAGCTACAGGTGTATTGTCGTTCAAGGAAAGACTCATTTGAAGTCCCTTTGCACAACCGATGTCGTCGTCAGATTTTGAGAAAGCTTGGCACTCCTCCCTTAACATCTGCTTCACTTGTTGTTGTTGCCGTGCAGTAAGATGGCTCAAGTCGACCGGTGGGTCCCACAGGCTGTCTCCCTCTGTTCCCCTTGGCGTTTCCTCGACCGTAACCTGAGTCACAGATCCTGTTCCCCTTGGAGAGATCATAGTCGCAGGTAAGACTGATTTAACTGGTTGCACAATGCCCAGCTCCACTCTACCTCCTAGGATAACATCGTGGTCGGTCTCGATCTGCACGCTCAGAGTGACTGAAGGGCGGGTACCTTTTTTCACCTCCAACAGAGTGTCAAACAGTTCTAGGCCCTCAGGGTGTTGAGGGTTGACGCATGGCTCAAACAGCAACACACTGTCTTGTCTCGCATGTGGCATTTTAACTTTGCACTGTATTTGCATGATTGTGTGCTTTGGTATGTTCACAGATCCCTGGGCAGTACTCACTGTATACTCGCCGAGATCATCAGCGGTCACCAGATTGATGAAGGTATGGACTTTGTCTCTTTTCAGGTTGGGAAATGCGCTTACAACGGTTTGGTACAGCTGCCTGTTAGTCACTTTGTCCGAATTGTCTGTATATTTTTGTTTCATCACTTGCTCGATTACATTAAATCCAATGATAGGTTTAGGGAGTTGCTGACCCTTTATAACAAGCATAGGAATGACTAATTCTTTCACTCTTTCAGCAGGGGAGGCCAACTTGAACGTCACCTCAACCCATCCTCCGTATGGCATGTCAGTACCATTGGCTGCCACAAGGTGTAGACGTTCAGGTGTTTCTGTGGCTTCAGAAATATCTCTCAGTCTGACTTCTGGTATGTAGCTGTCTTTCCACTGCTCATCAATAATACACACCTGGGAGCCTGTGTCCCATAAAGCCTCTGTCTCACGTCCTTGCAAATAGCAGGCCACCAGGCATTGCCTGCCAACTAGGGAAGTTATTGGGGAATGCTGATTAACTCAGCATTCGGCTGTTATTATGCTGTCTATTTCGTGAGGCACATGATATTGCAGGTTGTGTTTGAACTGTCGTGTTGTGCGTCGTCGGGACGTGCTCGTCTCTTGGGTCACTCCCTGTCCCTTTGGAGCAACCCTTCCCCGTTTAACTGAACCTCCCTCTGGTTTCTCGTACCCCGTACTCTGCAACCAGCTGCATAATGTTCACTGCTGCTGCAATAATAGCAATGGGTGCACTGCTCCGTGGTTCCCCTCTGTTGGCAGTGAAAACATTGTCTAGCTTGCTGACGTCTGGGCTGTTGATACTGGCGTTGGGGTTGTGAAAACCGTTCATTTGGGTAGTGTCGTGTGACCGGGTATAGTGACTGACTGGCTTGGGGAGGTATTTGAAAGTGATGGCGCTGGGGCTGCTGTCGTTGAGCAAAATGAGTCGGGGCATGAAGCGGCTGTGGTGCTGTGTACTGTTGCTGTGATACAGCACTAAATTGCGGATGTTGCGACTGAAGTTGATAGTGTTGTTGCTCATGTTTGACTGAATCCGGCCTCTGGGCTTGATGACCTGGCACTGGGCTCCACTCTGGCGGCAGCTGGCTGATCTGTGGCATGTTCTGCGGATGACGGTGTGCCGCTGTCACTGCTAACTCTTCATGGTTAACTGCAAAGCACTGCTGTGATGTAACTTGTGGCAGCTGAATTTGCTCTTTGATCTGCATAATGTCATCGCTAAGTCTTTTTAACTGAGACGTCAAGTCAAGCTTTGACTGTTTAGGCAGATATTTTTGTTCAGGGACGGGTTCATGAAGCTGGGTGGCGTGAACAATAGCTTGGCGTTCTGTTTTCCGCTTGTTCTGCCTCTCTGACTCATGAGAGCATGCAACATTTAATTTTTCTAGCAATACTTCATCGGAGATTGAAGCGTCAGAAAGATATGGCTGTAAGTCGCTCTGAACACGGTCGTTTTGCAAGCCTGTTAAAACTGAATGCAGAAACATGTTCTGCACTAAAACAGGGTCATACTTCAGCCCAGATTTATCTTCTTGCGAGGCAAACAGAATTTTTTGTCTCAGGTCAAGAGCACGTATCAGGAAGTTTTGGGGGGTCTCTTTGCTGCGCTGGCCCTCGGTGGTCAATTGTTTTTATAATTCAGTTGCATTTTTTTCTTGATAATGAGAACGGAGAATGCGTCTCAGAGTAGGAAGAGTTAAACCAGCTTTCCCTTCAAGATAGCTACGCAGCTGAAGCCCAGGTGTGATGGATCTGATTACTGCATCTATGATTTCCTGTTCAGGATATCCCTTGCCCAGCCCACTCTCGATTTGACGAGCGAGACTAGAGAATGATAATCGGTCCTTTTGGCCTGGTTCACCGATCAAGCCTGAAATTTTAAACTCTTTATGCCAAATGACTGGCGCGCTGTTTCTCTGGTGCAGTTGCGAATGGTCTGTCGGCCTCCTATCTGATGTTGTCTGCGCCCCTGATGTGGTATTTGCAACAGCAGTATTAATATGCATGGCCTGAAATGACTCAGTTACAGTACTAGTTTCTCTCACTGATCTCTGGGCTGTGTTCATTTCTCTTTCAATGTGCTCTGGCTCCACCCATTTTCCTGGGTTGTCAGCAGTGGCCACTGTGAGGTCACTTATCTTCTCATGAATACACAATAACTCTGCCATGCCACTATCCTCTAGTTCTTCCAGCTCACTCCTCAATAAATGACTGCTGATATACTTTATGAGTGAGAGGCGGGTCACATCTTTCACTGACGGGATGTGTAAAAAGGAGCAGAGTTCTATTAACTTCTCTTTTGACAGTGTGCATAATTTTTCTCCTATCTCCTCCTGAAGACTTTCAAGCGCATCCATTCTTTTTTTCTTTTTTTTTTTCTTGTTTTTTTTTTTTTTTTACAGTATTTAACAGTGTTGAAAGTGGTGGTTACCTCACTGACCTGGGTGCCGTCGCTTCTGAACTTACTGTGTCTCAAGCGCACGCACCACTAAATCAGCCTTGTCTCTCCACTTCACTCTGCAGCCTCACTGCTGTACGTCTGGGTAAGAGATGAATGTGACTGGGTGGTTCTCGCTGATGAAGGAGTCAGACCACCCAACAATCATCCCAGCGGTGCCTCCAAATTTGTAGAACTCCTGTAAGTAACAAGAAGACAATGAAGAGAAGAACGCAATTGTGATGGCTTCTCGTCTCTGCATTTACTACGAATGAGGCATCACTAGCGCTCGCGTTACTATGCGATGCGTGCGATGACGTCATCACGCTGGTATGCCAAGCGAAAATGATAATATTAATAAATGCGCATAACACACACTCCTTTTTAAACATAAAGCACAAATAAACATTTACACCATATTTAAAAGTATTGGAAAATTAACATCACACTATTACAAAGACTACAAAGAAATGTACAAACACAAACGGCCTGTACTCACTATTACATCAGCCACATTAAAAAAGTTAACAGCTTAAGGCTGCAGTCTGTAACTTTTGATGCTCTAGCGGTTAATAAACAGAACTGCTTGCGTTTTGCGGAAGAACATTGTAGCCGGAGCTACTTCTCTCTGTCTATGAAGAATCACAAAGGTACCGGGTTACTCCACCGCGGTACCCCCGAATCAATCTAAAATAGTAAGAATATAAACACTTATTATAGATGTACCCTAGTGATTCAGGACAGGCTAAAAAAACGGTTTGGAAAATGGATTCATGGTGTACTCGCTTATTATATACAATTTTTAAATCTTGTTACAGGCGCAGGACCGCAGCTCTGATTGGTTGTTTCTTACCGGGAGCGGATGAATTTCTGCAAATGGCAATAGGACCACTGGGAGGAGCCAGAGGAGCTTGATTTTTTCACAGATTATCTGTCTCATATTCTACTGTCAGCACATAATGACAGGTTTCACAAATATATTTTTACAAAAGTTACCTACTTTAGCTTTAAGTCATTTGTGGATTAATGCGTATTGGAGATGAGAACCGTTTCAAACGATTCAGTTCGATTTGGTGAACTGGTTCAAGAAGATCCGGTTACATCGAATGATTAATTCGCGAACCGGACATTACAAACTGCTTTGTTTTGAACTCTCTCACAACAGACACGGAAGAGAAGACAATGCTGAATAAAGTTATAGTTTTTGCTATTTTTGGACCAAAATGTATTTTCGATGCTTCAAAAAATTCTAACTGACCCTCTGATGTCACATGGACTACTTTGATGATGTTTTTCTTACCTTTCTGGACATGGACAGTATACCGTACACACAGCTTCAATGGAGGGACTGAGAGCTCTCGGACTAAATCTAAAATATCTTAAACTGTGTTCCGAAGATAAACGCAGGTCTTACGGGTTTGGAACGACATGAGGGTGAGTTATTAATGGCATAATTTTCATTTTTCAGTGAACTAACCCTTTAACTCAATAAAGGGAATTAAAAACACAGTATGTAACACCTGCTCAAAATGCACCCCAAAAATATAAATGTGCCATGATTAAAGATTAAAGTTGCATGTTCTGTGCTGTTCTGATAAAAAAAAAAAAAAAAAAAAAAAAAAATTCTTAATCAAAATTCACTCAGATCTTTAGTCGTATTTCTCTAATATGATCATTAATCTCCAGGGAGGTTGTAAAATCATAAAAAAGGGATCTACTTATTTTTTAGCCTAGCTATTTTAATTAATTTTGTTTGCACTCTGTCCTTTTCGATTCATCTTAATCAGTTAAACGACTACTCCTTAAACACTTTTATTTCACTTATGCAATACCCTGCTATTTACATAAATTTTAGTATTTTTGGACATCAGCTCTTCCTTGGTGGAAAAAAGCATGTAAGCATACAGCAATTATCACTGAAGTCAGCCTGCATTATTATAAATAAAGCAAGTGAATCTAAAAAAAACAACAACAAAAAAAAACACCATACTGTATTTGGGTACCATTGCTGACCAAGCAGTGATGACTGGAGATAATCATGAATGTAATGGTCACTACACTGGACATTATCCCACAATTGAATCAAGATGACCCACCCAGACACAGCAGCACCAGAGCATTACAGCTCCAATAATATGTCTGGGTTTGTGTTGTCCCAGCTGGTTTATTCTTGTGTAGTCAGTGTATTTATGTAGAATTGTGAAGTAATTGTGAAGTACAACAGTAGAATCATTTTGAAAAACAAAGCGTTTTTTTAATAATTTCAGCCATCACAGGCAGGTCTCTGCTCTTGTTTATTCATATGCGTTAATTCTCTCTTTGGGAATTCCAGTTGACTGGCCTCTGAGACTAATCAATATTGCCAAGAAACTCTAAAGCTGTGCTAAGTATAGACTGGAGATTGTTAATTACCACTAGACTGATTACTAATTGATGGAGACATCACTTCAAACTTAACTTCAACCTTTCCTGTCTATCATTTGTTTTTTGCCTTTAACACTAGCTAAAAAGTTTCTTTGTAATTTAACTAAAAATGGTGTCACGGAGTCACTACTACATAAACAAATGCTTAATAAAAAATAAATAGTTATTGAGCGTATTTATTACAGAGCCCCTAAAACCCTGAAACGTTCCCATTAGAAAAATGCAAGTGTTTTTTTTACCATGTATTTTAAAATGTCAGTTTTTTTTTCTTCAGGAAATGTAATTTCATAAGTGCTCGCTGATATAAAAATAGTGTATATTTATTGAAATTGATCAGAATGGATAATGCTAAAATATAACTTGATTTGTAGCTCAAATGTTTGGGTTGTTGTTTTTATTTTTTGTTTTTAAAGAAGTCTGTACAGGGCTGATCAAGTGAACCTAAAGCAAACATTGTGAAATATTATTGCAATTTAAAAACTGTTTTATATTTGAATAAATAAAAATATAAAACGTAATTTATTTCTTTGGCAAAGCTGAATTTTCAGCAGCCAGCAGTGTCACATGATCCTTCAGAAATATGAAAAATATCTAAAATATGCTGATCTAAGAAACATTTCTTTCTCAATATTGAAAATAGTTGTACAGCTTCATATTTTTTGTGGAATACAGAATACTTTCATGAATAGAAATTTCAAAAGAGCAGCATGTATTTAAATTAGGAATCTTCACTGTGAAATTATTATTTACTGTCACTCTTGATCAATTTAATGCATCCTTTCTTTAAAAAAGGCCAATGTACATGCAGAGATCATTCTAAATTCATACTACACAACCACTTAAATACACAGTCATGATATCCTTTTCAATCGGCACCATCTGTATCCTCCCCTCGTTTTTATATAACCTACAATATTATTTGTAGAACAAGATCTTCCAGGTCAAGACCTCACTTCATGGATTTGTCTGTATATAAACTCTCATATAGAGCTCTGAGCCAACACAGAGCATACGCCAAACAACATCTCTGCCAAACAATCACTGCCAAACATCACTGGCAAACAGCTCACGGGCCATTGCATCATGACTTAAGCGAGGGAGATGCAGACAGTCGAAGAGCCCTGTCCCTTTGCATCGAGACCAAAACAGAAGACGAAAGAGACTATGATGATCAAAGACTTTAATCCAAGAACGAGGACCTCAGGAGCAACGCCTGGCCAAGCAGGGAACAAAGGCAGCAGTATTTCCAACCAGATCCCTGTTCACTCATATTCACTGGACGAGGCCGCTCTTCTAAACATTATGCTGTTAAGTGTTTGAATCGTCTCCTGTGCTGGACTCTCAGACAGAACCAGAGGATATTCAGGGTCCCTTTGAAAAGTGACTTTGGCCAGCCCTCTCATCACCCTTGAGAAGAGTTCTGTAACTTCAGAGCGAGCCGTTTTCTGAACTTCCTCTCACTCTGACGACTCAGCAGAAAAGTGGTGCATAACTTGAGGACATGTATTATTCCACCAGTGCTTACCGCTCTGCACACTGCCTGTGGGGCTGCCTTTGTATGGGCATTAATGTATTATTTACAGCCAGGGCTGTCTACGTATTTGATCATGCCTTGATTAAAACACGCACAACCTTGAACAATTAAGCCTCTTTTCTTCAAACTTGCGGAGAGCAGATATTGAACTTCTGACGGTTTGCTTCAAAACATGGGCCTAAAGAAGATTCATATCAAAACAAGCACAAAACTACAGCGCATTACCCTCAAAATAAGATCACACATAAAAAGCAGAGGATTCTTCTAGAAATTAACACACTCAGCAAATGTACATGCATGATCTTACAATCTGATTATGCGTGATATCTTGACAGCATGCAAATAGTGTTGTTTTATCATATAAAAGGTAACAAAAACATGCCTTTACATAGAGTTCACTGCAGTTTCCAGCTGAAATGATCACTAGTGATAATAAAACACCAACAACTTTTCTTCATTTTGAAATAAATTGTGATTACAGTGGCAGACCCCTTAGGAAAATTATCCATGGTTTACAAATAAAAGAAAATAAAATAAAAAAAACACATGGTTACTATAGTTAAACTATGGCAACCACAAATTAACCATCCATGGTTTTACTGCACTAACAATAGTTTAACCATGGTATTTTGACAATCAAAACCATAAACAATCAAAAAAACAAAACAACAAAAAAAACATGGTTCCTACACTTTTACTATAATAAAACCATGGTTAATTTTCTAAGGGTACAAACATTTTTCACATGGCTCTTGCACAATTCTTTCACCTCAAATTTTTTTTTACAATAGTGCATGATAAACTGATACATTTTGATGTTTTCATCACAGGCTTTTCTGATGTAGTCCACTTGATGTAGCTCTGATGTAGCTCACCTGATACACAGCGAACTTGTGATGAGGAGGAGTCCCATGAAAAACGAGTCATCATACATTAATTCAAGCACAAAGGTCCTGGTTGCTTTAGCAAATGCAGTTTTCTCTCACATTTGTTTTTGATAACACTATCGGTTAGGTTTAGAATACATATAGGGTATTTTGAAATGTAATTTATTTGAGGATACCCAACCATACCATTTATTATTTTGCATCACTTATCTGACATTTTTTAACTTACGTGATACTTACAACAAACAAGTTCATTATTTTCGAACAAAACTAAATGCACTTTTAGGGCCACTTACTGCATGCTTAAATTTGAAAGTACCGAAAAATGTGCAAGAAGCAATGGACCCTTTTCAAAAAACTAAGACACGTTTCAATTCTATCCTTTCTATTATATCACCTTTGCATCAAATTTCCAAAATGTTTTCCTTTGATTAAAAGTCGTAAAAACACACTAGGTACTCTACCATTCACTGCCCTCAAAGATTACCCAACTATGACAACTTCCGCTGCTGAGAAACCCAGAAATGAGAAAAAAGTCCATGTAACATCATTTTTTGGAAATGTTGCCACTGGCACGTTTTTCCTGAGCCTGGCTTTTGACATCAAAACCAAAGGAAAACCCAACAATTCCAGCACTGTACATGTAGTAATTACACTCTGTGTTAATTATAGAGTCTAAAAATGTATTTGTAAACCTACAGTACGTAACAAATCCTTACAGACGTTTGTATGTAAAAATGACTTTCTACCACAACTTATTGAGGAAGCGTTAAGAATTTCATGCCTAGATAAGTGAATTAACTAACACTTTCATTAGCGGTCATGAGGGATACATTGCTGCGTCATATTCTTAATTAAAGAACACACTCCTGACAGCTTGTTTCCCCACTCTGCTGGTAAATGAACCGTATCAGATTCGCCATGTAGGTAATTATGAATGTTAATGCAGAGGGTTCTTTTCAAATGACGACCCTCACCGAACACTGGTAACATCCACAGCCATTTGCTCCTTCCTACCAGACATGCTTCAGCTGCGGCATTATTTTTCATACATGAAAAGAAAAGCCAAATTAAAGTTGGTGCTTGTCATCCCATGATCTAGGAGACATTACCTCAGAAGTTCAGACATGGCATTACGCTGATATTTGCTCTTATGCATGCGCAATGAACCTTGGGCAAGACCTAGAAACAAACTCAGTTATAAAAGACACTGAGCAACTGTACAATTCTGTAAACAGTAATACACCTATATGCTCCGTTAAGGAACAACTAACCTCCATCTCCGCTCCCTCCAGACACTTTTACTCCTTCAGTCCTCCTCCACCTCCTCTTTCCTTTTTTCCCTTCATCCTTCTTTTCCTCTCCATCACCCTCGCCCCCACAAGATTTGTACTTGCTAATGAGGTGCTAACTCCTTCAAGGGAGATGCAGTACAAGACCTGCTTTTATTCCTTGTTATACTTGTCTTTCTCAAAACTTGTTTTTCTGTTTGGACCCGTTACTTTCATTGTTTTGTTAAAACAGAATATCCTGATTTCAAAAGCTGACCTAAACACATCAAGCAACAGCTGAAAACTCTTTCGACGCTACTTGACATCCTAAATTTACACACAAAAAAGGTGTCTTACTCTTTATTTATTCCTTCCATTTCTAGCTTGTACTTATTTGAACAATGCCTGAAACTTATATGAGCACTTCCTGTGTCTGTTTGCCACTTTAAGAAGAATTGCTTCATGTATTCCCCAACTGTAAGTCGCTTTGGATAAAAGCATCTGCAAAAAGATTAAATGTATTCAGTAAATCACTACTGACAGTTCTGAAATATTAACATAAATATTAAAATGGATTGTATTAAAAATATTGATATAGGCCTAGGGTAACACTTTACATCATACTGTAGTGCAATAAAAGTGTTTACATTTGCTCAGTGAAAAAAATATTGAAAAAAATATTGAAAAAAAAAACACAACACAAACACATTTATTAACTCGGAAGCATCTAAAATTCTAATTAAGTGTTTAAAAAGTACAACAAAACAAAACCACAAAAAATACAGACTTAAATAATTAGGGATATATAAATGTATATATAAAATATAAAAGTTATTTGTAATTATGAATATATACATATCACTTCTAATTATCTAATAATGGTGGCTGCTTATGTGTTTTGCTTGTATTTCTTTTGGAATGTTTAGGGACGAAAGGCATCTGTAAATGAATAAATAAAAATGTATATAAACTGACACTGTACTAACCAATTCTGTGCAATCAATATATGTACTCTAAATATGTTTAACACATTACAGTGGAATATTACTAGATGTATTAACAGTATTAAACTACACATTCGTGTTGTCATAAATTGATACTACAGGAGTGTTTCCTTCTGTGGGTGCATGTTGACTGTGCTACAATGATCACACTGTACAGTTTTTCCAATGCAACTGGACATTCTAAATATAACAAAATAAATAGCTATTATCTGATGGAATTATTACACAGTCTCAGGCATAATGAGGAACCCTGTGGTGAAGTACGACTGACTTCTCAACCTGTAGCACAACATAGCTCACTCATGAACTGATCCCATCACACCCTGCGTGCAAAACTGGCTAACTAAATCCACCTTTGTGTCAGAACACAAGGAGTCTGCAACCTACAGTGTAATTGTGTTGGTCTCATGCAAATTTGAATTCTGTTGCGCCTTTTATACTGATAACTACATTTAGTTTTAATGAGAAAATATTAACATTCACCCGACACAATATTTATGGATATTTAAATATTATTAATTTTATTTATGGAAGGCTTTTTGGAAGCAGATGAAGTTTGCTATATTAAAACAAACAAATCTAGTCATGAATCCGGTTCACCTTCAAACAAATTCACATATTGATGCACAGTAAGAAACACACAACAAGCTCAAATTGTTCAAAAAAACCACAGTATGCAGCAGTTCCATCTTTACTTGTCAGAGTTACAGTTTAAAATCAGTCTAATCCATCATTCTGTCATGTAAAACATTAAATTAACGTCACCACAGAAGAATGGCTTTTTCAGAGAAATCCAAAGAAAACGCTGATTAAGCATAAGAAGGTTACAACAGGAGAAAGATAAGGTGTATCTGAGTTTACTTTCACTATAGATTCCACAAAAGTGCAGCTAATTCACAGTATGATGATTACGCATAATATCGTCACTCCCATTACTGACATAGCTTTATTTTTTTAAATATTAAACAAACTAAGTCATTCATTATTGCTTTTGCAGAATTTGATACAGTGCATTTGGTTCGTTTTATTTCTTTTCCTCGACTTTATGCAGATTGTGTGTTTAAGACTTATGGCAATAGCGGCCAACTTATGTATGCAAATAGATTCGCCTCTCTGTTGGGTGAGATTACTGTGAAGTGCTGCTATTTGCATTTGAAAATGATCCGGATTGGAGTGAGCGTGAGGCGAGGTGCAGTTAGGGATGATGGGTAAAAGAGAGCTTGCCACGATAAGCTGAAAATTGTGTTTGCCTAAATGCTTGCAGCAGCACACCTCGCCAACGCTTTGTAATTTCCCTTTTCTTTTCTGTATCTGTTCTTTTTATGTACGTGGTTTAACAGTAACGCTGTTAACAGAGTTGCGGTTTAATACCAAGCCCTCTTTTAAATCTTCAGGGTGGCGTGATACCTCTGGCTCTGGATTACTAGTCCTCAACAAAGTCAGATGTCAGAGAGACCAGCAGGAAGAGAACCTGCAAATGCTCAAGATCTCAATGAATTAAAAACACAGACACTACCTAGCTAGTCTGAACACACCAGAAGAAATTTTTTTTATGCTGTTTGGTGTTTGATGTGGATTTTCCTGTGTTGCTTAGCATTAAGTGCAAACCTTTAAAGAGAGTAAATCAAATGGGGCTTACATAAAAAAAAAAAAAAAAAAATGTAGGGGAGAGCAGGGACAATTTAACGCTCAGTAAATGTACCATTAGCAATGACTTACAATCGGAGTGGCCATACCTAAAATCAAAACATGCCAAAATAAACATTACATTCTGAGTCAGTTTAAGTGTTTTTTTTTTTTTAGGTTCATATTTGTAAAGTATTATTGATATTATATTGAGATACAGTATACATTATTACAATTATTTAACATATATTGAAATTATAATTTTTTAAACAGCTCAAAATCACTTGTTGAAAATGTACATGTTTTTTGTGTGTTTTTTGGATTGATTTGAACACAGTATTAGAAAAGGTCTGCACTGATCCTGTAAATATGAACGTGACAGCTTTTTGTTTAGTGGAATTGAAGGTCCAGCACAAATTCACATCCAGCATAAATCTGCCATAACTGCTCAAGTGTGTAAGAAGGGTAGATTTTAAACTGCTGTTCTTCTCATTCATTTATTCAAATTTTGGTTTACAGTTCAGTATACTGTTCAAATGTTTGGGGTTAATACATTTTTTTATTGTTAAATAGAAAATAAAACCTTTGAAACCATTCAAGTGTTTTCAACATTACTACTACTACTAATAATAAATGTTTCTTGAGCGGCAAATCAGTGTATTAGAATGATTTCTGAAGGATCATGTGACACTGAAACTTCAGCTTTTAATCACATAAAAAATTTTTTTTTAAAATATATTAAAATAGACAACAGCTATTTTAAAATGTAATGAGATTTTAAGATTTTTGATTAAATACACCTTTAAAAAATGTGCACCCTACATTTTTGAATGGAAGGTTATATTTTCAATATCAAATATATAATCAATAATAATAAAATATCTAATATATTTCTAAATAGGTCCTGCGGCAATAGAGCCCATCACATTTTAAGGTATGTTTTGTATTTCGTGTTTTGCATTTTTTTATGTACTTTTAGTTTTATTGTATCTGATTTAATTGATATGGGTAATGGCCACTGAGAAGTCAAAAGTAAAGGAGATAAGCGAATAATTAAAAAGGGTTACAGCTACCCCCCCCCCCTACTTCCTATTTACTTACAAGAAACCACAAACTCAGCACAACCTCAGGAAAGAAATTAAATGTGAGGCTCCTACTGACAAACAGCACAGTCTTGTTCAGGCAGTGTCTCAGAAAGTAAAGGAGGAGATGCATGTCTTCGAATCAAACAGGAAGACAAACAAACTTATTCGGGGTGAAGTTAAAAACTCCACTGATCTGAGGCAATAAGACAGAGATCAGCTCTGGAAGACCGGTATGTTTCCGTGAGAGTAATCTAGAAAATAATACAAATCTACCTCTCTCTCTCCTGCCAGTTCAGAATAGTCATTTAACAACAATACAGCATTATTCCATTTTTCACCACACTCCTATTGTAAGTAGACACCATAATGTTATATAACGGGTAAATAGAGTATGATAGAAAAGTAACATTGATCACCTCCCACATAAACAAATTGAACTGAGAGTTAAATCTACTCAAATGAGGATTTTTCTGATATTAGCCATTTTTATCGAAGATGTGTGGGACCCGCTCATGTGTATCGCATGTCTTGGAAGAGCGTATCGTCGCCGTCTTTAAAGCCCCATATGAAATCTCACAGAATAGTGTGTCTCTACAGCACACAGACTCCTGACTGAATCCCATTAAGCCTGCACAGCGCTGGGTAATGGGATCGGCCACGGGCCTTTATGTTCCTCCTCCCCCCCACTCCCCCTGCTTCACATCACGGCCTGCGAGGATCCCGCGTCTCAGCCAGGATAACGTGCCACAACCCAAGCCACCGTCACAGATGAATATTCATTAGCGCAGCTTTTTGTGAATTTTCTCCTGGATACGGCTGCCCCACCACCCCTCCTCTTCCCCTCTGCTCCCCTGGCAGAGCGGGCTAAAGGAGAGAGAGGAAGTGGGGTGGGTGAAGGGGCGGCTGGGTCTCCTAACACCTCGGGGTCTGAGACATGTGTGCACAATTTCGATTTCATTTGTGTGTGCGGCTTTTTACATGAGATGTTATGAGTCAGACGGAGAGGAATCGAGCTCGTGAAAGCAGAAAATATACAATATAGGACAGTGAAATGATTGGCAGTGTAAAGGCTGAAGGAAGGAAAACATTCATTATGAATGAAATTGAAAAGAAGTTGTGAGGATGCAAAGATAAGCTATCCATCTCACTCTTTTCTTAAATAAACACATTTCTAATGGTTAAATGAAAAATCATAATTGTCGGTCAGGGCAATGTGATCTTATTATCATTCATACTGACATGCTTTCAACTTAACAGCATGTAAAATATAAACAAGTTTAATTATCAAATATGCAAGGACATGCATATGTTTATGAATCCTATAATTCAAGGTTGTTGAATTCATAGGTTGATTTCATTATTTTTTCATTGTATTTAAGTGACAAGAGTTCAATACACTGCTAAATAAAAAGTTTGGGGTTGGTAAGAATTTTAAATATTATAAAAAAGGCTGCATTTAATTGATCAAATATACAGTAAAACTTTAATATCATAAAACAGTCACAATTCAAAATAACTGCTTTTTTATCTTATATCTTATAACTTATTTTTTTGTTTTTCAGCATCCAGTCTTCAGTGCCACATGATTCTTCAGAAATCCTTCTAACATGCTGATTTGGTGTGCAAGAAACATTCATTATTATTATTATTGATGTTGAAAACAGTTGTGCCGCTGAATATTTTTCATGATTCTTTGACAAATAAAAAGTTCAAAACAACATTCATGATCAGTTTAATGTGGTAAATTCAATGTCCTTGCTTAATAAAATTACAAATTCTTAAAAAAAATAATAATAATAATAATTATTGACCCCAAACTTTTATGCGGTATACTGTACGTTACCTAATTTATACCTGTTATAATTTGAGATGTAATGTTATAATTTTACAATTTGACATTTGATATTTCATTCTATTACACTAAAATGTAATATCTGGTGAACAAGATTAGTGCTAATTACTTTATTAATTAGTTAAATATGTTAGTCCCATTTGAATTTATTTTAGAAATATATTTTCAACTTAACAGTCTTTCTCTAGCAAAGTTTTTTAAAGGTCCCGTTTTTCCTGCTTTTTTGAAGCTTTGATTGTGTAATATATCATGTGCTCATGTTTCGCGTGTAAAAAAACAGTATTTTTCACACAATTCACCTATCTGTATACCGCTGTTTTCCCTGTCATAAAAACGGGCTGATGACTTCCTTGTTCTATGAAGTCCCACCTTCAGAAATACGTAGTGAGTTCTGATTGTGCCAGCGGTTCCTGTGTTGTGATTCAACAGCAGCTGAGCGCAAGCTGCCCTCCTGGAAACGTGATTGGGCTAGTTTTGGACTAGTTTTGAGAAGCAAGTGGGCAGGATTTGTTTTGAAAACTGCTGGAGATGTACTTCTAATCACAGGAGCGTTTTTACTGACGAGATGCGCATGAAAATCTGAATTTTAACCTTAAACTGATTGAGATTGAGGATGCTGAACATAGTTTTACATGTGGATTATAATTTTCGGGAATCGAGTTAAACATAAATTGTAACCATTGATCTCTAAGTACTGCATCCCTGGGAAGCACAAACAAAGGTGATTGGACTCCGAGATGAAAATAACAGTGTTTCAACGACATGGCGACAAACACAAACGCAGCTCTTCCTCTTCTCCTCCGGAGCGCACCAAGACCACGCCCCCCTTTTTGTGTATTCCTGTGGGCGGAGTTTAGTCAAAAAACTGTGTTAGTGATGTCATTACTGCAGGAACTAGAGGGATGTAGTCCAAACGGGTCGTTTTTTGTAGGCAAATTCTGTTAAATAAAATATCTCGCTTGGCATTGAACTTTGAGCTTTATAATTTTACAGATATTATTTATACTCTAACAACAACATTACACACTAACTAAAGTTTAAAACATGGGATCACGAAGAACGGGACCTTTAATCATTTAAATATAAATGAGAGTCCCGTTGTGGGGATTGTCTCAGAATAAAACAAACTGGTGCCCACGCAAAACTTTCAGTTCGTGCTAGTCTTCAGACTAATAGTTTGCTTCAAAATTGTTACGTTATGTAAAGGGTACTGTGTTACGTAAAAGGAACAAACTGTCCATTTCAGAAAAATAAGCACAAATACACTGGTCAGGGCAGGCAACACCATGACCTTTAACCCTTAAATGACTCTGTAGCAGCTAAGGGGAAACACGTCTGTGTAGCAGAAGGACTAACACTTTGTATCCAGCGAGAGCCTGAAGCGTTCTTCCCTCAAGCCGAGCTCTGTATCACCATTACTGCTTTCTCAGCAACCGAATTCAGCTTTGAAGTTTCTGCAGATCTCAGAACAAAAGCATGAATTATTCCTATTTTTATAACTACATTAACCGTGCAGTAATAACTTGATTAATCTACTCTGATAGGGAACGAATACAACAATAGACATAAAAAGTTCCTTTTTTTCTGGACAAAAGAACATTTCTTCTTTCACATTAGCCTCTCTATATGTTATTAATTTACCAAAACTTTCACAGGACAGTCTTTAAAAAAGGAGGAGAAGGAGAGAGAGTTTGAGATGAATGAGAATAATACTGACCTTTGCCAAGGGTGATGGATGAGAGAGAAATGCTCACTGGCATCCGCTGCACTGGAGACATCACCATGACAACCCTGACAGCCACGGCAGCGCGCATGAATATGTACGACCCACATCTGGACAGATGCTTTAGCCAATGCACTCCTGGTTTGGGCATGTATGTGTGTGAATGCATGCACATTTGCATAAGTGTGTGTGAGACAGGTTCCATTCCTTGTGTTTTTGACTTGTTACCAACGACTGATCGATTAGTTAAACACCTACATTTAAACTGATAATGCATTACAATAAATGTGATAATCAAGCTGAAAGCAAGAATGATTCCTCAGTCAAGTGTCCGTCCAGCCAAGCCTTGTGGGTAAAGATGTTTTTCCAACATTTCCTGAGGTGAATTTCACTTGTATTGTAATACAACTTGGTCAGAATACATCCGTCAACTCGCGGCAGTTTGGCGTGACACATAATTACTGGCTACCCCTTGGATGTTTGAAACCATATGGTTTCTGACCCGTTTTTCATTTCAAGTCACTTTCAATTAGAGAAATGCACGAGAACATAGCGAGCGAAAGAGGGCCATAGCATGTTCTGACTTCATCCATCACACCATTTAATCTAAGTGGGGGAAAAGACATCGAGAAACCAAGAAAGAGAGCAAGAAAGTGCGTATTCTATTTATACAGCATCTGGACTCTCTTTTCAGATTATTTGTTCTTGGTGCACCCAACAGTGTATGTGCGCACATGTGAGAGAAGCAGGGCATAGAGAGAGAGAGAGAGAGAGAGAGAGAGAGAGAGAGGAAGGGAGGGAGGGTGGCTTTGTTACTCTTACTCAGTTCACCTCATTGAATTGTAAATAAGGTGTGATATTTTTACAGAGGGGAAAAAAAACCTGCACAGCCGGTGCACAGCAGACAGGCCGTCTGAATGTCTGAATGTCTGCCCGCGCTCTGTCTTCCCTCCAATGTAACTACAACGCTCAGAAAATCTGCAGCCTCGGCCAACACGTAAGGGAAATTGGAGTTTAAACATGTAATTCTTAATCCCAAAACAAACAGAAAAGCAGCCCACCGCATAAATCTAAACATTGCGGTTTGAGCCCTAAATTCATTTACAAAGCCCTGGATGGATGAGCTGACTATCAGTTACAACTTAATGAAGTTTAAGTATGCATTTAAAATGTGAAATATTTATGGTACCTTTTCCATCCATAAACGGTAAATACATAAAAGACTTCCAGTATACTTTTAAATATGGTCATAATACTGTCACCTTGATTTGTTGAAAAAGCAGTACCCCAAATAAAATTTGATTCTAATTTTTATATCAGTAAGTCTTGAGCAATATGTCAGTAAATAAGAGCTGAACTTTATTTAGTATGAAATAAATACATTTAAAAAAAAAAAATATATATATATATATATATATATATATATATATATATATATATATATATATATATATAAAAGGGTTTTTTTGTTTTTGTTTTGTTTTTACTAGGGACATGCAGGATAGAGTAAACTATGTAAAAAAAAGTTCTGTATTGAATTTTCAGGTGTTTACCTGTTTTTAAAATTACCCATTGCATTTTGTTTTAGGGAAATGTCTGCAAACGTATTGGAAAAGGTACAATATCAGGAAAACAAGATACCTTTTCAAAAGGCACTAATATGTAAACTTTAGACGTACCTTTAAGGTAATAATATGCACCCTTTAGTGATAAAGAAAGCTGCCTGTTTTATATACATTTTTATCCTTACAATGTAGTGAATACAAACATCTCAATAAATGGAAAATGCTTCTTATTCATTAAATGATTATTTTTTTCCCCAAATAAAAATTCTGCCATCATTTACTCACACTTTTGTTGATTTTCTTTCTTCTGTGTTACACAAAAGGTGAAATTTTCCCTTTAATTAAAGTGAATGGCTACAGAATCAAGCTGCAAAATGACAAAATAATAAATGACATGATAAAATGATTCTAAAAGTGTTCAAACATTTGCACTGTGCATTCCAAGTCTTCTGAAGTATTTGTGTGAAGAACAGACCAAAATATAATTAGCTATTCACTGATAATTCTCCCTTGTGATCTGAAATAAATAATAGAAGTCACTGCAAAAATCAATCATCATGGACCAAACATCATGGCACTTTTAATGGCTCAATAGTTTACTTGAAGTCTAAAATGGACGATTTTCAGTGTTCAGGCTGTTCTTTATACAAAACTCTAACTTAGCATAGCACGAGTCATTTTGAAGCCCCTCATTCACTTTCACTGGACGGAAACAAGTGGCTACGAGAGTCTTACAAATTTTGTCATGTGTGCTTCAAAGAAGAAATAAAGATTTATTGGATTAAAAAGACATGAAGATGAGTAAATGATGGCAGAACATTTTAATGGTTTTGGGAGGATGAACTAAATTTTAAAAGAAGATTTGAAACTGTATATAAGAGCCAAGCTCCTCATTTAACTCAAACTATAACATTTCCACTATTATAGTTTTAGTGTGTTTTGGAGCTATTGTAAACTTCAGCCCCCAAATTTCATTTCTTTTCGCTTTTTGCCTCAAGTATTATATATCTCACTCTATATTTTCCTTGCCGTGTTGCTTTTTTATGCCTTTGTCTTCCGCAGTCGCGGTTGAAGAGACAGGTATCTCAAGTTCATGTAAACAGCACTGACACTGAGCTCTTCTTCTGCTTTTGTCTTCTCTCCTCTTTATTGTAGCCCAAGGTCAAAAGATACCTGAGATTGTTGAATCACCTCAGAGGAGCCTGGCGTCTGATGTGAACTCAACCTCTCCACTTTGGTAAAGCATGTCCTCCGTCTCATCTCCCTCTTTCTTGTCTTGCACTGTCGGCTCTGAAAACTTTTCTGTCTCTCCCCTTTCCTCCATTCACCTTCTCTTTCAAACATCATCTGTCCTCTCATCTATCTCTCCACTCTTTTTAACTATTCGCTCTATTCTTCTCTGTCGCTCACCTTTTTTCCCTGTGTCCCTATATCTCTGTCTGCGTCTAAGTGGTCTGTGAAAGGGCGGCTCTTTTGAGGGGACCAAAGGGTTGAGGGATGACCTTGCTAGGTACAACACAACTGAAACTGCTACTCTGCAGAAGAAAGCGGGAGAGAGTTTGGTGTTTCATGTTTGAAGTGAAGGTGGACGGTCCTTTGAGCCACTGCTCTCATAAATAAAGGTTCCTTTGGAAAAGCAGACCTGGTCAAAACAAGAGCATCTAGCGCTAAGCTGGCAGACTACAGATATGACTCAGTCTCAGCCTTGTCTTGTTGGTAATGGAAATCGGAACTGATGCATTTGCATTATAAAGAGCAAGGTACAACATTTTGACAAGTCACTTTAACAAATGCAATTTAAATGTAGCATCACTGTATTATTTTTACAAAATGTTTCAAACTAATTTTGCATGAGAACTGTCGTGCAGCTTTTTCTGAAATGTGTTGTGTAACACTTTCCACTCCCGTAGTCCACTGCAAGATTTCAGCTTTACCATATTGAGCGAAACACGTCTGTTCAAGAAAGGTCAAACCCGGGGTGTTTATGAATATTCAGATGCCACATGCAAAGTAAATTACAGTTGTTTGCAGCAAACTTCTCTGAACCCTCTTGAACCCAATTTGTTGTGTTCTGAGTTTTTCAAGTGGGAATGTTTTTGAAGTACAATCAGTTTAGAGGCTCGTACAAATGAAAGTGCAAGTGTAATGTTCCCTTTTTTTCAAATCACTTTCAAAAGAACTTTCCAGCAACCTATATTAAGAAGTTTAATGGTGATATATTGAAGTTTTAAATATTTTTTGACTTAGTTGCAATATAATAATTAACACATAAAAGAAAAAAAAAAATCAGATAAAACAATATCGGTAAAGTAATCTATAAAAAGAGTAATAGTAATAGAGTAATAATAGTATATTAGAGTATAATCCTGTAAAATTATGATCTAATTGACTGATAAAAATAAAAATTGCAATATTAAAGTAAATAAGAGTAAAATAATGTAAAATTATGATTTAGTTGACTGATCAAATTAATTACAAATCGTAAATGAAATGCAAAGAATATTTCGATGCTGAACTGCAGACTGGATTTCCACACTCAGATAAGACAGATTCAATATTAACAGTGTAAATCTGACTAGTCTAAATCTGCCAGTCTGAAACCAGCCATAAAGTATTTAATGAACTGACCCTTAGGCCCGCTCACCCCAGCTCATCGCCCCCTACCGCCATTCACCACCCCCCTTGTACCTGGAACAGTTCCCCGCTCATCCCTTTTATGTGCTCATGAGACAGAGCTGGCCCTCCAAACACACCCCCACCCTTGTCACAACCTACCCCATCTCCCCAAAAGTGTCACCCAGTCCGCCTAACAAGGGTGAAGGCCATATGTGACTCTCTCATTAACAACTACATGAAAGAGACAAGAAGTACAGAGGGACATCTGGGCCTGACTGAGCAACAGAGGAGAGAGAGAGAGGGAGAGAGAGAGAGAGAGAGAGAGAGAGAGAGAGAGAGAGAGAGAGAGACAGATGAGCAAAGCACCAAGTTGTACAACATGCTATAAAAGTAAAGGCCCTTTCACATGAGTCCCTTAACTTAACCAACTCTATGGACAATTCACATGAATTATAATGTCCATCTTTGTAATGTCTTATTTAGGAGTAAAAGGAAATGCTGTCACATGATCCTTCAGAAATCATTCTTATATGCTGATTTGGTACTCAAGTAATGTTTTTCTTATTATTGTCAGCGCAAACCATTTGTGCTAATTAATATTTTTGTGGGGATTCTTTGATGGGTAGAAAGTTCAAAAGATTTATTTAAAATAGTACTTAAAATTCTTTGCTTTTATAAATAAATAAATGAATAAATAAATACACCTTACTGTATATAAATAAACTGCATCTAAATTTAAATATTACTGTTTTGTTTTTGTCTTTTGTCGTTTTAGAATAATATTTCTCTCTTTTAATTACATTTTTTACACTGAAATGGGATGGATTTTTGGGGAAGTGGAGGATTGGATGTCTATGTATTCTGTTACTGTTTTTGGGTTAGATATCAAGTATTTGTTGTAGTGCTTTGTAGTATTCTTTATACTTAACATTAATTTATAACGATAAGCTGTAGATTTCAAAACAAATTTAATATGTAGATTGTATATTGTATTGTATATTGTATAAAATTTTAAGATAAATTAGTTTTTGTGAAATGGTTTATACCTCCCACTCTTTCTTTGTAACACTGAAAAATCACTTCTCTGTGATGCTGTCTGCATGCCACATGCATTGAAGCCGTCCTTTCAGGTGAAAGTGACTTAACAGTGTTTAAAAATGTGAGTGTTGCTGAGAGCAGGAGCAACAACAGCACAGAGGACAGAAGATACAGTAGATCAGAAGAACCACAAGACAGAGATCTACACCTACCAACCAACGTGAAGCAGCACGCTGTGTGCAGTCTGCACTCGCTTTCAAGTGTACTGCGGCCCGACTAATAGGACATCACCACCCGATCATTTCTGCTGCGGAGTGCTGACAGAGATGTCGTCTGTCTCTCCGACAGCCTCAGTGGTAAATACACACACAAACACGCAGCACATCGCATGCTGTCAGTGGAGCAGTGCTCAGAGCTAAATCAATTCCAGGATGCAATGACACTGCTGTCATTTCCCACACCTCCATTCCCATGAAGACTCATAAGTACTGCACAAAACTCCATCTACCAGCACAGGCCTCACTCACCGAGAGCTGACAGGCAGACCTGTTAATGTGCCCCTCTCTGGGTGTGAAACAGTAGGGTTTGTATCTAAAGCCACATACTGTATGATAATGCATCTGTTCTCAGCAGTTTGTTCAGAACATTCAGTACAGTACTCTTAAATGTACACTGGTCCACAGCCTAATATGTTTCTATAGCACAAGCAAAGTATATGTTATAATTATGCAATAAGGATGGGAGGCCATGCTATATTTGAAATATTCACAACTATAAAGTATTGATAAAAAACAATTATAGCTTTGAATTGACCAGTTTTATTATTGTAAAGAAAAATAGATTTAATTAAATAAAATATAATATATATATATATATATATATATATATATATATATATATATATATATATATATATATATATATATATATATATATATTCCATTTTCAGTATTGCAGTACACTGAACACTGCAGTTAAAACTGAAATGGAACTAATTCTTACAGGATCCTAGATAATGAGCTGCATAACTAAGTCTCTGAGGAGATTGTAAGTGCTGGAGTGAAGGACAGAGGTGAAGTGGAATTTTATTTAACGCATACAGTCTCGTCCAGTCCTCTTTCTGAACTTTTCATTCCTTCTTCTGTGAGCACTTACATATCCCTTTTCCATTAGCGCACTGCAGGAAGAGTGAGGAAGGTTACAGACGCTCCATCACGGGGAGGGCATCCTGGACCCCCTGGTCTGGCTAAGAGCCCTCCCTCCTGGGGTACTGTCAGGGGGAACAGCTGGGTCCCGACACACTTTGACCTCTACTGTAGCTTTTAATTGCAGATCACCTTCCTCTCTCTCCAGTCTCCACAAATAAACTTTACTTCAGAAGAGCTGGTTTACTTCACCAGACTCATCTGACTCAACAGTCTCTCAACTTTTCATACAGATTTTTCTAAAGACAGCATATATTTCTGATCTTGCTTTTCGCAGGGGTTTGATCTTTTAGTCCATTTTTTTTAATCTGTGGCCACATTCACTAAGGGGCATTTGGATAGACCCGATCTCCTGAGTCATCTGTCATGGACTGAAGAATCAATCCCAAAGTTACCACAATGCTTTTTGTTAGAATGTCTGAACAATGTCACGCCAGTGACCGATGCAAAATGGGATTCCGACCGACGCAAAATGGGATGCCTACCAAAGCGCCTTGGGTGCTGGCCCTTCCAGTGCTCTGTGCGAGCTGCCTGCAACCCTATTAGGTGTTGGCCAGGGCTCGGAACAAGTAGTTCCACTCACCATTGTCAAAGCACTACCTCAATGGGTGAGATTGGATTACACTGGGAAAACGTACCCATTCCGCTTGGAACAGGGACGCTGCGGAAGCCCCATCCTTCCCGAAGGAGGTTTCAGGAGCAAATACACATAGAGCATCCATTTAGGTGTACATGGAGAAATCTGAGGTGATTAAAACCCTCTTGGGAAGGCAGAAGTCTGCCGAGGAAACACAGGCTCTAAGGCTATACCTTGGACTATACACACACAAGTACCACTTAGGTCTCAATATGGAACCCAGCCTTCCATGGTTCTCACGGATTCATCATGAAGGCCTGGCACCAGATGTTCCGCCACGTCCAGCTGCCTAGGGTGATGGAGGATCTCAACAGGGTCCACAGTACAGACATTCTGGAGCAGTTTAAGCAAGCCGACACTAACCGGGGTCTCTCGGTGCCACTACCCATTTGAGGTGAGAACACAGGAGGATACCGGCTCTACAAAAAGACTATAGAACATAGCGAACGTGTTAGGGGTCGCCCAGCCCACAGCTCTAAAAATATCTGTAAGTGAGGCACCATGACCCAGCGCCCAGGAGGATGCAACACTTCTAGTTGAGTGAGCTCACAACCTGAACGGGTAGGACACACCCTGTGCCTGATAAGCCAGGGTTATGGCATCCACAATCTAGTGGGCCATCCTCTGCTTAGAGATGGCACTCCCCTTCTGCCGGCCTCCGTAACAGACAAAGAGCTGATCTGAGGTCCTGAAGCTTTGTGTCCAGTCTACGTAGCATCTCAATGCTCGGACAGGACAGAGCAAAGCCAGGGCTGGGTCTGCATCCTCCAAGGGCAGCGCTTGCAGGTTCACCACTTGGTCTTTGAAGGGTGTAGTGGGAATCTTGGGCACGTAGCCAGGCCGGGGCCTCAGGATTACCTGGGAGTCAGCAGGCCCAAACTCTAGGCACGAATCATCAACTGAAAATGCATGCAGGTCCCCTACCCTCTTGATGGAGGCCAGTGCAAGCAGGATCAGAGTTTTCAATGAAAGAAACTTTAGCTCAACTGAATGCAAATGCTTGAATGGGCCCTGCTGTAGTGGTTTAAACACTAGAGTCAGGTCCCAAGAGGGTATAGAGGGGGCCTGGGAAGGCGTACACGTGTCTCGTAGACGGTGCTCTTGCCAAAGTGATTTTGTTCACTACCTCCTGGGGTAGGTCACCTATAACCTCCGCATCCCATCCAGGGACCAGACATGGAGTTTCCGCAGCTGCAGTGGGTGCCAAATGGTGCCCCGTCTCTGACTCAGTAGATCCTTCCTCAGAGGAATTGGCCAAGGAGGGGCTGTCGCGAGGAGCACTAGTTCAGGGAACCAGGTCCAAGTGGGCCAATACGACGACCTCAGAACCTTCCGACTCCAAAGGAGGAGGTGGCGGGCGAGTTGTGACATGCGACGGGAGCACAGACCACTTTGTCGGTTGATGTACGCAATGGTCGCTGTGTTATCCATTCGGACCAGCACATGCTTGCCTCATAAGAGACCTTTGAGACTGTTCAAGGCAAGGTGCACTGCTAACAACTCTAGGCAATTGATGTGCCACTGCAGCTGCGGGCCCCTCTAAACCCCTGAGACTGCATGCCCATTGTACGCGGCCCCCCAGCCGGTGGTGGAGGCATCTGTGTAAACCACAGCATGCCTGGAGAGCTGCTCTTGGGGCTCCCCTTCACGGGGAAACGCAAGATCTTACCATGGGGTGAGGGTTTGGCGACAGGCCGGTGTAACTTGGACCAGGTGAGTGCCGCGCTTCCATGCCCACCTCGGGACACGGCCATAAAGTGTGAGAGAGTGACCGACTGAAAGGGAACTGTTATTGAAGTCCAATATAAAAAAGGGGGTTGGTGTGTGTCACTATTTGTAAAATAATAATAATAATAATTGGATGGGTGGGTTGATAGATAGAAATACATTTACTGTAAAATAAATAAATAAAACCTAATTTGAAAACATAAGTTTTATCTGAAATATTAACTGAAGTCCAATTTTAAAAAGGTCAGTGCGGTCAGTTTTAAAAAGGATAGATAGATAGATAGATAGATAGATAGATAGATAGATAGATAGATAGATAGATAGACAGACAGATAGACAGATAGATAGATAGATAGATAGATAGATAGATAGATAGATAGATAGATAGATAGACAGACAGACAGATAGATAGATAGATAGATAGATAGATAGATAGATAGATAGATAGATAGATAGATAGATAGATAGATAGATAGATAGATAGATAGATAGACAGATAGATGAACAAACTGAAATGCAAAGCTACAAAATGTCTTGCACAGTAATGCATGATTTACATGTCAATATTTTAAATGTTCCAGCTGATGATACTAATATAATTTATAAATTAATATATATGTAGTCCTCATGCAAACACCTATAGCATGTCCTTCAGTACCTCAGTGTAATCTTCCTTTTTCTGGCTCTCTCTCTGCTTTTTATTTTTCAAGCAGAGACGGCCTGTGAGCTGCTCATCTCAGCTTGGTGTGTGTGTTTGTGTGTGTTTATGTGTGTGTGTGTGTGTGTGTGTGTGGAGGTTGGTAGAGAGAGTCCCTTGCACAGGTAAATTATAACTCTCACAGAGACAGAACTCGTTAGCCGGCCTGTCAATCAACATGAGGCACGTTGGGGAGGCAATCACAGCGTCGCCAGCAAAGAGGTCACCTATGAAGACATTCATTTTCAATTCATCCATCAGATCAGCACTGAAATCAATTTACCGCACATCGACATTGGGCTGCCCCCATGGCAACCAACACGGCACAGACCTCGGGGAATTCAAACTATTCAGAGTCACAGCACATCTGATTACCAAAACACCCAAACGCTATTAAAGTGCAGAACGTCGCCCTAATCTTCCACTAAATAATAATCCAACATTAAACATATGCTTAGAACTAAGTAAATATATGGCTGATTGTGATTATTATCATTCTCAATAGATAACTGCTTCTGGATTGGGCACTGAGCTGACTGTATGGATACACCGGCTCTTCTCATTGAGATGCAGTGGGTGACATGCAGGCCACAGGGAGATTCGATCAGCCGTGTGCATATTAAATTAGTTGTCGGCGTTCTGCATATGTCAGCACAGTAGTTCATTAATGGTGTTTGTTTTTGGAAACCTGAAGAAATATGATAAAAAGGCTAGATAAAAGAGAGAATGAATGAAGACTGAGGGAGAGGGAAAGGGAATGGCGAGGGGATACAGCTGAGTCATCAGAGCACCAAGGACACCACAGTGGAGACTTGATTTAACAATGCTTGATGATAATTTCCTTTTTAGAATTTTTATTTAATTAATGCTTTCAATGCCATTGTTAACAAATGGTATCAAATTATAATAATAGATGAAAACAATGCATATTGTATATAGATGTTTAATATATTTTTGAAAGTATATTATATGCTAACCAAGACAAGATAATTTTTACATATTTTACATTGAAAAATTTACAATTTACTAATTGTGTGTGTGTGTGTGTGTGTGTGTGTGTGTGTGTGTTTGTGTGTGTAAACTATCATATACTAAAAGTAAAAAGTTTGAGGTAAGATTACAATAATAAAATAAAAAAAATAATATATATATATATATATATATATATATATATAAAGATGCATTAAATTCATCAGAAAAGACAATAAAGACATTTTTAATGTTACATTTTTACATCAACTTTTTATTATCAAAGAATGAATCACAGTTTTCACAAAAATATTAATAAGCAAAAAGAGTTTTCAACATTGATAATAATAAGGACCATTATTTTTTTTATTTTTTTTTAGCATTAATAATAACAAATAATAACTAAACACTAACTAACAAACTAACGAATGCAGAAAGTTCAACATTTCCATCACAGGAATAAATTGCATTCTAAGATAAAAGATTTTTCAAATATTCGAATTAAAAACATTATTTTTAAAAAAATGTTTTAAAAACATTGCTTTTACTGTGTTCAAATAAATGCAGCCTTGGTGAACATATATAAATGTGTGGTGTATATATATACAAAGAATATACACTTAGCTATATAGACTTTTCAAAGGACAGTATGATGTGGCAAGTTCTTAAGTTCTTGTCTTCTCTACTTTCATAGCACTGAACAGATGTCGTTCATTCCCCTCCCCGACGTGCAGGTGTGACAGCGCCAACAGACTGATGTGTGAGGATAGGTCTGCAGGCCATGACAGGGTGCAGAAGGGCACAGATGCACATCACATCACTATAACATAACTCACTCCCCCTTTTTCACCTCTCTTGCTCTCTATCCAGCTCTTTAAGAGATAAGCAAGGGGAGCGAGAGGCGTCTCGGCGGTCCCGCAGGCTCGTCTTTGAACAATAGAACACCTGAGATTCAATTAGAGCAGGTTAACAGAAGAGACGGGGGAGCCTCATTAGTGGGCCTCTGTGTTTTGCGTGGACAGGTAACAAGTTACCTAGCATCCCATTTTAAAAAGGGTGACAGGATAGCTATTCTCGCAGGCAGAGACGGGCTGCCATCAAAATGTCATTTGATCAGCCTATTATGCATAATTTCAGAATTTACAGAATCTTAGATGAGTAAATCTTCCATCCGTCACACTTCCCAGACATTTCTCCGGGCACAGCTATGCCTTTCAGTGAATAATCCTGCAGCTAAGCGGTAAAGTACAGTCTCATGAGAGAGACTCTATCACATGAGAAGGTTTGGCACGGTCTCAGAGTGTGTCACCGCCGGTGCTCTGGAGGAATGGGGAATCTCTGCATCCTGCCACACTAACAGTTTATTTTAAAATCATGTGCAATTTAGCAGAATGCCCTGCGACACAACTAAACCCCTGCTGAGACCAGCTCAGCAAAGCGTGCTCCAATAATGCTGGCTCAGTGTTGATTTAACACTCATCTCCGGGAAGGTTTAGACAAATACAGTGACCATTTCAGAGTCTAACACATTACAGTAGGAAGGAGTGATGAGAAGTGGAAAAGCGGACGTCTGCCAGCTGAGTGACAGGGCATAAATGAAAGTAACCGAGTGGCGATTTGACTCGATGCCTCTTGTGTACGCGGTTTGAATAGCTGCTGTGTTTATGCAAAGCATTTCAAAGTGAACAGAAGACACATCACTCCACGCTGTGTGCAACACTGAACTGAATGAGGAGCAGAGGTTCATTCCACAATCAGCTGAATAACTCAAAATGAGGTCTACGGCAGAATATAATCGCTCAAGTGTGGACTTGATAGGGTGTGTAGAAACAAAAAAACATTAAAAATCAAGAAAGAGTTCTACTAGTCATTTACTGGTAGTGCACTGCTATTAGAAAGCACAACTTATTAAATCCAGGAATAATTGCAACAAAAATAAAAAACAAATACAGCAAATATAACATTGTAATAATCAAATAAATATCCCAAATCTAAAAAGGGTAACTGCTTTTTGATCTAAATAAATAGAATGTGTAATAAACATAAAAGATTATAAAGCATTGCACACTATAACAAAATAAATTAATAAAAAATAGAGAAAAAGAAAAAAAATGTAGCCTGTACTGTAGTGAGTGCAGAGGCAAAGGTGTTTCTTTCATCTAGAAAAGCAAATATAAATAAAATATGCAAAAAAAAAAATAATAATAATAATAATTGTGTGTTCACATGTACCTAGATGCATTTTCAACAACAGTTGAATATAAATCAAATTAATGAATAAATTGGTAACACTTTACAATATGGTTCATTAGTTAACTGCATTAGTTAACATGAACTAAGAGTGAACAATGCTTCCAAAGCATATATATCAGCATTTACTAATGACTTATTAAAATCACAAGTTGTGCTTGTTAACGAAATGTACTGTGAACTAACATGAACAAACAACGAACAACAATATTCATTTATATATTTATATTCAATTCATTTTAATTAAATATGTATATGTACAAAATCTATCTATGAACTCCAGAATACCTCACTTAACTTAAAGTTTAAGTAAAATACTCCACTTTAAGCAGAATGAAAAATTATAGGAATCTTTGGAGATGCAATATAACATGTTTATATAAAAAAAACTAATAAAAAACAGTACAAAATTTTTTTAATAATAATTTGTTTGATACAAAAGCAGTGCACTTTATGCTTTAGAAATCAAATATTTTAAACACTTATTATATAATAAATCACAGCATACCACACATACTTTCCTTGAACATCACTGATGTTAATGGGAAAAAAAGTCTACACTACAAAGCCTTTTTATTAAAGTAACATAAAATCAAAAGTGTGCACTTCAACATCACTGTGTTTGTGGAAAAACTGTTCCAGCAAATATAATCCAGCATCAGAAGACCAGCCACAGCTCCAAGTGAAAGGACCTGCCAAACCGTAACGCCATCTAGTGGATCAGATGTCAGCTCAACAAACAACAGAAAGCAAAATGTGCTTTCTGTGCTTTCTGATATATATATAATGCAACTTTAAGGTCTTTATTATTCAAAGACTTGCTAATATATGACAAACATCAAAATGGATGCATGGAAATATCTCACAACATTTTCTTGTTTACATCACCACTGCAAACCACTTGTATACTTCATTATTGCAAATACGAACAACCTCTAAGAACAACACAGGCCTACATGAATCTGCAGTCTTTCCAAGACCAGCCACCACGAGTTACTGGATAATGAACCTCTTTCATAATCAGATCAATAATGATCTGTAAAGTGCTGGTGTAGGACAAGATGAACCATCAGCATCCTTGCTCTTCCTGTGTAAGGAGGACCATCTCATTAGCTGTAAAGGACAACTTTAACTCAAGCAAGGAGGAGGGATCCTTATGCACTTTGTTTTGCACTGCTTCAAGGCATATGGGGTGTGAGATAGATTTTGCATGCAGATATTTTAAATGCAATTGTCTTCTTCGCACGGGCAAGCGAGAGGCTCTTTGGAAATTGACTTTTTGATTATTCATTTAGTGCGATAATTAAATAGTCCTTGCCCTGGGAGCGAAGAACAAGTGAACCATGGCGAGGATATCTAACAGGGCTTGACGGATCCTTTAAATAATGTTTATTTATCTCCACTAATATTTTGCTGCCTAAACAAGACTCAGTGCTGCTCTGTGACCCGTGGCTTTCATATCAAAACTTCTGGATTCATCTCATTTTGAAGTGCTTTAAAAAAATGGGGGGGGGGGGGGTGTGAAAAGTTTGGGTGAAGTCTCTTGGATCTTTGTTAACTTTCACATTCATTTATTTCTCTTTAATTTACACTGAATACAAAATAAAGCAAGAATTATTCTGGACACTGTATCGATAAATCACATTCAAAATTGATACATAAATCTCGTCTCTCTTGAATTAAACAATGTCTGCAATCTAACGCAGAATCCATCCAACTGCATAAATTAATGAATGAATACATGAGCATACTCATTGCGAATCTGCTCTGTGACACATTATGCGCTGACCTCAGTATATTTCAGCTAGAGATGTTATTATACTTTAATTATGGCTGCTTTTTACCATGGCCCACCACTCCTGCGTCAGGAAATTCATGTGTTTGAATGTATTTACTGCTTTCTAATGTCAATCCTTTTAGAGCTCAACACAGGTCTGAAATTTGCAATTCCAGTGATATGTTAAAAACATAACCAGCCAGAAGATATAAAAGTGAATGGGAACGGTTTTCCAAGCCGCTTCAAAGTTTCAAGTAAGAGAAAGAAAGCAGTCGGCAAAGGAGTCCTCAGCACATTCACCGCAGCTGTGGAAACAAAATTCAGCTCCGTATCTGAAGCATCGCTGAAAGCCGGAGAAGCAGCGAAGATCTTTAATAACATGGAGACAAAGGAACATTCCAAAAAAATGAGTAAGTTGTATAATTATATTCAGTTTTCTTTCATTGTGAAACATGTGCAGCACAGATCTTACCTGAACCATCAATAACATTTAAAAAGCAGAACTTGTGAAACAGCACTAGAACTAGTTTAACTTAATAGTTGTTGTTTTTTCTCTAAAATCAATTTTTTTTGGACATTTATGAAGTTTTCTAAAATACACAGCAGAACTGCCTAATACAAATAGCCTACACAGTGAAAGTGGAATCTGTTGCTGTTAATGTCAACATTATAAAATACATGTTAACTTGAGTAAACTTTTGACTGGTGTTCGTATAATGCCTTTCAGCATTCAGAAAAGACACACACACAGCCTCAGCAAATTTCTCTGCCGGCAAGAGCTATTTTTGCCCGGTTGATTTTGTTTACCAGGGCTCACATGCTTAGACAGTCATCCGGCCATCTCCAGTCGAAGATCTGCTCAGATGAACTGCGCTCGCACACTTTACTGACTTGAGGTGGAGACGTCAACAAAACCACGCTTGTGGAAATAGAAGAGTCCTCGTTATGCAAATTCAAGACACACTGATAGGCACGTTTTCTGTTCGCGAATTACCAGCCTTGTCACAAGTCAAATTACATTTGAATAACCTTTGAAATGTTTTTTTTTTTTTACAGAGACGTGACTTCCGCGGAAGTCTTTGATTTGGCCACTGGTCTCAAAAACAGGCCCTGTTGTCCTGTTTGTATAAATTAAGTGGCATCATTTTCATAAATCTTATTCAAATGAAGCTGTGTTACATATTCAATTGTACTGTGAATCCACGCGAATAATTGCAACAATGAAAATGTTACAAATTTAAATAAAGGTCATCTGAATTATACATTTGCTCATAATATATGGAAAGCAGTGTTATTTAGCGTATATTTTAAAATGATTTTCCACATTCTAGAATCATCAGCGCAGAGATATGACAGATCATTACTGCAAGGTAACATTAATAAACATGTTTATGTAAGTCTGTATGTATTTACTTGAAAGTAAGGTGGATGAGAGACAAACTGAGAGAGCAAAACTTTTTTTTGGGGGGGGGGGGGGTGGTTAAAATATGAAGAAAGGATGGAATAAAAACATTTGAGAGAAAATAATTAAAGCCAACATGTAAATAAACCAAATTAATAAAAAGTTAACTGGCATTCGCGCATTGTTTTTGCTGGAATGTGCCTACAAACACATAACTTCAATCTTATATTTTATATTAAACAGAGAACGTGTGGAGAAATACAATATCTGTTTAATATATATATATATATATATAGCAAATATAGTATCATAAATTGAACACTTTATGCAATTAAAATATTTTTTCCTGCTTTCAAAGTGTGTACATTTTGAATCTGTAACACACATTTATACTGTATTTATAAACACATACATGCAATGAAAAACTGGTGTAGACACCATTTTCAGTTAGAAATTGCTAGTAAATTTTACAATGAATTACCAAGACAGCAAGTAACACATGGAATTTAATGTGAGATTTTTAATTATAAAGACTGACATTGTATTTCTTTGTAAAACTTACTCCAGTAATCTTTGTTTTATTTACAACTTAAAAATAAATCCTGTTTTACTGCATGAAAATGTGTTATATTGCATGAAGTTGTGTTTTTTATGTACAAGTCCACTTTGCTCTACCGATATGTCACAGGCTTATATCCCACAAAAGTAATGAGTACCTCAGTGAGCAGTTCTTACCTCTATCCCCTGCAACCCTTTTTAAAATTGTTGAGGCTAATTTCAATATTCATGAGTTCTCCACAGGCTCAGTTCAGCAGTTTCCATTAAGCATTAATTAGGTGCCGGAGGGGGAAGCAAACACAAATAAGGAGCTGAATAACTAATTAAGGTGTTTGAAATGCTGGAGGCCTGCAATCCCACTAATGGCTGGTTAGGCAAGGTATAGGAGGAACCGCCGATCCCACAGACAAGATCCCCACAAGCACATACACAACCAGCAGAAATACACAAAACACGCAGATGATGACACAGACACACAAAACAACACACGCTCACAAAAGTTGGTTGTGATTTAGTGGTGAACAACTGATTTTGGTGCTCTGCAGATTTTCGTTGTTCATTTTGGTGCTGAAATTTTCAGGCTGTGTACAGATGTCGCCCAGATGTGGCTCGGCTTGAGAGAGAGAATAAAGACTGCTTATTTTCTCCGATTGTGGTTAAGGATATAAAATATACGAGTGTGAAAAGATCTGTTGTCACCGTTTTATGCGATTATGACTTTATTTGAAAGGATACTACTGAGTGATACCACTTGGATTTAATATTTATCATATGTTCAGTTTCTTGTCATAGCCTGCACAGTGTAATACTATAAAAGAATCATTTGGTAATAAACATGCATGAGCACTTTTTATTTGATTTTAATATGTTCAGACGAAGATGTTCCCGATGTGTCTTCATGATCTAGAATATCATTTCCATGTTATTAGGATGCACTTTATTCATTATCATATGCTTAAGGTATAAATAAAATTATGTGCATGTCATTGTGTTTAACATGTTGGACAAGTGAGCTCATTTGTTTAAAAGCAGACCGCTAACATGAGTAATCTCATCACATTTTAATATGTTACTGTCATGCTGACAAATTCTCCAAGTGGAAGAATTCAATTACCATAACTCGTGTAAACAAGGAGGTCATTGAATTTCAGTTAATATAATCTGCTTTAAGGAACATTGATATGCATTTTGTTATAATAATAATATTAATATGAACAATGCAGCAGTGAACGTGAGGTTTTGGATGGCACGCTGTGCAAATACAAGTTCATGTTTGTGTATTCTCTCTTGGGCTTTCAATGACACAAAGCTCTATTTATTTTCTCTCCACGTTTTATTTTCATTAAATCTATTTGTCCCATTTGGCCAAAGCTATGCGGCCTCAAAGTCGAGTCTTAGAAGAGGATCTGCAATACATGAGCAAAATAAATGATATTTCTACAGAGGCATATCTGTAGACTGGGGAATATGATTGGAATTGACCTGATGAATCCTAATCAGGTGTTTTAGGTTTAACCCCGCTGAGGTCCGATTACTGACGGGACCAAAACACTAAACCGCACTGAGCAAATACATTTCCAACTCTCCAATCCTTTTGTTTAGATACTTTTGTGTTGGAAACTGAAACACTTGTGTGTGTGTTTTTGTGTAAGAGTATGAGTGTGACATGCACACAAGGAACTGTGTTGTTCAAGTGGCTGTAATGTTGAGTAATTTTCACATATAGATTTAACCTGAGCTTTCAGCCGTGTGCACTTTAATGAGACTTGCCAAGCTTCTGGCCAAAATAAATACTAAATACAATAAATAATAAATACAAAAGGAATAAAAAGAAAAAAGATAATAAAATGTTGTATATAACAACTCAAATCAAATACTCAGTATACTCAGTATCAATTTATAATTGTATATCAGGCCCATTATGGTTAAAACTGAAACTAATTTTAAACCATTTTTTTAAATCATTAAAATAAAAAATTAATGTTTAAAGTACATAAAATATAAAATAAACAGTTAGTTGCTAATTTGATGTATTAAAATAACTACAAAATAAAATAAATAAAATTTGTACAGACATATATAAAAATAAAAACTTCTAAAAATGACAAAAACGCAAAACAAAATTACTAAAACTTAAACTCTTGAAAATATTACAACAGTATGTCTGTACTATATATATATATATATATATATATATATAATGTATGTAAAATAGTCATTAGAGTGAAAATGACTCCACAAGCTGTCATACTAAAATATTCATCTTTACGAGAAAATAATAATAATAATAATTATTATTATTTTAATAAAGCAAACAGATAATCAAAACCAAATATATATTTTTTTTATAAATAAGATTATCTTTTTAACTGTTAACAATTATCGATTTAAAAAATTTTGGGAAGCCGAGTAAAAGCACCCATTCTCAGCTGAATAGGTCTTTTGACCAGCATCATGCGGCTCATTACGGTGAACACAGAGGATTTGCAGCTGTGAGAGAGGTGAGACCGCACAGATCCTCTCCTCCCGAGAAGCCGTTACCCCTTTCAGGCCTCTCCCGGCCCGTCAGACCCAAGACCGTGATCTGAGCTCTCACCCCAACAGCCTCCAGCGGTCCCCTACCTGCTGTGAGGGGGACCGCTTCAAATTAAACTAATTATTCCAACACCCAACAGTGTGCTGTTCTCCCAAAACCAGGGCAGTGCCCAAAGAGCAGTCTTTTCAAATACTTAATAAGACAGAGAGCAGGGTTTAATTTGTCTCTCTCCTCTTTGAAATGCAATACATCCTATCTCCAACCAAGAGGTCGCCAGTTTATTCTTCTCCGACACAAAAACCTTGTTAAAGCTAGTCATATTTTGACAACCATAGATCAAAATGAGCAATAAAGAATTACAGCAAAGTGCAACAGATGTTTGTGTTAGCAAAAGCGCAGCGGTGAAGGAGGATTCCTGTTTTCATTTCAGAACAAGAGCTATCTGACAATTTCTTTAGATTTGTGCCGGACTTCTGCTGTAAAATATTGTATAAGATACTTATAATGCATTTTTATTTGAATGTCAGATACCTGTTCTCAAACTCTTATTCTTATTTTTGAGAAAGATTTTCATCCATTCTCCAGAACAGTAAAATTCCATGATTAAAGAGATTACAATTTCACTGTATGTAACTTACACTTAACCAACAGGTGTTTACTGTCACATTTTTATTTTATTTTATTTTATTTTATTTATTTAGTAAAAACTACAAACTTTTTTCTTTCTTTCCTTCGTTTTATTATTATTATTATTTATTTTATTTTTTTTTACATGACACCCTGACAATACCATGTTTTTATAAACATGAACCACTGTGCTACTGCCTGAGACATTTAGCATTTTAGTAAACAATGTAATGTTTTTGGTAACAAATTATTAAATTAATTTTATATTTTTTTATGAAATTATGTAGGCAACATTTCGGTAAAATTTTAATGGATAAGTTAAATAAAAAATATATTATATTATATTATATTATATTATATTATATTATATTATATTATATTATATTATATTATATTATATTATATTATATTATATTATATTATATTATATTATATTATATTATATTATATTATATTATATTATTTGGTGACAGCAGCACTCAACATGATGATCATTTAATTTAATTATAATGTTAATTATTTATTTCATGTTTTTTTTTTTTTTTTTTTTTTTTTTTCTAATCTCTCCAGGTTTATTTCCAGGTTTAAACCGGATCCCAGATTTGAGATTTTACCCTACAGTATACAAACACAGCAATCATTCAGTACTAAGCTATCATCATCAGTGTCCAATGCTACAACCTCAGTACTTCTCACTAAAGTAGAAAACAACTATTGAAACTGGAGCACCACAAGCTCCTCTTCCTCAAACACGAGTCACAAGACTAGAGCGTGTTACACGTCTAACACACAATGCATCACGAGAAGCTCAGTGTGCAGATAAACAAGGTTTCTGTAGCGCTTCTGCACCACTTGATTGCAAGTAATTATTCAGAAGCCTGTGCCCCTACTCCACCACCAACCACCTGACACTCCACATCATGGCAAAATGGAGAAGAAAAAAAACGATACACACACATATAAACACAATATGTAATTTTGCTTGTTGCAGCTGAAAAGGATTGTTTACCGTAACCTTGTAATCAACCTGCCTAGCAGCTCCACCATTAGCCACTATAAGAAGCCCAGGACAATCGGGGGCTGAAAGAGAGGGGCCCGCTTCTGACGAGCCTCCTCACGGTCTCAGGGATGGAGCACAGTGCTGGCCCCTCTATCGTCCTCTCATCATTTGTTTTCAAGAAGCGCAATTTCCATTTCAGTTGGATTACACCTTTTAATGTATTGCACGCTTTAAGAAGAGGGAAGGGGGGAGGAGAGGAGAGGAGGGGGCATTAAAAAAAGAAGAAAAAAGAAAACAGCATCTCTCATGCACTAGATTTCAAACGGGGCATTTGAGCCTTTGAGTGAAGAGGAGCAGATGAGTGCAACCGCAATTAAAATCAAAAGCCCAGCGCGGCGGAGCAATAGTCCTCAATAACCCTTTGTGTGCCATGGCGCCAATGGATGATATGGGCAGCTGGAACTGGGTTATGAGACGAGACATTACCTGCCCTTTTATTGTCACATGTGTAATATTCAAATAGGCCTGAGTGCCACTTTACCAAGCAGAGGTGTTTCCCTAACAGCAGATGTACAGAAATGATGGAACAATACTTCATCCTCATTTACTCATTTTCCACATTGCTTCAAATCTGCAATTTTTCTCTGTAAAACATAAACTGAGAAATTTTGATGTATGTGCTGGCTGCTCTTTATTTTATAATTAAGTTTCCTTCTTAACGTTCTATTTAAAATATATATATATATATTAGAATGATTTCTAAAAGATCATGTGCCAGTTAACAGACAAAATTCAGCTTTTTCCATCACGGGAAGAAATCCTTTGTGGCAAGTTATATGGTTTAGGAATGATATGATGTGAGTAAATGATAAGAGAATTGTAATTTTTGCATAAATTATACATTTAAGACAACAAAAAATAATGACATATATTATATATAATATTTTCCACTTGAGATTATGATATCTTATTTGTAGTTGCTTATTAGCATACATTTTATAAGCATGGCTGATTATTAGAGCTTATAAAGCACATTAATGCTTATTCTGCATGGCCATATTGAAGATCCCTTAATTATACCCCATACCTAAACTTAACAGCTATCTCATGGTGTGTGAGGGTTCAAACAGTGAAATCATATGGTATTCCGCACTAGGTTTTCCTCTTCCAGTTTAAGAATGTTATTGACCCCACAGGTCAGGTAAACTTGGGCCTTTTATTTTTGTTTCTCCAGTAATTCTTTGTGGCTTCCTACCCACACCAGCGCAGTTGAATTCGAATCATGGCTCTTAATTATATGCTCGTGCCCTGCATTAATACGTGCATTAACATTACCCATTGTTTATTCATTATTTCCAAGCTGTTTCTGAAATTATGTAAAACCATTTCTAAACAAAGAGCAGGCTTTAATAAGACTTGCCATTTTGTTTCATGCAATTCAAATACTAGCAAGATTCTTTGGGGCAAAATGAACAAAATCTAACTAAAACGTCAAAAGGGATTACAAAACTACATATAAATAAAGCTTTAGGAAAACTTGGGGGAAAAGGCGTATAGAAGGCACAACACAAGCAAGCTGCAGAGGATTTTTGTTGTAGCTTGTATAATCTTAGACTTTCTGCAGTGAAATATCTGAAAGAGTTCAATTAGAGTTACGGTGCTCAGGAGAGACAAAAAGTGCACTTAAACTTTCAAGCATTTCACCTTCAAGAGTGGATTACAACAGATTAACACACAGCCAACATCTGTACCCAAATATGAAGAACCAGTACGATTATCAGATTCACAGGACAAAAATCAATTATGAGGTGAGAAAATAAAATAAAATCTCAAGTCTGGTTTATGATTTGATTTGTGATCAATATCAATCATATTACATTACAGGTTTCATCTGAATCAGCAGGTTCTCTTCTTTAATTTGATATAAAACATTCACATAAGCATTTCGTCTGCATCAGTTATCAACCTTTTTGGCCCCTAATGTCCAACACAGTATTTTGAAGGCCCCCCTGTATTTGCTAAGATATTTCCTCTGTTATTTCTGAAGAAATTATGACAACACTACTTTGCTACAAACTTTTCTACAAACATAAACTTAGTTAAACAGGATTCATTTTATGATTCTATAAAATACTGATTTATTTTTGTTCAATCAAAATAATTATTAAAAGAAATATGATTATGGTTTACATCCAGATTTCAAGTTTTTAGCATTTGAAATAAATTACTTGTGTGCATCTAAGTTATTTTGTGGGGTCCTTGGACATTTCCTGAGGCCCCTAGTTGAGAACCATTTTTTCTGCATATTAAAAATATGACTTTCAGTAAATAAATGAATACACTAACATTTGAAAGTTTCATTTCAAAAATGTATTTTTCAAGTGAAGTGGGAAAAAAGTGGTGGCAATGTAACAAAGTTAGAATGTGCAGTGATCTCATGCCATTTCTGAGACCACTTTACTTGATTACTAAAAAGGCATTAAATAAGTAGAAAAATTGTCACAAATTTAGACCAAAAAATAAATAAATAAATTTGATGGAAATGCTGTGCCATGAAAACTTTAAAAGTAAGTTCTGTCCCCTGTGAATTTTAGAAATGTGCCCTTTTTTTGATGCCGTATATTTTATATTCTGATGCTGTTTGAAATTTTTCAAATGTATTTGTCTTTTTTTTCACTTTTAAACTGGTTAATTTATTCTAAACACTGAAATAAAATAAATAACTACACTCCCAGGTTTGTCCTGTTATTTTATTGTCCTATTACAGTAAGTACATGCCCAATTGGTTCTTTTTTGTTCATGAATGAATTGATTCTTTCTGTGTACTAAAAAAGCTGTAGGTCACTGTCTCTCAGTCTAACCTCGGGTCATGTACCGAACATATTCTACAGCGCCCGACTGCCCTGGCAGCCCACATGAGAGTCTTGTTGTGGAACACGGCGTTTTGTGCAGTGCTGTGAACATGCTTATTATCAACACACAATTATCTGGTCTAATCATGTGGAACCGCACAACAATCACCAGGGACCAAGGAGCTAACAACATTCTCACCCAGACTCGAAACAGAGCGCAAACATGCATTTATTGACACTGCATCACAAGACAGCCAGTGTCCCTGTCAATATTCGCTTCAGATATTTCCTGTTGATTTGATTTTCAATTCATATTTCCATGGCTTTTTATGTATTCTCTGACTGATTGATTTTCACCCCCGTCACATATTCACTCACAGGATGTGTGGCTAGAAATCTTTCGAAAGCTGCTCTGAAACACCAAAGTGTGATGCACATTGCACAGAATATAGCAGTCTGGGCGATATACTGAGTCCAGAGAGCACAGAACATCTATGAGTTATTTTCTCTCTAACACATTCAGAATGAATTCACACATCTGTGTCACATCCCACAGAGAGTATGCCGGAAACTTGTGAGTTACCTGGAGCATCAATCCCATATCTCACAATTACAGACAAGTCTGATTTGTTTAAATTAGAAGCTACAATCAAAGTATATGATTAAGATGATTTTTTTGTGGAGATGAAAATTTCATTGTAGATAGTTTTCAGGTAGAAAAAATCCTGACGCATAAGTAAATTAATTCATTAGCTCCAAACGCACATCAGAAATGACCTGGTACCAAGGGAAAGAAATCTTAGTAGATATGTTTTCAGTTGTTGTATTATGACACCGTAGTCTTTGAATAAAATAAAATAAAACAAAATAAAATATATAAATTATGAACAGAAATGACTGTCACAAGTTAAAATAGAAACAGAAGTTGTTGTAACAATAATAAAAACACTTTGCCATAAAACATTAAAACGTAAAAGCCTAATTTTATAAATTTACAAGCCCCACAAATTTTAGCATCAGCCCTAAAAGAGATTTTGGTCACATTTTACAATAAGGTTACAATTGTTAACATTACAATCTAAAAATGCTGGGTTTTTTCAACCCAACTTTGGATCAAATATGGACCCAAAATATGATTTATTTATTTTTTGAGTGAAAAAACATGAAATAACAGTATAAAAACAACTTGTATTAAGCATTTTTATTAAAAATAAAGCATTAATTAATCTTAAGGCTAATTTCAACATTTACCAATGCATCATTAAAATCAAAAGTTTTATCTGTTAATATTATTTAATGAACCTGAGCTGACATGCTAACTAACAATAAACAGTTTTTAGTTTAGTTTAGTTTAACAAATGTTAACAAAGACTTATAAATACTGTAACAACTGTATAGTTCATTGTTAGTAAATGCATGAACCAACCTATAGGATCTTCTAGAAAGTATGACCAAGATTTTACACTACCAATAAAAAACTGTTAGTTCCTAGTGTTATTTTTATTTATATGTCTCGTGTGCCAAACATACATTAAGTTATAACTTATACTGCACATTATTGTTCTAATGTGTTCTAAGTTCTAACTGGTTATGCATTGATTTCTCATGTACCAGTGACCTCTAGTGGCTGAAATGTAGATGGCTACCACAAATATTCAATATATATTTATAAAAACACACACACACCAAAAAAAGGAAGCAATGGTAAAACTTTTTTAGAAAGCAATTGTAAAACTGGTTTATCCAAGTAGCACAAAATCCGTTCCATCTGTACACATTACCTCAGTTCAGATCTACTGTGTCCATAGGTCAATATAAGCATGCACTGTTCAGTTCTCATGTGCAATATGATCCAAGATCTTTAAATAACACACTGTCCCAGCATTGCAGGAGGCCTACAGCTGGCCTGAGAGAAACCTAATACAGACATAGACATGCTGAAGATTGAGAGTAATACATATACAAACACGCAGAAATAGACACTTAAACTCTTAATGTGTTCTGCAGCAAACAGTTTGGAAATCTTATATAGCAAGAGAGCATGCAGTACTGTTGATATACACTGATTGATATGCATGCTTAAATTTAATGTTTGCAACATTGCCTCAAACAGTCCTACGTATAGTGAGAGCGCATACGCACAGCTGTCACCAGCTTTATAGATGAGTCATAGCTCACAGCGACGCACCTGTCAATGTCTCATCTTCAGTCTGTCTCTGGTGGGAAAAGGTAATATTGCCTTATATTCGGTCTTAAAACTGCATTCACATTTGACCTACTTTTCTTTCTTTATCATAGGAAAAACTCTTTAAAAAATTACAAGAAATTATATATATATATATATATATATATATATATATATATATGACGTTTATTTTGAAAACAAAACAACAGATAACTCTGATTTTATTTATTTTCCTACATTTTCATAAATGTTTTTGTGTTGTATTTTTTAAGTGTTACTAAGCTTAATTTTTGTTGTTATTATTATTTAATCAAAACAACTCAACTGCAGTTTGATTGATATTAATTGGAATGCAGAATAATAATAAAAAACATGATCTTTGAAGATTTTATTCAAAGATAGTTATCTGTTTTTGCAAATCAACTCTACATATATATGTATATATATATATATATCAACTGCAGTTGAGTTGTTTTGATTTTATATATATATATATATGCAGCTTTTTGGTTAACTTTTAGCTGAAAAAAAAATAAAAAAGAACATTCTTACCATGTTATTATTTGGTTCCCCAAAATGTGGTTTCCCAAACTGAAATGATAGGAAAAAACTGTGTTTGCTGACATTAAATTTGAGATAAAAATGTTTAAGATATTCAAGCTTGTATGAAATGCATCCATTTTTTACATGCATGTTATTTATCTTATTGTGAACGTGAACATTTAATATGTGTTTAATTTTTTTAATGACCTTTACCCGTAGTTTCCGGACTATAAGTCGCACTTTTTTCATAGTTTGGCTGGTCCTGCGACTTATAGTCAGGTGCGACTTATTTATCAAAATTAATTTGACATGAACCAAGAGAAATTAACCAATAGAAAACATTACCGTCTACAGCCGCGAGAGGGCGCTCTAAACTGCTCAGTGCTCCTGTAATCTACACTGAAGACATAGAGCGCCCTCTCGCGGCTGGAGACGGTAATGTTTTCTCTTGGTTCTTGGTTCTAAATAAATGCAATTTATAGTCCAGTCCAGTTTTCCTCATCATGACGTATTTTTGGACTGATGCGACTTATACTCAGGTGCGACTTATAGTCCGAAAAATACGGTATTTTTTTAATCAAAACTCGATCTTGCCTTCCACAATTGAGAGCAAGCTTGCATTCATTTTTGGGTTCAACACCCACATCTCAAAAATCCAATCAATAGCCAACAACCAATTATAAAATGAACAGAGAATTTTTTTTTTTTTTTTTAAATGTTTAATGAATTTTTTGAAATATTACAGTAAATATCAGTTGTACTTGATAGCAATTTCTAATATTATTTACAAAGCAAATCTATATGTGCTGTGGTGTGTGAACAAACTGTGCAAGTAAAAGATAAAGCTTTCAGGTCAGTTGGGTATTTCTACAATGCTACATGTCTGTCAAGATTATTTCAAAGCCTGAGGGGAGAAAAACACTCTAGAAATCACCCAAAAAATTTATAATCAAAACAACATAAGGTGAAACAAACTCAAAAAAAAAATGTGTACATTTATACTTGAGAAGGTTTAAGCAGTCAAAAAGCGTCTACCGATATGTTTTGGTAATTTATCTGAGTAATATAAAAATGCAGAGGTTCCTAATAGACATATTAAACATAATTTATTGCTTTGTGCAATACTATACTCACACAAACACGAGGTGTTCCCAAACCATCCATGATCAATGTTTACAGTACTGCTCACAGCACACATGATGGCCAAATACTGAAGTCATATTTGCGAAATTTAAATTTAAAAATAACACCCCACCTTGCAATAAAGTCAGCACAACTTCAGAGTTTAGTTGCCGTTAATTAAAGGGATAGTTCACCCAAAAATTGTAACATATTTTTGGTAGCCAAACAGTTATGAAAACAGCAGCCATTGACATTCATAGTATGGAAAAAACACTGTGGCTACTGTCAACTGTTTGGTTATAAAACAACCTTCAAAATATCTTATTTTGTGTTCAATGACATAAGAGTGAGTAATCGATGACTAAAGTTTCACTTTGTAATGAACAATCCCTTTAATGCATTTTGAGCACTGTTTTGAAACCATTCATGAGGTTCAGTTACAATGATGTTGGACTGTACGGCCAATCACTAGGAAGAGAAGACCTGACAGAAGACAGAAGAACACACCCACAGGAGCAAACATGAAAGACAGGCCATAAGTCATATTGAGCTCAAAATCATCACACTTCGACTTCTGATAAACCTTATAGGAGCTTATTACATCCAAAACATCAAACCAGAAAACATACATCACAGTGACAACGAGAAGGAAGAAACCTGGAGAAAAGAGACAGCATTGAGAGTTGGAGAAATGAAAAGAGAGAGATAAAGGGTAAAGATTAAATTAGATGCTTGTTATATCTGTTACACTTGAGAAGATACACCATACCTCTTCATGTAAACCTTAACTTACCAGAAATGAGGTAGAGTCCACCTCCAGCTTTATAAAGGCGATGACTGGCGAATGGAGCTGCGCAAATAATAATGAAACCGCCGGCCACCACAGCGGCCAAACCCAGCAACATAGAGACGCTCCAGAAGCCTCTGTAGACTAAAAGATCAGGTTTTCCATGAACACAAACCAAAGAGAAAATGGTTCAGTACAGTATTCAGTTACACTTTACACTAAGCAATGGAACTGCGATCCATTTAATATTTGTGGAGAAAAAATATGTTCAACTTGAATTTTATCTTGATTTTCAATTTTCGAGTTGAGAAAGTACCATTTAAAGTATTTTCATATGAATAAACAGAAAAAGAGAGCAATCAACAGAAGACACTGGTATTTGGCACTAGGGGCTTAAACATCCTTGACCTGTTAAATAAATAAATAAACTTACTTATGGCAGTCTGATAGCTGGTAGTGTTGTAGATCTGGTCAGGGAACGGAAAGGGGAGAAGATATGCAGGTTTGCATTCCCTCGCATGTGGCAGATTTTCTAAGGGAAGAAAAAGAAGAATTGCCATTTATGACGGTGTGAGATAAATCATTGATTCAATTACGATTTCAAAGAAGTGTTGGATATTCAAGTTGTTTGCTCCACTGAGGTTATCTGAACACTTATTCCCTCTCTCTGAACCATCTGTAGAGCAACAGGTCAAACCCCTTTGATATTTGTGGCACTGTCACACAAGTGGGCCAAATGCCACATTCAGTGAGCACGACTAAGCACTTCACACTTGGTAATATCAAAAAATGATTCATTTCAAATTAGATTAAGTATCAATGATCAACCATTTTTACAGCATTTCTTGTCCATTATTAATTCACACGTATCCAAATGTTAACATATATTTAATATATGTATAAATTAACACTAACCTATACAATAAATGTTGTGATATTGTTTTGGTCTGTGGAACACCACATTAAGACCCATCTGAATGATTGTTGCACCAAAGCAAATGTAACAGTCTCTTACCAAACCAGAACTTCAACAGATCGTCCTCATTCGTGGTTTCATTAAAGCTACAGCGCCAAAAGAAGCCCTCATGATGAAAGGTAATGTTCTGGTCTTGTTTAACATCACCTTGCTGTGAAGGAGCAGAGAGCAGAGGTCAGAGAGCAACAAACATCTGTTGTGAAGCCAGTGATTTTACAAATTTCAAACCAACTAGAGAACATGAATGGGCATATGCTCTTTATGTGTTTAGAAGCAGTTTACACAAAATCAAGTCCAGAACATTATATTATGGAATGCAGAAGTGCTTTGAGTCACTTGACTCAACTCTGCTCGAAAATCCAAAATAAACTAAGCCTGTTGTTAGCCTTTTGACCAGTGATAATGCTTCAAAAATAGCTTGAATGATCTTAGACCAGCTATTGACCAACTAATGACGAGCCTGACATCTAGAAACCAGCTACAGTATCATGTTCCAAAACGCAGCTAATAGCAGGAATCTTTAAGAGAAGCATGTACTAGATTAATAACAAGTGAATATTGCAATTATTCTCTGCAAAAAGAATGCAAATTTATATTTTCATTTAAGCACCACAATCAATAGTTACAGAATGGAACATGAAAATGTTCAGCATCAAGCTTTCCTGTAGACAAACGTCTTTCAGTCTCCAAGCACATGAGTACAACACATGCTCATGGCAGTTTGTCAAAACTAATTTAAATTTTGAAAGACTGTTAGCCACAGTTCAAGCCAGTACAATCTCTAATGCCGCTATGACACCCCCATTTAGGGGTAGACCTTTGATGATTTTTCTAAAAATCATACATTTCGACCTTGTAAAACAGAGCTCAGGTTGTGCACATGTCAGTGACAACTCACTTTTCCCTCCAATCCTTTATGAGGAAAACCTAATTCATGTATGACTCCTATGAATAGAAACTGCACTGAGATTCCAGTTTCGTTATTTAGTATTAAGCGTGGTATCATACTACAGCATGTGATAGTCTACACTCAAGCAACTGAGAGACTGTAAATAGTGATGTTTGTGGAGGTCACATGACAGTCACTGCTTATAAACCAAATATGCCCATGACTACTTGAGGATCTTCCTTCAGTAAGGATCAAAGAGAAGAAATTTAGTTAGTTAGTTAGTTTAGTTTCAATAAAAAACATATACACTAAAATCCAAAACATGCAATTCTTAAGAGACTTGTTTCATATTTATAAACAGACCATCCATAATCTCCTGACAGCTATATATCAATAAAACAGTTGTCCACTTTTCTCTTTTTCTTTTCTCACCCACCTGCAAAGTAACCGGACCATTTGATTGTGAATTGCAGGTCTCTGATGCCAAGAGCCAATAGTCCGTGCCAAAAGACAAGAAAATAAACAGAGTTGCCAAGGCACCAAAGAGCCCAGCAAAAAATAGTGCCACATGTAACTTCATGATGACAATCTAAGAGTGCAACTTTCTCAGCTGTTTACTTCTTGTTAAACAGTCTCTCCTCCTTCCCACATGAAGTAGGCGCAGAAATTACGTAACTCCTCACAATCTGTGTGAAAAAGAGTCTGTTAGTATGCTCAGCGAGGTGTAAAGTGTGTGAACACAAGTGGTTGTTCTAGTACTCTTCTGAGCGCTGGTGTCTATGTGTGTGTGTCAGTGTCCTCTCCACTTAGCCAGAGCAGGACCTGGCATTGGGTGGGGAGTGGGCTTCATGACAGCACACTAGCGCAGAGCGGCCCATTGGGCTATTTTTGTCAGTTGAGTGAAGGTGCCTGCTGTCTCTGTCAGAGGAGTGGTTTAAGAATGAGATTTCAGGAGGGAGATGAGTGGACCAAAATATCCCCCCACAGGACAATCAGCTGAGAGAGGAATGAAAATGAAGACACTAGAGCCCAGCATTCCCAATGTCTGTCACAAATCCCACCACCAACTGAGAAGTGAGCTCTAAAGATGAACCAAGGTTAATACATCTACATCCATTTAGACATAACAAATGGATATATATTAATGTGCACTACCCTACAAAAAATTGGAGTTAGTAATGAATTAATAGTTTTATTGGACCACAAAACTAGTCATAAGGGTCCATTTTTTGAAATTGTGATTTATATATTATCTCAAAGCTAAATAAATCAGCTTTCCATTGATGTGTGGTTTGTTATGATGGGACAATATTTGGCTGAGATACAACTATTTGAAAATCTGGAATATAAGGGTGCAAAAAAAAAATCGAAATATTGAGAAAATCAGCTTTAAAGTTGTCAAAATTAAGTTCTTAGCAATGCATGTTACTAATCATAAACAAAATTTTGTAAATATATTTACAAGAGGAAATTTATAAAATATCTTCATGGAACATGATCTTTACTTAATATCCTATTGTTTATGGCATAAAAGAAAAATGTATAATTTTGACCCATAAAACGTGTTGTTGGCTATTGCTACAAATATACCCCAGCGACTCAAGACTGGTTTTGTGCTCCAGGGTCACATTTGTAAATATTAATTAATTAATATTAATAAAATCTTAAGCAGAAGATCAATATGTCAAAAGGGTCATCTATCTGCTAAAAATCAGGAATAAATCACAGGAATAAATAACATTTTTAAATATAGTAAAACAGAAAATTGCAATAATATTTCACAATATTAGTTTTAACTGTATGTTTGATTAAATAAATGCAGTCTCAGAGAGCTTTAGAGACTTCTTTTGAAAACATAACATTAAATAAATAAATAAACAAAAATCACTGACCCCAAACTTTTAAACAGTAATGCGACTGCTTCCACTACACACCTGGAAAACAGAAAATACACACTCATTATATGTCAAGTGGGGCATTTTGCACAGAGCAGATAAACCTGTGACAAATTATCACTGTGCTGTGAATGAAGGCCAGAGCCACTGAAGTGGACACAAGGCTATGAAACTGGGCTTTTCCTGGGAGGCCACACTTGCATTGAGCTGGGTTGGAGTGTGGAGGGATATTTCGGGATCCGAGATATAGGAGAAAAATTATACAAGCTAAAATTAAAAATAATTACAACAGATGTCCATTGATGACTGCAAGTGCTGGTGTAGTAATTGTAAGACTGTCTGTGGTGTTTCTGCACAGCAGAGCAGAGGTGGTTTTAGATCCTTGTGCTGCTAATTTTATCTCCACACTTTATCCTGTTATTGAGAAACAACCGTCCTTTTCTTCTGCAGAGAAAGACAGAGTTAATGCCACTTTACTGGTGATTCGGATTCATTATCTTAAATTAAGCTGTTATATGTTCTGGTGTGCATAATCAAAAGCATTCCTTTAACACGAGATGTGAGGATGGGTCCATGTGAGTGTGTTTATGGAAACTATCTTGGGAACATCACTGTATCAGCTGCACTGGGATGATCGAGTATCTTGGCTTCCCCAATTCCACATTCAAAGCTGGAGAGGATTGTAAACAAATTTCTAGAGAGACGTTTAGCTCTTAAATGACCATGACATAAACTTGGATTGAGTCAACCTCGCCTGACAACATAACGTGGATTCACACACACACACACACACACACACACAACTGTGAGATCTGTAGATCAAGGTTATGTGATAAATATAAATAGGAGGTAATGCAAGTTCTCAAAGGCATGGCATCCACCCTCTAACCCACTCAAGTGACCCTACAAATTGGTACAGTCTGACAAAGAAGAAAGACTGCCAGTAGATGGGGCTGAAGTATGCAAAGTATATTATTCCCTATAAAGCTGTGTGGTACAAAACACAATAAATTAGAAATGCAATATAAAATATGATTAAACTATAGCTTAGGATATTATAATATTATATAAAATATCACATTGGACAGACACAATATTCACCATTGTCAAAAGGGAAGGACAAGAGGTTAGGTTTTTATATTTAAACAAAGTAAAATAGATCAATGAAAAAAGCAAAACAGTCAAATAATTTAATAAACTGCTTAATTACTTCAATGATTTCTTGAGGCACTGGAAATTAAATGAATACATAATCACTACAGCAGGGGAGCACAAACTTGAAAACCAGTCTTGATTAAAAATAAATGTTGCATCTTATTCTATTATGTAGTCTACATACTGTATTATATATTCTATGGCTATATTACATTAACATATTTTAACTTGTTTAGCATTTTTTTTAAATACATGTAAATGTTTATTTTGTTAAATCGATTTCAATTATTTTGTGTTTATATTACAATTCAAAAATAAAACAAACAATAAAAAACAAAAATATAAAAACATGCATGTAGACATGCTTCTTGTGATAGCTCCATCTCACTCGCAGTTCAAATAGAGCGCTACATGCGTTCACTGGACTGTACCATAAACGGGAGACCGTGTACATTAGATAAACCACCACTCATAATTTTATCACGTGAAAAGCCGCCCATTCTTGCGCATGAAATTAATGAAATCTTTTTACAAAGTAACTAAACACAATTAGTCAGGTTTATTCGTGATTTCCAGGAGACTCTTGCTCTCACAACACTCGCCGGTCCGCTTTTAAAGGGCCAGATGGTCTATACCTCGTGATGTTTCGAAAAGAACAACATAGCAACGCTGTCCGTCGCGACTCGCTTCCGCATTGACTGACTGCACTAGTCTCTGTCAATGCGGGAGAATGAATAACTCGAAATGTGCCCTTGCCCACAAACGACGGAGACCAACGCGGATCATACGATGTATATATGTGGTGGGATTCATGGTGAGTGTACTATTTTGTATTTAGAAAGGGTCTTTTGTATGGCATTGATCGCAATCAGTTAAAGCTGCTGTCATTAAGTTTGCATACCTCTGATGCCCCTGTTCTGCACATGCAATTATTTTATTCTCAATATCACATGAATCAGATTTGTAACACTTAGATAAGAAGAATTTGAAAACTTAAAACTGTTTCAGGACAGGAGTCTTGTTTCCAAGGGCTCATTGATAATTATATTTTATCTATCATCTTGACATCTTATGCCAGATGTTCTTCATTTAGTAGTCTTTATGTTCACAGTATTATCACATTTGCTTTTTTTTTTTAGCTTATTCCTATATTTAAATCAGAATGTAGTTGATGCCTTGGCAGTTTATATTCTTGCATCAGTAGAAATTGTTTGTCCTGTCTGGGTTTTGCCAACTCCCATGAGAAAGAACAATTGTCTCTCCGCTTCTTTCCCTCTCAGACACATTGAATTCTTCCTGGCTTTAATTCACTGGTAGTTTTTGTTAGATTAAAAGTTTGGTTTGATAGAAAGTGCCGTTACGCTGGATTGAGGTATGGTCATGGTGTGACTTCAATCAAGTCCTTGCCCTGGCATAGCTGCATATAAAAATCCAGACAAACAAGCTCGGTGGTCTATGGCTTTTGTTTAATTTGCCCTCTAATTTATGCCAACAGCTGACACCTTCATTCATTCATTCATTCATTCATTCATTCATTCATTCAATCATTCAATCATTCAATCATTAATTCATTAAGTCATTGTTTTTTAGCATGTTGTTGTTGAACTACTTCCGCAAAGCACTGTAATTTTACTAGCTTTTGTGTGTGTGTGTGTGTGTGTGTGTGTGTTTTCAGCTGTCAAGGAGTCGGCTATATTTTACCTAATTAGGCTGTTTTATCTTTAGAAAAATTCACATCTTAATTGTAACTATGAGTTTTAATTGATTTAATTAATTGATTATTTATTTAAATCTAGAATCAAGTGGCGAATTGCATTTTAGAATAATTAAATCATATTTAATGTCATACAGGTCAATTTAATGTCATATAAGGGTTAGAAAGGCTCATATAGGTCTGTTCTGCAGTTCAGGATTCACGTAATCAGTAAATTTAAATGTGTGTGTGTGTGTGTGTGTGTGTGTGTGCTCTTGTTTTTGTGACGTATCAGGACACAACTCTGTATAATGACATGGGTATGACACAGGTATTACAAGGAGAGGGTGACTTATGAGGATATAACCCATGTCCCCATTTTTCAAAACGCTTATAAATCATACAGAATGAGTTTTTTTGAGAAAGTAAAAATGCACAAAGTTTCCTGTGAGGGTTAGGTGTAGGGTTGGTGTAGGGCCATAGAATATACAGTTTGTACAGTATAAAAACCATTATGCCTGTGGGATGTCCCCGCTTTTCACAAAAACAAACGTGTGTGTGTGTGTGTGTTTCAGGACCTCTTTGGGGTCAGTATGATTATCCCTTTGCTGAGTCACCATGTGAAATCACTAGGAGCAAGTTCTACAGTGGCTGGGATTGTAGGTAAGTCTCTGTTGTTGAGTTCCATGGTGGCTCTGAGGTCCAGTATTAATAACATATTTCACTATTAACAACATTGTTTAGAAAATTGTTGGCTCTTTATTAAAACTACTGCTTATTATGAAAATTATCTTCTCTAGGTGTGATCCAGAGAAAAATATTATGGATCTATATTATGAAGACTGTATTGAAGAACCACCACCATACCATTTCTGTTAGATTCCTATGAATATTAGACACATTTTACTGGAAAGCACTGTTTTTAATGCAAATAGACAACATTTTTACTCAGAAATATGTTTCACTGATGGATTCTAAAATGTATGACCTCAGTGTTCAATAAATAGTTTGATTAATAATCAGAGTTAAGAATTCTTCTGGCAAGTACAGTCAGTTTGATCACATCATAGGTGTGCATTTATCAACAATTTTACAATGGTTTCAAATGCAGCTAGAATCAGTGTTTAGAGTCTGAAGCATCCATTTTATGAAAATCAGTTTGCCACATCAGTATTGGTATGTGTTTCAGGTCTTGCCGGATGGAGAATACTTATTCTCTCGCAAGAATGTTGCAGCTGTAGATCCGAATAGTGATTTTTAGGGTGCACAAAATTAAATCAATGCAAAATAATTTTAATGGAACAATTGCCATTAGTTTTTCTAAATGTAAATGTCCGATTTTGTTTTAATTCTGCATATCCTATTCTCAAAAGGACCAACGCCAATTTACTTTTCTTACTTTTTTTAGTCAACAGATGACTTCATTGCTGGCAGATTGTAATTTTTAGACAAACAGGTCATTGAAATCACCAGAACATTGCCTGCACCTCGTCTCTGATTAAAAGGGCTGTTTGCATGGCCCATAATGTCAATGGAAATCACCAGCTCAATTTATATATTCACTGATTTCATGAGGCAGGCATCTTTGATTGTGATCACAAGGTCTTGTTACCTCAACCGTTTGATTGTGAAACGAATTAATTTATTTAGTGATTTTAATTAAAAAAGGTTGTTTTCCATTGTTGCAGGATCTACATATGGAGTATTACAACTCTTCTCTAGCACTGTGGTGGTAAGTAGTGATTTTCTTTTTAGTGAGCAGCATTTGCCGCTGTAATATGATTATCAATTTGCTGCTCTCAATTTAATAATCCAGGTTTACCTCATCTGATCTGTCTCCATGGAGAATAAAGCACGTATCACAGTTATTGTTTATTACAATCAACATTACAGGGAGACTCAAACTGCAGGATGGTCTCATGTTTAGAGTGTGTTACTGTTAAATCAGTCCTCATGTTTCCAGTGACGAACACACTAGCACACACATATTTAAACTGGTTAAAGGCTGAAGGGTCACGGGGCTAGTTAAGAAGTGAAGGAGATGTTTGTCTTCTCTTGTATGTTAAGTTTGGGGACAGCAGACAGGAACAGTGGACCTCTATGACATGCCTGTAGACCAGAAACTGAGAGAACATAGTAAATTCAATTTAAGTTTATATTGCATTACACCAGTGTGTGTGTGTGTGTGTGTGTGTGTGTGTGTGTGTGTGTGTGTGTGTGTGTGTGTGTGTGTGTGTGTGTGTGTGTGTGTGTGTGTGTGTGTGTGTGTGTATGTGTGGCATGCCTCAGACTAATGAATGCTGGTATGAAGATGCCTGCAGTGCTTGCCTCAGGGCCTGCGCTATTTCATTTGTCAGGTCCGATCTGTCTGCCTTTAGGCTATAAACTAGCTTTCTTTGCCTAGACACTCTCCTTTAATAAACTACTAAGATTCTTATTTAAAGGTTCTGCAATTAATATCACACAGAAAATGTCCTACTACCTGAAAGATATCAGTAAAATTGTTTTGCTGTCACATATGCCTCTGTGAAAGCACTAGATTCTGAATACAACTAAAAGAATCTGACCATGGGTTGATATTTGTCAGTCATCTTAAAGCTTTTGGTCTGCTGACATGAAAGGCGGGGTTTTGGAGTGATCTGTTTTGCTAAGATTAGCTGTTTTGCTAGATTAAGCAAGGTTAGCTCTTTAGCAAAACAGCTAGCATTGCTTACAGCATCTTTACATTGTTATGTTGTGGGAAACAAGATTGTGTATTTTCTGCTATTACAAAAGAGTATTTGTTATAGAATTCATTTATAAGAAGTGCAAACTGAATGTAATGTTTTTTTTTGGCAATTTTAAATGTTTACATTTATATAAAATGCATTTAGCTGAATTTCAGAGTGTATTTTGACACACTAATGTAGGAACTCAGTGCATATTTTATGTCATTTCATACCACATTACTTCTATTGACTCTGTCCCCATATATCTACTTTAATTACTGTAATTACACATTTGGAGTAAATGAAGTTGCAAATTAGTATGTTTAAAATAAACTTTAAATGTAATATTAAATAACATACTACAATAAAAAAAATGTAATTAAGTACTTTACATGGGCTTTAGTATGTTAGTCAACACATTCAAATAATTGTACCTGTTTAAAAGACAACAAAATATTATCAAAACCTAAGGATTTAAAAATAAAAAAGTTAAACTTTTAATCTGACACTATTGCAATTTTTTATTTTTTTATTTTTTAAGCAAAATGGGTACTATTATTATTTTTGTAATAAGCAACCTTAGTATTGATAATGATCTCTTTTATTTATTTAATTGTCTCTTATGTGTTGTATTCTCTGATTGGCAGGGAAGTTGGAGTGATGTGGTAGGGAGACGCTATTCACTACTAACATGCCTTTTGCTCAGTGGCTTTGGATATGGCCTGCTGGGTCTGTCCACGAGTATTGCACTCTTTGTGCTAGCCAGGATACCAGTGGGTAAGTATTGGTGTACTTTGGTTCAGATTGCAAAAAAGTGCGTGCAGCATAACTGAAATGATTCCCTCCCCTCTTTAAAGGGCTCTTTAAGCACTCCTTGTCTATCTGCCGAGCGCTCCTGTCAGATCTTGTGTCGGAGAAAGAGCGGCCTCTAGTGATGGGACACTTTAATGCAGCCTCGAGTGTGGGATTCATCCTTGGACCAGTGGTGGGGGGATATCTCACTGAACATGAGGGTGGTTTTTACTTATCCTCATTCGTCTGTGCAGCCATTTTCCTTCTTAATGCAGGTGAGCAAGACTGACAGTAGTTCCATGCATAAAGAAAGTAACTTATTCCTTACAAGTACAAACAAGAACAAATACATGTTTTATGAGACTGCAGTTATCTTGTAATGCATTAAAGGGATAGTTCATTGTTTCTGCAAGTGCACATTCAATACAATTAAGTGCACTCATATTTTACACAAGTGATCTTTGTCTGCTACTGTACAGAGCAACTAGTCTACTTATCCAAATGTTGTCTTCTCAGGTTTGGTCTGGATGTTACCTTGGAGTGAGACGCTAAATCACCATATTGATGCAAACGCTAACAGTAAAACCAAACCCAGCAAATCCTACGATGAGTTAAAGCACTCCGTCCAGCAGAACTGCTTAGACAAAAACCACGTTCGCAATACTAATGCATCAGCAGTCCGCTGTCAAACAAATGGAGGCTGGAGCTGGAGAGACATGTCCGTCATCCAGCCTGCCTGGAGACAGCTGACCTCAGTGTGGATACAGATCCGCATGGTGGCTTCCTCCGACATGTGGGACGTGTTCCTGGTGCGTCTTCTAATGGCTGTATCCATAATGCTGTACTACAGTAACTTCTCTTTAGCCATGGAGGAGCGTTTTCAGCTCAAACCAAAGGTGACGGGCTACTTGATCAGCTACAGTAGTATGTTGGGGGCCCTTGCTGGCTGTTTGGTGGGACCCGTTACACACCTTTATGGCAACAACATGTCTGCTTTATTGTTGCATTCTACTGCACTCACCTGCACGTTGATCTTCCTGTATGCCACGGCACCCAACGTCTGGCAGGTCCTGCTCACTTCCACATTCTTTGCCATCTCTACCACTATCGGACGCACATGCATCACTGACTTAGAGCTGCAGCGTGGGGGAGCCCAGGCTAGCGGGACGTTAATCGGAGTGGGACAGTCGGTCACAGCTGTGGGACGGGTCCTAGCACCACTTCTGTCTGGTCTGGCTCAAGAAGTCAGCCCCTGTGGGCCTCCTAGTTTGGGGGTTGTGCTGGGACTGGTAGCTGTGGGTTTGCTATCCGTGAGGACTCCTAAGTGGGACAGCAAGACAAAGGTTAAAGACAAGATTCATAAACAATGAAGTGAAAACCACTCAAAGTGACAGAAAGACGAAAGATTGTGATGGCAGCTGTCTTTTTTTCCTCTCAGGTGATGTGATAATTTTTTAGGAGAATGTGGGAGTTTAGATCTGTATACCAGTTATGAAATGTCACAATTTCAATGTGAGATGCCCATCGGTAAGGCTGCTTCCTGTGCCGTCATGCTGAAAGAGCAACTGCCTGTGCATATGCAGATTTGATGGAGTCTGATGCAAAGTCTAGTAAGATGAATGTTTATATCATTTATAACATTAACTGTTTAGTGGTTGAACACCAGTGGCAAAACTAGTACCATACATTGTTGAAAGACTTTTATTTGTTATATAAAAGTGTTTTATATGTTGATTTTGTTTCCTGGCCAAAATCTGACTATTAGTCATATAAACAAGAAAGGTAAGGCTGATATGCTTCCAAGAAAACGTTAACATTTTGGGCAGGAGAAAATTAACTATGTGATTGAGTTTTACTTCACTGTGGCATTGATACTCATTTAACCACATCTTTGGTGCACTTCATAATACTCACTTCCTTCAGTGTTTTAAAGTTAAAAGTCATACAGTTGCCCTGAAGCCTAGCAATGATTTTTTTTTTAATAAAACTGTACAAAAACCTTTATCAGAATTAACTGTGGGGTCAGTAAGATTTTTTTATTTATTATTTTGAAATAATATATTTATATTTAGCAAGGATGCATTAAATTGATCAGACGTGACAGTAAAGACATTTAAAATGTTACAAAAGATTTGTTTTAAATAAATGCTATTTTTCCCACAAAAATATATAGCAGCACAACTGTTTTTAACATTGATAATAATAAATGTTTGTTGAGCAGCAAATTAGCCAATTAAAATTATTTCTGGAGGATCATGTGACACTGAGGACTGGAGTAATTATGCCAAACAATCAGCATTGCATCAAATGAATATTATATATATATATATATATATATATATACATACAGTACAGACCAAAAGTTTGGACACACCTTCTCATTCAAAGAGTTTTCTTTATTTTCATGACTATGAAAATTGTAGAGTCACACTGAAGGCATCAAGGGCTATTTGACCAAGAAGGAGAGTGATGGGGTGCTGCGCCAGATGACCTGGCCTCCACAGTCACCGGACCTGAACCCAATCGAGATGGTTTAGGGGTGAGCTGGACCACAGACTGAAGGCAAAAGGGCCAACAAGTGCTAAGCATCTCTCGGGGAACTCCTTCAAGACTGTTGGAAGACCATTTCAGGTGACTACCTCTTGAAGCTCATCAAGAGAATGCCAAGAGTGTGCAAAGCAGTAATCAAAGCAAAAGGTGGCTACTTTGAAGAACCTAGAATATGACATATTTTCAGTTGTTTCGCACTTTTTTGTTATGTATATAATTCCATATATAATTCCACATGTGTTAATTCATAGTTTTGATGCCTTCAGTGTGAATCTACAATTTTCATAGTCAAGAAAATAAAGAAAACTCTTTTGATGAGAAGGTGTGTCCAAACTTTTGGTCTGTACTGTACATATATATATATTTTTTTTTTAACTGTAATAATATTTCATTCAATATTAGTTTTTCATGTATTTTTGTTCAACTAAATACAGCCTTGGTGTGTATAAGAGAACTTAAAAATTATTACAAACTCTTACTGACATCAAACATTTGTTGCGTATGTGTGGGAAATGTTATTTTATTTTTATTTGATTTTTATCATCATCTGAATTTATGTGTTAACAATTATTATTTTTAATGTAGCCTTTTTTTGTCAGAAATACCTAAGAAGTATTACACAAATTTCTGAGTAAGAACATAATACTTTATTTTAATAAAAGAAGCCTGAGCCTACACAAAATCTTGCTGTTATATTATTTTAGTTTCTTTTATAGCTCATTTAAAAAAATTGTGCTGCATGCCAGAGGAAAATGATCTCATGCATTAAAGGACTGTTTGTGCTGATGATTTAATATTTGAACCCAAGTATATTTTACAGCAAGATTAATACATACAAAAGTAATGTTATGTCCTTTATAGAAATGTAACTTTCATGAATCAAGTAATTGTTCTTATGATGTGGTTAAAACAAATTATTTAATTTACTATTAAATCTGAAAATTACAATTTATATCCCAAAGTTCAATTTAGTGAATTAAAAAACAACTTTTAACGGCATGAAAATGACAATGCACCCAATTTATCAGTTTTACCAATATCAGTAAAATGCATGTTAAGCAGACCAATATATACTGTATATGACCATTTCTAGTAGCTTTATTAGTGTCATAGAAAGCTTTTATGTGAGTTCTGTGTTTATCTGTGTTACACATGGAATAAGTTGTATTTTCTCTAGTATAAGTGTTTTCGTTTTTATGAGTCAACATGGTGAGATCAGTTCCAACAATAGCAGCAATAGCAAGTAATAGCAGTGTCCACCCCTGTAGATCTCATTTGTCATGTGGTTTCTGTGGCAGCCAGTGTGGTCTCCTCATCAAAGGGTGCTGCACATCACTGTTGTCCTGCGGTTCCTGTACCCATGCATGTGGAGATAACCGTGATTGCTGCTCCTCAACATCATGGTCTCCTTCACTATAGTTTCTAGGCGAGCCATGATGCAGATGTGAGGTCAGATGTCCTGAACGGCTGACATTTGACCCCAGATGTGACCTCCTGTAGCCTCTCTGCTCCTCGTTCTGTTCGTCCACCGTGTCGACAGAGGAAGCCACTTCCTTCAGAGTGTTTAACGGCCTGAGAGGCATCGCTGCTTTAGATGACACTCTCTGTGGATGCCTGATTGATGGGTAGTCGATCTCCGATTCAGTATCACCATCTCCTACAAAGACAACAGCAGAGAGTTCTATCTATATTACTGTCAATACAGCTGCTTAAAATGAATACAATTATGAAAATCATTTTTACTCACATCAATGTATTATTTAAAACAAACACTAGATGGCATGTCAAATGGAGTAGCCATATACACAACCACATCTTAAAAAACGTTTATTTCAAATAAAAGCTGTTCTTGAACTTTCTATTTAGCAGAGAATCCTTAAGAAACAAAGTCACTTAATATTGCACAAAAATATTAAGCAGCAGAACATTCTCTCACCAGTGTGAACGAGTCTCCCTGGAGGAAATCCAGAGTTCAGACTCCGGCCCATGGGCAGAGAGAAATAGTTCTGGGACATTTTTGAAGCATTCTGGTAGAAAAAGAGCAAGAAGAGGGTCAGCTACTCTCATTTCCATATTTAGAAGTGTATATATTTTATAGATCATTAGGTATGAGTTTGTGTTCTGATTTTAGACAGCATTCTTCAGGTTTTTTTGTCTTGTATCATCATATCATTCATACATTCATTACTTACAGTGCCATGGAAGCTTCCAGCTCTGAGGCTGCGTCGTAAGCTTGTGTGGCGTCTCATCAGGATCTCCCTGGCTGTTATATCATTGGGTAATGTATGCTTATTAGTGTAAGACACTGTCTGTGAAGCATAATGGATGAAAATATAGATAACAAATTGTGAAATATCACAAAGGATATTAGAAGCAACAAAATAAACATGATTAATTTTAATGCACCACTACTTCACATACTAAATAATAGTACAAATTATTTGAGAAGACATTAAACTTTTCCATAAAACACATGGTAGTCTTTGTTCAGTGCAATATTACTAGTTTCTGAACCCCACACTGGAAAAAATATATATATATACTCTGGACCATTTTAATAAAACCCACAATAATTAATGCAGTCAGTAAAGCTAGTCAGTATGTGTCATCAATATGAAAATACTATGCACAATATTTTTTTTTTTTATTGAGATTTGTTTTTGACAAACTGAACAAAATCAAAACCATTTAGATTAGACTGATATCAAAACTCACAGTTATATTTTCAGTGTAGGTCATACAAATCTGTAAAGCTGGCACAAAACTGTTTGATATTTCTCATGTAGGTCAGTGTCCTAAAAATAATTCATTTCTTAACTAATTCCTTTGTATTGAGCATTTGACTGTTTTTTTTTATGGTGGTGTTTTTGTTGTTGTTTGTTTGTCGGTGTTTGTTTGGTTTCTTCCAGCAATTCCTATATTGTAAGTTCAGAACATTCTGTCATCACTCACCCTCTGTCTGATCTTGTACATGTTCTTTGATAAGAGTTCATGCATATTTGTCACATCAGATGACAATAACTTCTTCCTGGATTTGGTGGCATTCTTTCTTTCTTTGCTATAGTAAAAGACAAACGGAAATCAACAGGAAGTAAATCATTGTGATGTTAGCTGTGACTACAGACCTTTACTGAAATGACTGGGACTTTAATAAATGTAAGCTACACAGATTCAGCTAGAAATAAGTTTCAGACAGTTTCAAAGATTTCTGAAAAGAGGAGGACAAGACAAGAAGTGACAGCGTTAAAAGGAGACGCACTGCAATGAAATTAAAGAGGGGGCTGCACTGATGTCACCGGGCATTTGGTCCAGTATCTCCATGGCGTTCTGAAGCTCCAGTTTCTTATACAGAGCCACAATGCTCGACTCGGGACGATTATCACGGATTAAAATCTTGCGAATGATCCGGTTATTAAACTTCATGAACCTGGCAACCAAAGACATGAATGAATCTCAAAATCAATGTGATATAACAGAATATACAGGATTCTGTACGTTGAGATTTAACTCGCTGAGTCAAAAACTGAGTCAAATTAAATGTCCTTTATCCATTCATATCTTTTTCCAAAATAAAATAAAACTAAACAATTCTAGGGTTACAGCTGTGGTAGTATCTAACAGGAAACAGATACATTTACAGAAACCTAAGGCTGATTGGGAAAGGCATGTACACATGACAAAGCTGTAAGACCAGTCTAACCGGTCATATGCTTTTGGGACACTAATGAAATGATGATAGAGAAAAGTGGAAACATGACACTAAAATAGTTCTGTTGTCAGCAGATAACTGTAATTTTCCATTGAAAAATGCTGTGTAGAGAAAAAAAAGATGAAAGAGTCTAACTCTTACTTGTCTTTCCAGTAGTAGTGACTCCACTGTCCACACAGATCTTCTATGCCAGCAACAGTGTGCTCCATCAACTGAAACAGAGTAACTGAATCAAAACTAAACTGATCTCAATTACTGGTTAAGCAATGTTCAAATTAAATAAATGAAACAGACATACCCTTTTGTGAATCTCATTATTGATGGTCTCCTGGTTTCGATTTGTCTTACGAACATTGATTAATTTTAGAAGGGGTCTTATAGTAATTCCCTGTGAAGAGAAATAGTATTTGGATACTGGACACTACTACTATGTATTCATCAAATAAATGCAGCCTTGGTGAACATTTTCAATCTGCTGCTAAAAATTTTAATTATTCCAAACTTTTGACCAGTAGTGTATAAATGATAAATGTAATTTGGAATATATGAAAAGTAAAGCTTTATTTGAGCTCAGTGGAGCAGAACAGAGATTAGAAACAGAGAGCACAAAGTAGTGGTGAATCAGCTTCTAATGATCTGTAGCATCGACAGTCTAGCTCTAGTTATGGGTAATTGCATCATGTAAAGATGATTCATAAAAAGGAATTCTTGGTTAGTTTGCACTCAAGCACTCCTAAAGCAAGACTCATTCGCTCTTGTGAGAAGGTGCAGAACCTGAATGAACACTGTAAAGATGATGACGACAATCGTGCCTGTGATGAACAGCTTCTTGCAGCCGATACTGTCTGGCAGAGTGAAAGCCAAGGCAAAGGACACAGCTCCTCTCAGCCCACCATAGGCCAAACAAAACTGATCTTTGAAGTTGAAAGGAATTGTGCGGAAGGGGTTAATGATCTGCGTTAGGACCAGGATGCCTAAAGGAAAAAGAAAATATGTTACATTTTTGCCAATAGCACAAATAATAATGTCCTTTAACAATGGCTATAGAAATGTAATTTTGTTAAATTTACATTAATTTTGTTAAATTTACATACAAATTTACATTACACTATTATAGTTCTATTCTATTATAGTTTAAATTAGCGATATGGATTTTACAGGTTTCATCTTTAAGGCCAGTAGGTGGCAGCAAGTCAGCTAACTGTCTTTCCTTCTCAACAGAGTTGAATCCTTCTCAATATTTGTTTATTCACAATGCTGATTCATACTTGTAACAAAACAATAATGGCTGCATCCAAAATACTGCATGCTTCCCTTCTATATAGTAGCCGAAAAACAGTGTGTGACAAAAGAAGTGTCAGAATTCATAGTACTCATAAAAGAGAGGACCACAACTGTGTGTTGCTTGGAGATGTGACGATTGATTATGCTTAGGAACTATTCCTGTTGGTGGAGTAAAAATGGGTAAACCAACTGGCAATATTATGTCCATCTAAGTTACTATCTTTATACCATTCTTGTGTGCTGAATTGTTGTGTAACTGCATTATTGCACTTGAAATTATGCAATATTTTTTAATTGTAGCCAATGACGATAAGAAAACATCCTGCTACTATTAAAAACTTCCTTTTAGTAATTTGGGAATTCTTTATATTCTCCCATACCCAGGCCTCTCCAAAGAAGAGCAAACAGCAGAGTAAAGAGGATGTAGCCCCAGTTCCACTGGTGCTCTGTTGTTATGGTAACAACACCCAGAAAGAAGAAGATCAGAGTTTCCGACACACTTCCAAACATCTTAATGACATGCCGGATAGTGGTGCAGGAGCGCTGGGATACATTCTCCTCAACGTAATACTTCATAGTCAAGGCGCAGATTACAATACTGTAGATACAGGAACACAACATTCAGGAAAAGCCAAAAAAAAATATATATATTTTCTTCAAAAATGTAGTTAGGAGTCCTTACGTACGCCATGATGCTGGAGATGGCAAGGAGCTCAGCTATAAGGTAGGCCAGGTAGCTGTACAGGAAGATTATTAGAGGCTCGATCTCTCTCACTTTTCCTGTAAAGCGTGTGGTGAAGGCTGCCACAAAGCCAAACAGTACGCCGAAAATCATACCTCCCAAACCAACCACAAAAAATCGACCTATGTCCAGAAAAACTTCTCCAGCTTCAACCACCTCCAGCGCTGCTACATTATTGAATAGATTGTAGAGCACCTGAAACAGACAGTGAGAACTACTTATAAATAATACACAATCTGATTCACAAAACAACACAAAATTATGACAAATATATGCTAAATTGTGCAAATGTGATGATTAACACACGCAGAACATCACGCAGGGTAAAACATGAATCACTTTTTAAATGAAGCTCTTGAATGAATGATTCAAAGACAAATACATTTTTAACAGCCCCTTTTAACAACCTAAAAAATAAAACATGCACACACAGGAATTGATAGGTGGAATTAAAATTTAAATTTTACAACAAGTATCCGATTCTGGAATTGGAATTGATTTTTCATTCCCAACCTTACATGCACTAACTTTTGCAGGTATTTATTTGAACAAAATTGGCTAATTTACTTATTTTACAGAGATTCATTACATATTTTCTCTGTTTTTATTAAAGTATTGAACTGAATCTGTTTTATGTAGTATTGAATTTTACCATCTTTCCATCTTCATGAATTGTATTAGTGATCAATAAGAAATAAAATGTAGTATTTTAATGTTAATATATGAGTATTGTAGGAAGTACTTGTATATTTTAAGCAAAAGTACAAAGACTTCGTTCTATTACTATTCTTTTTCTCTTTACTCCAGTTCAAATGTAATAAAATAAGAAATGTAACATATGTTACTGTGCATAAGTATTTAATTTATGTTTGACACAACAATGAAAGCAACAATGTTTATACACAATGTGTTTACCATGGTGTTTCAGCCTGTATCAAATTACTAAGTAATTATGCTGGCTTGTGTTGTCTTTTGGATTTCAAATAATCTGTTACTAGGACAAGATTTGAAAGGAGATTCTATACAAGCGTATTTCTTTTTAAACTAATTGTGATACTTTTTGATCAATGACATAACTAGGTCAGTCCATTTAAATTCAGACAAAATCTTCAAAACAGTTCTTGAAAAAAGAATATTTGTAAGTGATGCACCAAGTAAAAGCAAGTTTCAAGCACATGCTTTCCCATGGAGAGAATGACAATATAAGTCTTATTCTTTGTCCTCATCGCCAAATGTATCTGTTTTTTATTTACTAGTAGCATGATTTTTATGTACTAGTAACATTTTTTTACTTTTTTAACATTTTCAGTGTCAAGCGTTTATTTTCCCCTTGGCGATGTATGGCTGATCAGTCTCAATCTTTGTTCACAATCCCTTTCTATAACTCACTCAAAAAGGTTCTTTATTGGCATTGATGTTTCCATAAAGAATCTTTAACATCCATAGAACCCTTCCATTGCACACAAGGTTCTTTATAGTTCTATTTATGTTTCACACTAAGAAAAATTAAGAAATGTTAACTGGAGTTTGACGAGTGGGGCGGGGAGAACGAAGCGAGGCCGGTGGAGTGATTTGGAAATGAGTGACACCTGCTCCACTCACCGGTCTCGAGTCCCAAGGAGGAGATTGGAAGAATACAAAAGAGGAGCGACGACAGTGAAGGACGAGAGAGGAACACAAAATAAAGTCCAGGCCTGGTCCTCTCTCGTCCGTCACTGTCGTCGTTCCTCTTTTGTATCCTTCCGATCTCCTCCGTGGGACTCGAGACCGGTGAGTGGAGCAGGTGTCACTCATTTTCAAATCACTCCACCAGCCTCGCTCCATTCCCACGGCTCTCGGCCCCGCCCCACTCGTCACATGGAGGTTCTTTAGAGAACCCAAGTTTTTCTATTGCATCACTATGAAACCCCCCTTTTGAAACCTTTATCACTTGGTTTTGTACATCTACAAACCTTGTGCACACATCACTTACCACAGTGACAGCATCATTGAACAGGCACTCTCCAAATACCACAATATAGAGCTGCTCATGGATGCTGATATCCTCAAACACAGTGAGGACAGCCACTGGTTCTACGGCTGAGATGATGGAGGCGAAGAGGAGGTTCTCCTGCAGGGTAATGTCCTGCACACCAAACGCCTCGATCTGGCAGATGGCAAATAGAGAGATGCCTATGCCAATAGAATTCCACAAGGTGCCAACAACAGCAAACCACAGCACCGTGCCGAAATTCTCAAAGAAAGGCCGAGTGGGCATGAAGTAGCCTGAGTCTAGAACAATGGGTGGCAACATATAGAGGAAAAAGACGTTGGAGGTGAGCACTGCCGGCGGCTTCTCGTGCAATGAGTGCATGATGCCCCCGACTATGAGACCAATGGAGATAAGCAAACATGACTCTGGCACCCAGACCGTGATCTTATGGTAAACATGGAAACCTATTCAGAAAAAAAACAATACTTGTTACTTAGTGTTAATGTGTGTGTGCAAGTAGATAAAAAGGGGGGGGGGGGTTATAAGTACCCTGTGTCACAGTTATGTTCTGTTTTGGTTCTGTTTCTGTCTCCGCATTTCCCTGTGTCCCCTTGTCTGTTAGGCCATGTCAACAAGTACAAGGGTATTCTTATAAACAGAGTTTTTTCTTCTTTCATTTAAAAAAAAAATCTCAGTTCACAAGAAAATGCAAAAGCATGCTATGAAGCACTGTCAAGAGCATGCCAAGCCAACAGGTGGTGATATAAACTCAACCATAAAGCCATGTTGGCCAATCAGAAGCCTGAAAAAGTTTCAAGTAGGCGGAGATAACAGCACATGCTCCTATGTCACAAGCCAAATGCTGTTTCTTAAGTCCAAGAATTTGCACGGCTCCATCAGTTGTCTCCAGGATATCTTCAAGGCCTTCTCCACCATGGCACCTTCCTCGACTCTTCCCTGGGTCCTCATCCTGGCTGGTCTCTGGATATCCATCTGGCTCCTCCTGCTTCGGGTTCCTTCCTGGCTCCTCCCTCCATCTAATCTGCCCTGGCCCAATGAACTATGCCCCTTTCACATTGTCTGCCCCTTGCCTGCCCCACGCCCGCCTCCTGACCCTACACCCTCCCTCCTCTGTTAGACTGTTTATAGTTGCGAGGATGCACCTTCCGGGAGGCCGGCGAATTGTCACAATTATGTTTTGTTTTAGTTCTGTTTCTGTCTCCACATTTCCCTGAGTTCCATGTCTGTTAGTTTCCATGGTTTTCGATGAATTAGCTCCACACCTGTTTCAGTTCTCCCCTTATTACCTTTTCTAGTATTTAAGCCCTGTGTTTTGTTCTAGCTCCTTAGTTCTGGTATTGATTTTGATATTGTGTTTGTCTCCTGCGTTTCTCCTGCCTGTGGATTTATTATAAAAAGTACTTATTTTATTTTCACTCCTGCATTATGTGCTTTCCACATGACACCATATTCATTCATCCCTAAATCTAATTTACTTAATCTTTTTCTTACATTTTATATTCTAGTAACTTTTTTTATACCTTTTTACCAAGATTCTAAATTAACTGTAGAATAAAGTTGCCTTTCTGACTAGCCATCTCATATAGCTAAGTTAAAAAAAGAAATCTATTGAAAATTGAGATATGTTGCATATAGTGTTTCCCAAACAAATAGGCTAGTATCTGATAAATATGTAGGCTGCTAGTAAAACTGGAATAGAATCAGTACTGGACGACTTAATCATTAAAATAAATAATTATACTAGTAACATCAAAAAGTCAATAGTAGGTGTTCTAAAAGAATATATGTTAAAACAGCTTGCCTTAGAATGTGTAATCACTTACCTATTTTCGCAAAGGACGCAAGTAGCACCCATAAAGTAATCTCAAACGGGATCTGAATGCGGGGGTAGTTCAGTGTAAACACCGCTTGGGTGGTTTCGACTGGGTCGGGGTCAGGATCAGTCTCCTCCATCGGGCTCCAAGGAGGAAGTTTAGATGGCAAAATAGCAGTCGGTTCCAAAATAACATTGACGTTTGCTCCGTATCCAAGAGATACAATGCAAATTAAGCACATCAAAAATGTGAAATGCGACCTCTCATTAAAATTAAGCACCATATTTTCTCATAATACATGCATATGCCAGAAGCTGACATATAAAATGTACAGAAAATATGTGAAGAATTAAAAGTACATTTTAAAATTGTTCCCTTCATCTACGTCCACAATCACTCTGATCGTCGCACACTCTTGACTGAGTTTCGTCTCTCTGTCTCAGTGAGCAGGTGTGTGGTTAGATGTGGACCGGTTGACGAACAATGCCACACCTGATTTGTCTGTCCTGTCCTTACCTTTGAAATAGTTTCGCCTCCTCTAGTTCTCAGATTTTTTTTTTAAATGGTGATAACCTGTTCCTTTCTGCCACAACAAACACTTCTGAAGTAAAACTCATATATAAATTCATATTCTTTGCAAAAATCCAGATATAGTTAATTTCACCTTTATTCAAAAAAAAAAATAAAATAAAAAAAAAATAAAAAAAATATATATATATACACAACATATAACATTAAACATTTTAATCGCTTACCAGCCCTGATATTATTTATTTATTTATTTATTCATTCATTCATTCATTCATTCATTCATTAGTGCTGTCAATAATAATTGCCATCCATCTTCTTCCGCTTATCCGGGGGCGGATCGCAGCGGGGTCAAGTTGGTTTTGTTTTCGATATTCGTGACACATTCAGCGGTAAACGCCAATAACTCCAAAACGAATTGCCCTAAAAAAAAATCTGAGCAGTGTGACCGCCAAAAGGGCAAAGTTGATCATGTTTCACATCCTTCTTTTACTATATTTTCCCTCGATATAATAAACACGGCCCCGTACAAGCCGTCGCAATGTGCAGAAAGCCGGGAGAGAACGCTCTCAGCAGAGCCTTCAGTTAGGGACCGTGGGGAAAGTGCAAACTTTCTTCGTTTTTTGCTATAGCTCAGTAGGCGGTGTTTTTGTAATAGCTTTTTAGTTAAAGGGCATTTAGACATGAAACCAGTGTCAATCAATAGTGGGGGACAGTGGACATTTTTAACAACCTTTCTTTTTACCACTATTGGTGGAAAAGGGAATTGCATGTCCAAAATTAACCTTCTTTTTGTAATAACTTTCTACAGCAGGAAGATAGAGACATGAAACCAGTGTCAATCAATAGAGGGAGAGAGTGAATATTTTTCACATACTTTCATTTTACCCCAAGTGGCTGATTAGGGAATTGCATGTCCAAAATTAACCTTTTTTGTAATAACTTTCTTCGGCAGGAAGATATAGAGATGAAACCAGTATCACTCAATAGAGTGAGAGAGTGGAAATTTTTCACATCCTTTCATTTTACCCCAAGTGGCTGATTAGTGAATTGCATGTCCAAAATTAACCTTTTTTGTAATAACTTTCTACGGCAGTGAGACAGATACATGAAACCAGCGTCAATCAATAGTGGGGGACGGTGGACATTTTGCACAACCTTTCTTTTTACTCCTATTGGTAGAAAAGGGAATTGCATGTCCAAAATTAACATTCTTTTTGTAATAACTTTCTACAGCAGGAAGATAAAGACATGAAACCAGTGTGAATCAATAGAAGGAGAGAGTGGACATTTTTCACATCCTTTCATTTTACCCCAAGTGGCTGATTAGGGAATTACATGTCCAAAATTAAGCTTCTTTTTGTAATAACTTTCTACAGCAGTGAGACAGAGACCTGAAACCAGTGTCAATCAATAGAGTGGGACAGTGGACGTTTTTCACAACCTTTATTTTTACCCCTACTGGTAGAAAAGGGAATTGCATGTCCTAAATTAACCTTCTTTTTGTAATAACTTTCTACAGCAGGGAGACAGAGACATGAAACCAGTGTCAATCAATAGAGGGAAAGAGTGGACATTTTTCACAACCTTTCATTTTACCCCTAGTAGCTGATTAGGGAATTGCATGTTAAAAATATCCTTTTTGTAATAACTTTCTACAGCAGGGAGACAGAGACATGAAACAAGTGTCAATCAGTAGAGGGGGAGAGTTGACAGTTTTCACAACCTTTCATTTTACCCCAAGTGGCTGATAAGGGAATTGCATGTCCAAAATTATCCTCCTTTTTGTAATAACTTTCTACAGCAGGGAGACAGAGACATGAAACCAGTGTCAATCTATAGAGGGGGACAGTGGACATTTTTCACAACCTTTCTTTTTATCCCTACTGCTAGGAAAGGGAATTGCATGTCCAAAATTAACACCCTTTTTGCAATAACTTTCTACAGCAGGAAGATAGACACATTAAACCAGTGTCAATCAATAGAAGGAGAGAGTGGATATTTTTCACATCCTTTCATTTTACCCCAAGTGTCTGATTGGGGAATTGCATGTCCAAAATTAACATTCTTTTTGTAATAATTTTCTGCAGCAGTGAGACAGAGACATGAAACCAGTTCAATCAATAGAGGGAGAGAGTGGACATTTTTCACAACCTTTCTTTTTACCCCTACTGCTAGGAAAAGGAATTGCATGTCCAAAATTAAACTTCTTTTTGTAATAACTTTCTACAGCAGGAAGACGGACACATGAAACCAGTGTCAATCAATAGAAGGAGAGAGTGGATATTTTTCACATCCTTTGATTTTACCCCAAGTGGCTGATAAGGGAATTGCATGTCCAAAATTAACTTTCGTTTTGTAATAACTTTCTACAGCAAAGAGACAGATAAATGAAACCAGTGTCAATCAATAGTGGGGGACAGTGGACATTTTTCACAACCTTTCTTTTTACCCCTACTGGTAGAAAAAAGAATTGCATGTCCAAAATTAACCTCCTTTTTGTAATAACTTTCTACAGCAGGGAGACAGAGACATGAAACCAGTGTCAATCAATAGAGGGGGACAGTGGACATTTTTCACAACCTTTCTTTTTACCCCTACTGCTGGGAAAGGAAATTGCATGTCCAAAATTAACCTCCTTTTTGTAATAACTTTCTACAGCAGGGAGACAGAGACATGAAACCAGTGTCAATCTATAGAGGGGGACAGTGGACATTTTTCACAACCTTTCTTTTTACCCCTACTGCTAGGAAAGGGAATTGCATGTCCAAAATTAACCCCCTTTTTGTAATAACTTTCTACAACAGGAAGATAGGCACATTAAACCAGTGTCAATCAATAGAAGGAGAGAGTGGATATTTTTCACATCCTTTCATTTTACCCCAAGTGGCTGATTAGGGAATTGCATGTCCAAAATTAACCTTCTTTTTGTAATAACTTTCTACAGCAGGGAGACAGAGACATGAAACCACTGTCAATCAATAGAGGGGGACAGTGGACATTTTTCACAACCTTTTTTGTACCCCTACTGGTAGAAAAGGGAATTGCATGTCCAAATTTAACTTTTTTTTTGTAATAACCTTCTACAGCAGGGAGACAGAGACATGAAACCACTGTCAATCAATAGAAGGAGAGAGTAGACATTTTTCACAACCTTTCTTTTGACCCCTACTGGTAGATAAGGGAATTGCATGTCCAAATTTAACCTTCTTTTTGTAATAACTTTCTACAGCAGGGAGACAGAGACATGAAACCACTGTCAATCAATAGAGGGAGAGAGTGGACATTTTTCATAACCTTTCTTTTTACCCCCACTGGTAGGAAAGGGAATTGCATGTACAAAAATTAACCTTCTTTTTGTAATAACTTTTTTTAACCAGGGAGACAGAGACATGAAACCAGTGTCAATCTATAGAGGGGGACAGTGGACATTTTTCACAACCTTTCATTTTACTCCTACTGGTAGGAAAGGGAATTGCATGTCCAAAATTAACCTTCTTTTTGTAATAACTTTCTTAAGCAGGGAGACAGAGACATGAAACCAGTGTCAATCTATAGAGGGGGACAGTGGACATTTTTCACAACCTTTCTTTTTAACCCTACTGGTATAAAAGGGAATTGTATGTCCAAAATTAACATTCTCTTTGTAATAACTTTCTACAGCAGGGACACAGAGACATGAAACCACTGTCAATCTATATAGAGAGAGAATGGATATTTTTTCATATGACTCGTGCGTTATATTCTGAGGCTTCACAATGGAGTTCAGATGTCCTGAAGAATTATTTTTGTAGTAACTTTCTACAGCAGGAAGATAGAGACATGAAACCAGTGTCAATCAATAGAGGGAGAGAGTGGACATTTTTCACAACCTTTCATTTTAACCTTTCAGTGGCTGATTAGAGAATTGCATGTTCAAAATAAAAATAAAAATTATTTGCTTGTGTTCATGTGAAGAAAGAAAGTCATAAATATCTGGGATGACAGAGGTCAGTAAATGGTGATAGAATTTTCATTTATGGGTGAACTATCCCTTTGAAGATGTCAGGGCGTGGTAGAAACGGAGCAGTGGAAAGAACAGGGTCTGGGTCCAAGTGCAGGGAAGAAATTACTTTTTAATAAATGAGAACTAAAAGGCCAACAAGGCAAAACAAAACAGAAACAAATCATGAAGACAAGAGCAGACGCAGCCAAGATGCAAAAACACGAGTATCCAGGAACACTTACAAATCACAATTTACATTACACAATTAATACTGCCTGACAGAGTGGTGTGAGAGTGGAGAATATATACTCATTGACAATGGGCACCAGGTGTGTGTGTAAGTGTGTGAGTGGATGAAACAGCTGTGCAGAGTGAAGGTAATGAGTCCGGGAGCAATTGAGAAACACAGGTGGAGCAACTAAACAATAATGAGGTAACAAGATGGGTGGGGTCAAAAAAAGACAGGAGAGAGCACATGGCACCAAACAAACACAACACTCACAGAAAACAGTGACAGAAAGACACAAGACTGTGACAGAAGAGCAAGATGTGATAGAGAGGCTAGAAATATATTCCAAACAGAAAACAAGAATGTGTTCAATTAATGAGGAGAGTCATAGAATTAATACATACAAAATGTTTAAAGTCCACTTTATTTGTGTTGTCTATTCAGCGTCACTGTCTAAAAGGACAATTAATCTTTACAATTTTTATTTAGGGCATTTATACAGTAGTTTTTCCTAGCAAATATTGATAAATTGTTATTTGTGACTAGATTAATGAGAAAAAAATCCCACAAAAATATTAATAGTATTTAAATTCTCATCACAGATTTTATTTGCACTATTTTGTGCATTCAGTTTATCATAGCTAATGGCTCTATCAAAACAGAACAAATAAGGAATAAACTTTTTTTGTGGGGGAAACGCAACTTTGCTACCTCAATATGCTCCCTCAGATTTGATGGTGAACTTTTGAATCCAGACATTTACCTGACAAAAGTAATAATTAATGTAGAAATGTGTGTGTTTGATGCATGAAAACAATGATTATTAGTTCCCACGTCAGGCACACACGTTTGACTTTCTGTTTACCATATTTAATGTGCATAAGATAAAATAAAAATATAATGTACTTTTCAAGATTAAATAAAATTGTAAGGAGTAAAAAGGTTTTTTTTCCACAGAAATGTAAACAAGAAAAAGTACAAGTAGTCAGTTTAAAATGTATTTGAGTAAAGTACAAATCCCCCAAAATAATCCTTAAGTACAGTAATCAAGTAAAATGACTCAAGTATTTTACACCTCTGTTAATATGTGCTTACTACTAATAAATGGCTAATATTCTATAAATATGCATACTTATAAGCAACTGGTTAATAGACCCTGAAATATAGTGTTACTAATTATTTTAATTAATTTCATGTATTTAATTTGCATGACTGAATAGTTATTTTATTTTATTGTGGTTTGGTTACTACATATTACTAATAAAGTGTTTTCACTTGAAACATGGTGATGGTAGTTCTTAAGATCTTAAACTTTTAAAGAACCTTATATTTTGTAGTTTCACACTGAAGCTAGGTTGTAGAAAAAGGTGCACATAGGAGAAGATTCAGAAGGTATTTATTCCACATGACATAGGAAAAGGGTATCCACAGATAGCAGTCATGAGGTCAAAAACATTACCCGACAAAGTCAAACTAAAAGGACAAGAATGTAACTAGACAGAACAAATGAAATAATTAGCAACACCACAGGTGAACTTATGTAATCAAAATGTGAGACAAAATATAGGTCAAATGACAAAGTATGAAAGACAGACTAAGTCCAAACTAACAAATTGTGATAAGTAGAGTTAAGAGTTCATTATGCTTACGAAAACATAAAGGATAGACATAAACCATACACTGTTGACACAATGACAGGAGTTTTGTGTAAATATACAAAGTATATGCCAGGTGCATGTGGATGGGATAAACTCCACAAATTCCAAGTATTTGTTATTATTATACTTCACCATCATGTTGCTTTACTTCACTTCACTACATATAGCACAATCCTTGTCAACAATGTATGGTTTTATGTCTATTCAATTACAAATAAAGGTACCTGAAAAAAAATGTTATGAGACAACATTAAAATACATCTTTCTGATTCAGTGGATAGAACATGCTATCCACTTATAAAGAACACTGTTATATGTACCTATTTTATATTTATGATGGTATTTAGATGGTAGAGTCAGAATTTGGCATAAACAGAATGAGAACATGGATCCATCATGCCTTGTTACCACTGTGCAGGCTGGTGGTGTTGGTGTAATGGTGTGGGGGATGTTTTCTTTGCACACTTTAGGCCCCTTAGTGCCAATTGGGCATCGTTTAAATGCCACGACCTACCTGAGCATTGTTTCTGACCATGTCCATCCCTTTATGACCACCATGTACCCATCCTCTGCTGGTTACTTCCAGCAGGATAATGCACCATGTCACAAAGCTTGAATCATTTCAAATTGGTTTCTTGAACATGACAATGAGTTCACTGTACTAAAATGGCCCCAAAGTCACCAGATCTTAACCCAATAGAGCATCTTTGGGATGTGGTGGAACGGGAGCTTCGTGCCCTGTATGTGCATCCCACAAATCTCTAAGATGCTATCCTATCAATATGGGCCAACATTTCTAAAGAATGCTTTCAGCACCTTATTGAATCAATGCAACATAGAATTAAGGCAGTTCTGAAGGCGAAAGGGGGTCAAACACAGTATTAGTATGGTGTTCCTAATAATCCTTCAGGTTAGTGTATGTCTGTCTGTCTATCTGTTTGTCGATACACTGGTCGGTCTGTCTGTCTGTCTGTCTGACCAAATGGTTAAAATAAAACTTTGATTTGTGATATTGTATTTTCAGTATTTAACCCCAAACAGCATTGCTCCCTGTGTGGAAAAGAGTGTCCAGTTGGAAGCATGGCTCCTTCATTGAGAAATTAGTAATTAGTGAAGTGACATGACATTCAGCCCATACTCAGAATTTGTGCTCTGCATTTAACCCATCCAAAGTGCACACACACCATGAACACACACCGGAGCAGTGGGCAGCCATTTATGCTGCAGCGCCCGGGGAGCAGTTGGGACTAGGCCACAACTTCCCCATGAAGATGAGGTATTATACAATCTGTAGAGCTGAAATGTTAAATTATTTCAACTAAATAGATAATTATTATGCCGATAATTGGTATGCAGTTAATACAGAAATGACTTTACATCAAATATTAAGTAGTATTTTGTATTAGGTCAATACAGATCAAAAGGTTTTATTATTTTTACTGTTTGTTCAATTGTCTATATTTCAATTTGATGATTTTAAGCTGAAATTAATAATAATTAATATGTTGTCACGCTGTCTGGTCTCTGTTTCCCTGAGTCTCCGCTAGTGGTCTCACTTCCCCATAGGCACCTCACCGCAGGCACTACAATTCCCACAAAGCCTTGTCCCTTCATCACAGTAATTGCACTCCTGTTAATTGCACTCAGGTGTCTTCACTTGATAGTCATTACACTGCCTATATTAACCGGTCTGTTTCTGTTTGTTTTTCATGGAGTCCTTTCTTTCCGTCACCCAGTTTCCTCGCCTTCCGAGTTTCAAGTTCTATTCCTGTTCCTATTCCTATTCCTGTTTGTTTGTTTGGATGGATTTTTGGTTTTGACCCCTGCTTTTTGGATTCTGAATTTGGATTACCCATTAAACTCACAGTGCGTTTGGATCTCTCGTCTCCTGTGTTTCCCTGGGTTCCCGAACGTAACATATGTTCAATATAATTAAAAATTAAGTTTACTTGTGACAATTTTTATTTCCACTAGATTCAGTGCAGCAACTGTAAAAAATGGTACCACTCTGTCTGTCTCGGAATGAATTAAAAAGAGGTACAAAAATGGAAGACGAGAAAGTGATTGTGTGTTTTCTATAAGTAAAAAGTACTTTACAAGTGTAGGTGTTAAAATATATTGTTTACTCTTGAATGTTTTTTTGTTGTTGTTTTTGTTTTGATCAGCTCCATATAAATGTTAAAATCAGTAAATTTTAAAATCAGTATAAATTTTTGATCAGTGTATAAATACCAGTTCAGTCAAAAAGGCTATTGTACTGTTGGCTGTTGTCGTTTCAAATTAGTTTACAGTATTAACAGGATCATTCTGCATTACATAAATTTCGTAATTGTCAGGATGTAAATAAGGTACAATTTGTAAATGCAACTACCTTGTGCAACAGTAAGGATTAAATGTGAGGTTGTGTAAGTTGATCACTGTCCGCCTCTATTAACTGACACTGCTTTTAAATCTCCCTGGTGGAAATGCCATTACTAAATTAAAGTACAAAATGTTTCAAGCTGCAATGACGAGCCCAAGTCACTAGTGCAACCACCATCCTCTAGTGTCATTGGGAAAGAGGTGTGCATGCATTGATATTAACCGTTTGGCAGTCTGGTTTACAGCAGGTTACAGGGTTACAGCAATGAAATGGTTAAACACCATGCACACAGACAACAAAATATAAACCTTTAATAATGGTTTACAATAAGGTTTAAAGGAACACTCCCCGTTTTTGGAAATATGCTCATTCTCCAACTCCCCCAGAGTTAATAAGTTGAGTTTTACTGCAGTGATATCACTGCGACTGCTGCGCTCATGTTATGGCTGCACCGTTCCCTGATTATTACACCGGAATGAGTATAGTTTTTAATCATATCGGCCTAGAAAATCACAACTTGACATTTTCCACCGGTCTTAGTACACAATATAACTACAAAAGAGGAAAGTTTTAAATAGGAAAAATATCCATACTCTTTGGTCATTTCTGAATGCCATGCTGCTGGTCTCAAAAACCTGAGATCGGCTGAATGGATTCAAAAATGGTATAAACTGGGAGTTTGAGAATGAGCCCATTTCCAAAAAAGTGGAATGTTCCTTTAATATGTTAACAGTACTTAACTGTGCATGTTAACTTGAACAATATGTTTTATAGTATTAATTCTATAATTACATACTAAAAATACATTATTAACTTTCAGTTGTGTATCTGTTAACATCAGTTAATGTACCGTGGATCAACATGAAGAAAAATAAATCAAGTAACATTAAAACATTAAAAGATTGATAAATGCTCCAAAAATATATATTGTTCATATTCAGTTAATGTATAGTAATGCATTAAATAGTGTTAACAAATTAGACCTATTTTTAAAATACTACCAAAACTTAGTAATTTTGTAAAAACATTATTTAAATTATTTTAATGATCTAGTAGTGCAGTAATAATACTATACTTACAGTACATACTAACATAATTTATGTATTTGTTGGTCATTGTATCTTCTAGAATCCATCTAGTGAACAACTACAGTATCACAGCCTTCATCTGTCAACTTAAATGTCTGATATGAATATGAGCAGCACAGAATTGGTGCCAAGTAATGTCCCAAAACCAAAAAACAATTGAAAAATGCATTTAAGTATTCAAACATTAGATATTTACCAAGATCCTTGTGTTATTTATTTAAACCCCCCATAAAATGTAAAATATCAGTAAACTTAAAACTGTATCATAATTATAATTTTTTGGGTACTTTCCAATGGCTGGTGGCTGCCCCGAACCGTAACCTCTAAATTTCATGTTATAAAATAATTTTTAAATGTTAAATAATTTTTTAATTTAAAAACAAATTTTGGATTTTTTTTTTAAATAGTGATGTTCGAATATATATATATATATATATATATATATATATATATATATATATATATATGTGTGTGTGTGTGTGTGTGTGTGTGTTTATCTTTTATATTTTATTTGTAAATTTGCAAATGTTTTGCAGTATTGGCCGAGATTGATTTTAACTACACCCCTACATTTATGAACAGGAAATATTAATGTGTCCCTCTCTCTTACATAGCTACATTTTGATTAGATATGTCCCATAAGTTTGAGGCACATGATTTCAAAATCTTAAAATCTGTGTGTAACTTTAATGTTACTGCCAAACACCTGTTTTTCTCCAATTAAGCTCTTTTTTGGTTTTTATTCAATAGTTTTTAGCTTTTATATGTGTTAGACTTTAAATATTGTAAAATGTTAATAGTTATTGATTTACTTCTAAAAACCTTTTAATAAAATAGAAAAAAGAGTAATGTATATATATATATATATATATATATATATAATAAATAAATAATAATAAATTATCTAATTAATAAAATAAATTTATTATAGATAATAAATAAATAAATACAAATAATGTTGTGTTGCAAAAAAAAAAACTACTAAAAGTAAATGAATAAAACTAAATAAAAATTTCTGTTGTAATGTTAAAGTATGTTTTGATCAACCGGTATGTTGAAACAAAACTGTTGAAGAAAAGTCATTTTTCTTTCCTACAAGTAGGGGTAAAAAGAAAGGTTGTGAAAAATGTCCACTGTCCCCCTCTATTGATTGGCACTGGTTCCATGTCTCTGTCTCCCTGCTGTAGAAAGTTATTACAGAAAGAAGGTTAATTTTGGACATGCAGTTCCCTAATCAGCCACTTGGGGTAAAATGAAAGGTTGTGAAAAATGTCCACTGTCTCCCTCTATTGATAGACACTGGTTTCATGTCTCTGTCTCCCTGTTGTAGAAAGTTATTACAAAAAGAAGGTTAATTTTGGACATCCAATTCCCTTTTCTACCAGTAGGTGTAAAAAGAAAGGTTGTGAAAAATGTCCACTCTCTCCTTCTATTGATTGACAGTGGTTTCATGTCTCTGTCTCCCTGCTGTAAAAGTTATTACAAAAAGAAAGCTAATTTTGGACATCTAATTCTCTTTTCTACCAGTAGGGGTAAAAAGAAAGGTTGTGAAAAATGTCCACTCTCTCGTTCTATTGATTGACAGTGGTTTCATGTCTCTGTCTCCCTGCTATAGAAAGTTATTACAAAAAGAAGGTTAAATTTGGACATGTAATTCCCTTTTCTACCAGTAGGTGTAAAAAGAAAGGTTGTGAAAAATGTCCACTGTCCCCCTCTATTGATTTGAACTGGTTTCATGTCTCTGACTCACTGCTGTAGAAAGTTATTACAAAAAGAAGGTTAATTTTGGACATGCAGTTCCCTAATCAGCCACTTGGGGTAAAATGAAAGGTTATGAAAAATGTCCACTGTCTCCCTCTATTGATAGACACTGGTTTCATGTCTCTGTCTCACTGTTGTAGAAAGTTATTACAAAAAGAAGGTTAATTTTGGACATCCAATTCCCTTTTCTACCAGTAGGTGTAAAAAGAAAGGTTGTGAAAAATGTCCACTCTCTCCTTCTATTGATTGACAGTGGTTTCATGTCTCTGTCTCCCTGCTGTAGAAAGTTATTACAAAAAGAAAGCTAATTTTGGACATCCGATTCCCTTTTCTACCAGTAGGGGTAAAAAGAAAGGTTGTGAAAAATGTCCACTCTCTCGTTCTATTGATTGACAGTGGTTTCATGTCTCTGTCTCCCCGCTATAGAAAGTTATTACAAAAAGAAAGTTAATTTTGGACATGCAGTTCCCTTTTCTACCAGCAGGGGTAAAAATAAAGGTTGTGAAAAATGTCCACTGTCCCCGTCTATTGATTGACACTGGTTTCATGTATCTGTCTCACTGCTGTAGAAAGTTATTACAAAAAGAAGGTTAAATTTGGACATGTAATTCCCTTTTCTACCAGTAGGGGTAAAAAGAAAGGTTGTGAAAAATGTCCACTGTCCCCCTCTATTGATTGACACTGGTTTCATGTCTCTGACTCACTGCTGTAGAAAGTTATTACAAAAAGAAGGTTAATTTTGGACATGCAGTTCCCTAATCAGCCACTTGGGGAATAATGAAAGGTTTTGAAAAATGTCCACTGTCTCCCTCTATTGATAGACACTGGTTTCATGTCTCTGTCTCCCTGCTGTAGAACGTTATTACAAAAAGAAGGTTAATTTTGGACATCCAATTCCCTTTTCTACCAGTAGGGGTAAAAAGAAAGGTTATGAAAAATGTCCACTCTCTCCTTCTATTGATTGACAGTGGTTTCATGTCTCTGTCACCCTGCTGTAGAAAGTTATTACAAAAAGAAGGTTAAATTTGGACATGCAATTCTATTTTCTACCAGTAAGGGTAAAAAAAAGGTTGTGAAAAATGTCCACTCTCTCGTTCTATTGATTGACACTGGTTTCATGTCTCTGTCTCACTGCTATAGAAAGTTATTACAAAAAGGAAGTTAATTTTGGACATGCAATTCCCTTTTCTACCAGTAGGGGCAAAAAGCAAGGTTGTGAAAAATGTCCACTGGTCCCCTTTATAGATTGACACAGGTTTCATGTCTCTGTCTCACTGCTGTAGAAAGTTATTACAAAAAGAAGGTTAAATTGGACATGCGATTCCCTTTTTTACCAGTAGGAGTAAAAAGAAAGGTTGTGAAAAATGTCCACTGTCCCCCTCTATTGATTGACACTGGTTTCATGTCTCTGTCTCCCTGCTGTAGAAAGTTATTACAAAAAGAAAGTTAATTTTGGACATCCAATTCCCCTTTCTACCAGTAGGGGTAAAAAGAAAGGTTGTGAAAAATGTCCACTCTCTCGTTCTATTGATTGACAGTGGTTTCATGTCTCTGTCTCCCTGCTGTAGAAAGTTATTACAAAAAGAAGGTTAATTTTGGACATGCAGTTCCCTTTTGTACCAGCAGGGGTAAAAAGAAAGGTTGTGAAAAATGCCCACTGTCCCCGTCTATTGATTGACACTGGTTTCATGTATCTGTCTTACTGCTGTAGAAAGTTATTACAAAAAGAAGGTTAAATTTGTACATGCAATTCCCTTTTCTACCAGTAGGTGTAAATAGAAAGGTTGTGAAAAATGTCCACTCTCTCCTTTTATTGATTGACAGTGGTTTCATGTCTCTGTCTCCCTGCTATAGAAAGTTATTACAAAAAGAAGGTTAATTTTGGACATGCAGTTCCCTTTTCTACCAGCAGGGGTAAAAAGAAAGGTTGTGAAAAATGTCCACTGTCCCCGTCTATTGATTGACACTGGTTTTATGTATCTGTCTCCCTGCTGTAGAAAGTTATTACAAAAAGAAGGTTAAATTTGGACATGTAATTCCCTTTTCTACCAGTAGGGGTATAAAGAAAGGTTGTGAAAAATGTCCACTGTCCCCCTCTATTGATTGACACTGGTTTCATGTCTCTGACTCACTGCTGTAGAAAGTTATTACAAAAAGAAGGTTAATTTTGGACATGCAGTTCCCTATTCAGCCACTTGGGGTAAAATGAAAGGTTGTGAAAAATGTCCACTGTCTCCCTCTATTGATAGACACTGGTTTCATGTCTCTGTCTCCCTGTTGTAGAAAGTTATTACAAAAAGAAGGTAAATTTTGGACATCCAATTCCCTTTTCTACCAGTAGGTGTAAAAAGAAAGGTTGTGAAAAATGTCCACTCTCTCCTTCTATTGATTGACAGTGGTTTCATGTCTCTGTCTCCCTGCTGTAGGAAGTTATTACAAAAAGAAAGTTAAATTTGGACATGCAATTCTATTTTCTACCAGTAAGGGTAAAAAAAAGGTTGTGAAAAATGTCCACTCTCTCCCTCTATTGATTGACACAGGTTTCATGTCTCTGTCTCCCTGCTGTAGGAAGTTATTACAAAAAGAAGGTTAATTTTGGACATCCAATTCCCTTTTCTACCAGTAGGGGTAAAAAGAAAGGTTGTGAAAAATGTCCACTCTCTCCTTTTATTGATTGACAGTGGTTTCATGTCTCTGTCTCCCTGCTGTAGAAAGTTATTACAAAAAGAAAGTTACAGTTGGACGTGCAATTCCCTTTTCTACCGGTAGGGTTAAAAAAAGGTTGTGAAAAATGTCCACTGTCCCCCTCTATTGATTCACACTGGTTTTATGTCTCTGTCTCACTGCTATAGAAATTTATTACATAAAGGAAGTTAATTTTGGACATGCAATTCCCTTTTCTACCAGTAGGGGCAAAAAGCAAGCTTGTGAAAAATGTCCACTGTCCCCCTTTATTGATTGACACAGATTTCATGTCTCTGTCTCACTGCTGTAGAAAGTTATTACAAAAAGAAGGTTAAATTTGAACATGCAATTCCCTTTTCTACCAGTAGGGGTAAAAAGAAAGGTTGTGAAAAATGTCCACTGTCCCCCTCTATTGATTGACACTGGTTCCATGTCTCTGTCTCCCTGCTGTAGAAAGTTATTACAAAAAGAAGGTTAATTTTGGACATGCAATTCCCTCTTCTAACAGTAGGGGTAAAAAGAAAGGTTGTGAAAAATGTCCACTCTCTCCTTTTATTGATTGACAGTGGTTTCATGTCTCTGTCTCCCTGCTGTAGAAAGTTATTACAAAAAGAAAGTTACAGTTGGACGTGCAATTCCCTTTTCTACCGGTAGGGTTAAAAAAAGGTTGTGAAAAATGTCCACTGTCCCCCTCTATTGATTCACACTGGTTTTATGTCTCTGTCTCACTGCTATAGAAATTTATTACATAAAGGAAGTTAATTTTGGACATGCAATTCCCTTTTCTACCAGTAGGGGCAAAAAGCAAGCTTGTGAAAAATGTCCACTGTCCCCCTTTATTGATTGACACAGATTTCATGTCTCTGTCTCACTGCTGTAGAAAGTTATTACAAAAAGAAGGTTAAATTTGAACATGCAATTCCCTTTTCTACCAGTAGGGGTAAAAAGAAAGGTTGTGAAAAATGTCCACTGTCCCCCTCTATTGATTGACACTGGTTCCATGTCTCTGTCTCCCTGCTGTAGAAAGTTATTACAAAAAGAAGGTTAATTTTGGACATGCAATTCCCTCTTCTAACAGTAGGGGTAAAAAGAAAGGTTGTGAAAAATGTCCTCTCTCTCCCTCTATTGATTTGAACTGGTTTCATGTCTCTGTGTCCTTGCTGTAGAACGTTATTACAAAAAGAAGGTTAATTTTGGACATGCAATTCCCTTTTCTGCCAGTAGGGGTAAAAAGAAAGGTTGTGAAAAGGGTCCACTCTCTCCCTCTATTGATTTGAACTGGTTTCATGTCTCTGTGTCCCTGCTGGAGAATGTTATTACAAAAATAAGGTTAATTTTGGACACTCAATTCCCTTTTCTACCAGTAGGGGTAAAAAGGTTGTGAAAAATGTCCACTCTCTCTCTCCACTGATTTGACTCTGGATTCATGTCTCTGTCTCCCTGCTGTAGAAAGTTATTACAAAAAGGATATTTTGGACATGCAATTCCCTAATCAGCCACTTGGGGTAAAATGAAATGAAGTGAAAAATTTCCACTCTCTCTCTCTACTGATTCGCACTGGTTTCATGTCTCTGTCTCCCTGCTTAAGAAAGTTATTACAAAAAGGCAGTTAATTTTGGACATGCAATTCCCTAATCAGCCACTAGGGGTAAAATTAAAGGTTGTTAAAAATGTCCACTCTCTCCCTTTATTGATTTGAACTGGTTTCATGTCTCTGTGTCCCTGCTGTAGAACGTTATTACAAAAATAAGGTTAATTTTGGACATGGAATTCCCTATTCTACCAGTAGGGGTAAAAGGAAAGGTTCTGAAAAATGTCCACTGTCCCTCACTATTGATTGACACTGGTTTCATGTCTCTGTCTCGCTGCTGTAGAAAGTTATTACAAAAAGAAGGTTAATTTTGGACATGCAGTTCCCTAATCAGCCACTTGGGGTAAAATGAAAGGTTGTGAAAAATGTCCACTCTCTCCCTGTATTGATTGACAGTGGTTTCATGTCTCTGTCTCCCTGCTGTAGAAAGATATTACAAAAAGAAGGTTAAATTTGGACATGCAATTCCATTTTCTACCAGTAGGGGTAAAAAGAAAGGTTGTGAAAAATGTCCACTGTCCCCCTCTATTGATTGACACTGGTTTCATGTCTCTGTCTCACTGCTGTAGAAAGTTATTACAAAAAGAAGGTTAATTTTGGACATGCAATTTCCTAATCAGCCACTTGGGGTAAAATTAAAGGTTGTGAAAAATTTCCACTCTCTCCCTCTATTGATTGACAGTAGTTTCATATCTCTGTCTCCCTGCTGTAGAAAGTTATTACAAAAAGAAGGTTAAATTTGGACATGCAATTCCCTTTTCTACCAGTAGGGGCAAAAAAGAGGTTGTGAAAAACGTCCACGGTTCCCCCCTCACCCTATCTCTTAAGGGAGCGCCCATTTCGGCAGCCTGTATCCGGGATCTTGTCGTCTCGGTCATGACCCACAGCTCATGCCATAGATGAGAGTAGGAATGTAGACTGACCGGTAAATCGAGAGCTTTGCCTCTCAGCTCAGCTCATTCTTTACCACGACAGACAGGTACCGACCGCGACACACCAGAATCTGCACCTACCCACCAGTTCATCTCCCGCTCCATCCTTCCCTCACTCGTGAACAAGACCCCAAGATATCTGAACTCCTCTATTTGAGGCAAGAGCTCTCCACCAACCTGAAGGGGACATGCCACCCTTTTCCAGCCGAGAACCGAACCACACACATATATTATGGAAACAAAACTTTTATTTTAGATGCAATTATTGTTATTTTTATTTTATTTGTATAATTTTTTTATATATGCTGTATGTGTGTCCTTATATATACATAATAAATATACACAGTACACACGCACACATATTATGTAAACAAAAACTTTTATTTTGTATTTTTTGGTAGCACTAATATACCTACATACCCTAACCCTAACCCTAACCATACACATGTATGTATGTATGTATGTATATTAGTGCTACCAAAATACAAAATAAACGTTTTTATCCAAAAGGGGCTTACAAAAGGGGACACTAGAAGAAATCAAAAACCAACAAATGAGCGCAATAATATGCAAGTGCATATTATATATATATATATATATATATATATATATATATATATAATATTCTCTCTCTCTCTCTCTCTCTATATATATATATATGTATATATATATATATATATATATATATATATATATATATATATTTCTAAAACCTTGCTACTGTACTACGTTGGGCTAACTAAGACTTGTCATAGCTCTTGCATAATCTTGCGCTCTTTTGTTGGTTTTTGATTTCTTCTATTGTCCCCTTTTGTAAAAGCTTTTGCTAAATGACTAAATGTAAAATTTTAATGTTAATGAAAGCCCCTTTTTCTATGATCCCGTGCTAATTTAAGGATTTAGAGGTTTTAAAATAGTAATTATACAATTATTTGATCTTTTCTTATTTTATTCTTGTAATGTTATCCATATACTGAAAAAATAGGTAGGCCTACTCTTTACAAAAATTTAAATATAGCTAATTTCACCTTTATTCAAACTCGTGCATGTTATATTGCTATGTTATTATGACAGGTGATACAGAATGGAATAAGATACAGTAGGGGTTTACAGAAATATTTCACCTCATCCACCTGTCTTTCATTATGTAGCAGTGCTTTAGGCTGCAACCACTAGATGGCAGTCAAGGTCTTCCGTTATCGAAACTGTCACGAGCTCGTTTCATGTGACGTTCTTTAATACAGGCAAGACAAATAAACAAATTAAAATAAAAATCTTCTTTAATTATTTTTTCAAATCTTAAAAGGAGACTGCATGCTCTCTGACTCACGCTATCTGTGAACGAGGCGACGGAGGCGGTGTCTTTAGAACAACAACTGTGACGTAACGCGCGGTGACGTCACACCAGGGCGAGTCCAGAGTGCAGTGCAAGTGAAAGAATTGCGGAGGTCTCATCAAAACACTGATCGGATCTGCATGCTGTCTTAAAATCATGGAGCATATCGGTGACTGAAACGTAAGTGACCCCTGCTGCACTTTTAAATGCTGGTGATGTTTGCTGTCCAGTCGAGTGGTAGTAACGTAACGTTACATATTTACGTTAAACGTTTGGAAGGAAGCATTGAGGAAAAGGGACTAAATTTTTTTTTGATAAGCACACAGAAGGTGATACGGTGTGATATACATTTTGTGCGAGTGATGACTGGCAGGTCGGACGGTGTGTTTTCAAATATTTTCTTGTGCCATTATAAAACATAACGGAAGACGCAACCGTCAATTCAGTCGTCATCACGCTTTATATTCCGTCATAAGTGCGTTATACGTGTGTCACGACGTTACAAGCTGCCGAGATGCGTTGCCTTCAGCTTTTAGCTGCTTCATTAGCTCAATAACGTTGCAGGATGCTCCAGTAATGTTCCTGGAGGTAAAAGAATGAGTTGGGTCATACATTACCTGCTGACATTAAACAATGCGTCTTGAACACACTAGAGATGGAAACCTAGACTTTAGAAAAACGGATTTTTCTTTCTTCTGTCCATGCAGACTGAACAACTGTTATAAAATACACTCAGCAAAATAATCTTTGGAGCTACCTCCAAAAACACAGCGAACAATCCCATTACTGAACTAACTTTTATCAGTCTGTTTTTTATCAGTTTAATACATTTATCAGTAATTCCTTTTGAGTCAGAAAACCATTCTGAATCAGCCTGAACTGTTAGTAGGTAATAAACCTCGCTTACTTACTGAAGCATAACTTACTAGAGTTCTCTAAACAGTGGTACTATTAAAATAAATGAATGCAATTATGTTGTTTTAGTATATGAATTTGAAATACAGTTAGGAAAGATTTGCATTTATGCCACCTTTTAAATATCTTTATCTAATATAGTCACATTTGATCTTAAAAGTTATATTCAACAAATGCTTCAACTCAGTAGCTGTTAATGCCATACTTTTCTGCATTTCTTCTTACATGCATGTCACTTTTTGACAGTTTTCTCCTGTTTTTAATAAATATTTACCTTTTGATAGTTATTATTTGAGTGTAAAAGTGATTTTAAAATGAACAAGATTTGTAGGTTTAATGCCTAGCTTAATTTGGGTTCATTTTAGCCTAGCAATGTAGTAATTTTAAACAAACAAACAAACAAAAAAGCAACCCAGCATGCTGGGTTAAACCTAATAACCCATCTGGTTGGGTTAAAATAACACAGCGTTGAGTTAGTCCCTTTTTGACCCAGCGCTGGGTTGCCAAAATAACCCAAATTGGGTTGTTTTCAACCCAGCAGTTTTTAGAGCGTATGAAAATATTTGAAACATTTGTAGGCTAAACACCTTTTGCAAGAATCATATAACATTTATTTCTGATGTGTTATATCACTTGGCCTTTGATCCCTAAAAAACCCAAAGGCATGCGTCCAGAATTGCATACTCTGAAGAGGTACTTTTTGGGAATAAGTAGGCAATTTACTTCACAACCATTAAAAAAACTATGGTTGATATAGTATGAGTGTAATCCAGATATACTACAGCTGTCATGTTGACCTACCACCGTTGTGTTGCTTTACTCATTCATGTGGTTTAGGATGCAGCCAAGGTTTACGATGAGAGCCAGGATACGTTTATATCATGTCACATAACTGGGCATCAACCCAAGTCAGACGTAGTGCATTGTAATCAGCATAATTAAAAGATCCGAGCATTGTCCCCTTTTATGTAATTCAGTATGTTTTCAAGGTGGGTCTGAAAACTAATAATAAAGAAAAAAAAGTGATGTAAAAGGTAATAATGCTATTTCAATGTCTTGTAAAAAATAATTATAATGAAAAGCCTGGAGCTTTGTTTCTATTCCTATTTCTATTCTATATAAACCAATCAGACATTTAGGCTAATAGTTCATTCCACTGTCTTTTCATCAACCTCTCACTGCAAGAGGTAATCACCGGCCTTTACAAAGACAACTGATGCTGCGTAGGTTTAAAACAAATAGTACTTTATTTCATGGTCTGAAGAGTGTCACAGTGGTTTTTTTCTTGTGAGACAGATGCTGCCAATGACAAGTGCTTTACTGTTGTTCTGCCAATTCATGCATGAAACACAAATACAGCACATATGTTACTCTCATCCTATATCTTCTTTGCAAGTCAGACTCTGTCTGCCCTTCTTGACTTGTTATGACATCTTCACACCGTTCAACTGTCTGTTATGGACAGCGATGACCCATATTTTTAAGAGAGATTGGCTGCTCGTTCATAGGAGAAGCAGAGTTTCGCTCAACCAAAGGAAATGATGTAAGGTCTAGAGATGAAAGGAGAGCATGTATAATCCTGTTCTTACCCAGGCAGTGATTTATCATTAGAAGGAAATGGGTATTCATTATGATTAGAATTGCTTTAATTACAGTTGATATGAATCCAATCAAAACAGAGATTAAATAGCAAAAACACAATTTTTTAAAAATGCCGAATTACGGTTCTGTTTATATTTTTAGACTCTGCTTCAGTGAACCTATTGGAGGCGTAAAGCCAAAAATGAATACTGTCAATATGTATTCATGTCATTCTCCGTTCCACATATTTGCCCTGCCATGTCACGCTTGTTTATAGCTCACATAAAAACCAGAGACATTTGACAATGATGTCAATCATGATGTGAAGAGTTTGGAGTCTATGTTTGGTTTTCAGATTTGAATTTTAATCAATTTATAATATAAATATGGCTTTAGAGGACTTCTGCATGTGTCATATGAACTACTTTAATGGAGGAGCTTGATGTTTTTTTTTTATGACAAAGAGCTGTGTAAAGATTCTTCCAAATATTTATTTTCCTCTCCTTTGGAAATAATGCTGTATAGGTTTCGATTGACAAGAAGGTAAGTAGATATTGACATAATTTAGATTTTTCAATGAGCTATTTGTATTGAAGATGACCTTTTTATCATATAAAGACTTTGCCCTGATCGCTTTATGTTTATGAAAGTTGAGAGATGCACAGTTTCAGTATGAAATGCATCCAATCTTTTTTTTTCTGCAAAACAAAAATAGATAAAAAGTGAAAACTGCAAGGTTGGAAAATGTTTTTTTTTTTAATGAATTTTATTATGCTCACCCAGGCTTCATTTATAATAACAAAAATATAGTAAAAATAGTCATATTATTACAATATAAATTACATATTTTAAAATTTTAAAAAACATTTCTTATCATATTTGATGTTAAAAATTGTTGTGCTGCTTATTATTTCTTGAATACTTTGATGAATTCATTATTTGATGGATAGAAAGTGCAAAATAGCAGCAATTATTTTAAATATAAATCTTTTGTAACATTATAAATCTCTTAACTGTAACTTTTTATTAATTTACTGCGTCTTTGGTGACAAAAAAGTATTAATATCTTCCTTTCCAGAAAAAACGTATGTACTATAAACTTTTGAATGGAAGTGTATTCATGGATTAGTTCATTTATACACAGGCCCACAAGCACACATAAAGAGCTGATCATGCAGAAACACTCTCACGCATGGATTCATTTCCTCTGTATGATTGTCATGCACATAAGATCTCACATAAATAGAAACTTAACTCAGTTCTTGGCTTATTATTGTAGTTTATGCTTTATTTTACAAATACACAACTTCAAGGTGTAAATGACTGCTGTTTTCTGACCAAATGTTAGTAGGCATCAAGATTAATCTCACTCTAATCTGTGTTTAGACATGAAAGCATTATATGAAATTCCCTTTTTGATTGTACCACCTCCTCTGTAATATTGCCCGCCTCTGTTCCTCTTTTAGTTTCAGAGATGCTCAAAGTGTGTCCATGCCATAATTACTTTAGATCTCTTCTACTTGATTTCCCTGCCAAATTGTTTCAAAGGATACAATACTTCCAGAACTCATTTGGTATTGTTTTTGTTCCATTTCCAGTTTCCTGTCATGTGTTTTGAATACAAACAACATGAGAGATAGATAGGCTCTCTCTCCCGAAAAGTGCTCTTTGTAAACTTGCATTTTTCATCTATGAAGTCCATGAGACTGTAAGCTGTCCCATTTGATAATTTGGGTTTAAAAATGTTCTTATGAGCCCCCCCTTTTCACCCTTGATGGGTGTTGTGTCAAGCCTGCACTGTATGAAACATCTGCATGGCATTGGATGAATGAAACATCTGCTTTAGGACCCAAGAAACAGCACCTTAACAGAGCTATTGATTAATAGTCCTGAAAATGCAGGACTGTAGCATGTATACACAGCTGAGGTAACAGTTAAACAGAAAGTCTCAGCTGAAGAGAAAGTCGCTCATACTTCCTGATTAAGCAAAAGGTCAGGATGTGGTTGTGCGAGACTGTGAACTGACAGTTTAGAGTGACACTGCGTTAGCGTGCATGGCAGGGTCTGTATGTGGACTGATTGTTGTGTTTTGTCCATAACCCATTATTCACAAAAACAACAAGCTGTTATCAAACAGGTCTTTGTGTGTGAATATGGTTTGAGCTGAGTTATTAGTAGAAAACTGTGCAGAAGAAAGGAAAATATTGCTCTTCAAACAGTGATGATGTCATAATAATACAGTAGTTGTATACCGAAACAGGAGTTGTCCTTTGTCCCAGTGTGCTATGATTAGCCAGAAATAAATTACTCTCTCTTTATTATCAACAGAGCAGTCTAGATTGAAAGTGTGTGACAGTGATTAAGCTTTCACCTTATCTACAGCCATATTTCGAACTACTTCAATTAGTTTATTTTCACAGACTGTTTGAAATGAATGTTTACATTTTGTTTATTATACACTACCATTCAAAGGTTTGGTGGTCAGTGGGATTATTATATATGTTTTTACTCTCATGCTCACTTAGGATGGAAGCATTTATTTAAAGCAGTTATATTATGCAAAATGTGATTACATTTGAACTGTTTTCTGACAAAGGTGAGTTTTCAGCACCATTATTCAGTGTCACATGATTCTTCAGAAATCAATTTGGCTGATTTTCGCTCCAGAATAATGTATTTAAAATTTTTTTTATCAATGTTGAAAATATTTGTGCCGCAAATATTTTTGAGGAAACCTATATATTTGTTCCGGATTCTCTGATGAATATAATGTTCAGTAGAACTGCATTTATTATGATAGAAATAACAGTATAAATGTCTTTACTGTCACTTTTCATTAATTTAATGCTTCCTTTCTGGATTTTTTTTTCGGACCTGAACCTTTTAAACCGTAGTGTACTAGTGTTGCACGGTGCACCGATACTTCAAAAGTATCGCAATTCTCGGAAATTAAAAACGTCACGATTCCTAAATTTATTAGTATCGATACTTCAAAGAATGACTGCGTTACAGATTTGTAAGAGACGTATTTCATGTTGGTATGTGCAACGCACGCTTCCAGTATGGAAGCAGATAGTCTCAAATATAATTCATGCAAAAAACACGATTCACACATGCGTAGACAATTTCACATGCATGAAACCTAATTCACGTACACACAAAAAAAAAATTCACCTGCGTGAAAAAAAAATATATTCATAAAAACCAATTCACAAGCGCAAAATAAAATTATATATTTATAAAATACGTTTCACAAATGCAAAAAACAATTTGTAGATATACAACTGTGCACAAAAACCTTTGAATGTTTAAAATGTACGAGTGTCTGAATGTACAAATCGTCATTTACTACGAATCCACTCGGATTTTTGTGTGTGTGTTTTTGAGACTTTCCTGGCAGAGCTCTCTTCCCACAGTGGGTCTGTCGTACTCTTTAGCCAATCAGATGCGAGCTTACCATTCAACCAATCATATCATAAGCCACTGAGTGCATTCAAGGAGCACGATTCTGCGCACCTTTAGCGCAATATGGATTAATGAGAACGGAAATTAAGCCTTTACATCAGTAATCCAGCATGGCAAATGAAGCACGGGTAAGAGTTTAGTTTATTTCATAAAAGTCTGAGTTTACACATTTTATCGTTTACACATTCAATCAAGACACATTCAATCAAGAAAAAAAAAATACAGTTGTAACAGGACAGTTACAGTAATTATAAATTAAACTGCAATCAGGATAGTAAAAAGAAAGACCTGTAAAGACAAAAGTAACATTTTGAGAGTTGTGAAATTATAATTCTAAATAATCTTGTTTTATAAATTGATGTCTGTTAGGTCAGTGTGTACTTTCTTACAGTAATACATTTTAAAACATGTAGCCTAGTCATTGTTAACCACTACGTTGAAGCAATGTAGTTCGATCAAGATAAACAACATCACATATTTAGAAACGTTGTTTAATTTGTAACTATATATGTTATAGTGATTCTCGTTCTCAACCTTTTTTTCCACTGGGCCGCACTATGGTCCAAGTGCAAGCACAGGTTCGAGTAGCAATGGGCTTCTTCACACTGCCTCCACGTGTGCAACTGTGCTTCTGAAGCCTACTGACCACGCGCACCTGTCCGCGCGGTCATAAAAAAAAAATGTGAGGTACGCGTTCGTCCTCTCAGAGCCTCCGCACACACTCTCCCATGACGATGATTAAGTCACGCCTACCTAGCTTTCCATAACGGTCTCCCCACGGACGCAGAAAGTTTAACATATGGCTTAAGAAGCAGTCTGTAAGACGTGCACGGGAGCATGACTTGACGCGACATTGCAGAAAATGCGCGTACACAAATGTAGTCTATGTTGATCCAAATATGGAAAGCACATTCGAATTTAATAATATAAGGTTCTCTCCAGAGATGTTTTGCCACATTTCTTCAATTAAGGATGATTGCTATGTAATATATGGTGTTCCCATTTGCCTGAACTTCAAGTAAAATGCGGGGCAAACCGAAAATCCAGCACTCTCCTTCACTACTGATACTGCGACTATTATTTTTTATACGTGTTCATTCGCTGGCATTTGTCACATTTCTTTTTTTTCTCCCTTAAAAACAAATTTGTCCATTATGATGCTCAATTTTACCGAACTAATGGCTGTTGATTGAATTCTGCCAAAGTGGGCGCTTGTATGTGTTCGTTAAATGAGTAATGTTATATGAGTAGGTCTGATCATGTCTGAAAATCATATATGAAACACAAAATAATTTAACATAAAAAAACATTAGGCTATAGCTTATATTTCTTAAGTAAATGTTTAAATTAATGTAAAAAATAATAATAATTGTAAAACTGAAAAAAAAAATTAATTGTGTTCAGCATGGTGGGACGCATTTGAATTTGTGACAGGCCGCGGGTTGAGATGATGCTGCTGCTAGCTCCATGGTCATTTAATAGGCCTAGCATATTGTTTCTTTTACGCGGCTGAAAATAACCGTGCTTTCTGTTACTGAGCCTGTGTCTGTCACTCGTCCTCTTAAAAGTGGAAGCTTGTGCTTTGTTGCATTATATTGAAACTTTGTTGATGTTCTTTGTTCATGACTCTTTATATGGCGATAAAAGACAGCTTTGTTGCGTTTTTTTTTAAGTGGGGATTGGGGGTGCGCCAACCCGGTTGGGACATAGAAGGGGGAGCACAGGAAAAAAAGTTTGGGAACCGCTGCATAACATAACGGTTATGGAAATTAGAACGACAGTACATTGAATTAAATTGCAATGAAGTTACAAACGATCCACATCACAAAGAGAATAAGCTCCGAAATATATAAAATAAATAAAAACGAGGATCAATCTGAAACTTCTCAAGTGCGACAATAAATAACCTACACACGATCCACAACATAATTAAGTTTCAAAGAGCATAGGCTCAAACATAAAATAAAATGAAAGAGGATGCATCTGGAACTTTTCGAGTGCAGCGCAAAAGGCGAGAGAGAGATTTCCTCCAGATTTTTTATTTGCTCATTTTCTTTCTCTATTCTCTTCGTCTCTGTTGCCTCCAAATCCTCACTCTCTCTTGGCCCCTCTCCTCCTGACTAACAACTTTATCATAAGATGTCCGACTTGAAAGTTTCTCTGATTTCAGCCAGTTAAGCATATTTATAATATATATTATGGAATAAATGAAACGAGTTGGCACGCATATTAGCCTGCAGTACATAAAAGAAGAACAGTGCGTTGAAGACAGCATCTGTCTTCTACGTTTCCATCGAAAACTAATAAATTATAGTTTTTTTTAAATAAAAGCGATTACAAAGGAAATGTTTACTGTTCATGTTTTTTTATTGTATGGAAAAATCTCATTTAAAAAAAAAAACAGACCGCCATTACATTTTTCCTCTCGCGCACCACACTTTGGGAATCCCTGAACTAAACGATCGTGAAGTCGCTGAAGAATATACTGCTTTAGATATTCCTAAATTATAAGAAGAGAAAGATGCATTACAATGTACAGACAATATATTTACAAATTAAACAACATTTCTAAATATGTGATGTTGTTTATCTTGATCGAACTACATTGCTTCAACGTAGTGGTTAACAATGACTAGGCTACATGTTTTAAAATGTATTACTGTAAGAACGTACACACTGACCTAACAGACATCAATTTATAAAACAAGATTATTTAGAATTATAATTTCACAACTCTCAAAATGTTACTTTTGTCTTTACAGGTCTTTCTTTTTACTATCCTGATTGCAGTTTAATTTATAATTACTGTAGCTAACTGTCCTGTTACAACTGTATTTTTTTCTAACTAGTTTTCTAACTAGAAAAACTGTCTTGATTGAATGTGTAAACGATAAAATGTGTAAACTCAGACTTTTATGAAATAAACTAAACTCTTACCTGTGCTTCCCGTTCTTCATTCGCCATGCTGGATTACTGATGTAAAGGCTTAATTTCCGTTCTAATTAATCCATATTGCGCTAAAGGTGCGCAGAATCGTGCTCCTTGAATGCACTCAGTGGCTTATGATATGATTGGTTGAATGGTAAGCTCGCATCTGATTGGCTAAAGAGTACGACAGACCCACTGTGGGAAGAGAGCTCTGCCAGGAAAGTCTCAAAAACACACACACACAAATCCGAGTGGATTTGTAGTAAATGACGATTCGTACATTCAGACACTCGTACATTTTAAACATTCAAAGGTTTTTGTGCACAGTTGTATATCTACAAATAGTTTTTTGCATTTGTGAAATGTATTTTATAAATATATAATTTTATTTTGCGCTTGTGAATTGCTTTTTGTGAATATATTTTTTTTTCACGCATGTGAATTTTTTTTGTGTGTACGTGAATTAGGTTTCATGCATGTGAAATTGTCTACGCATGTGTGAATCGTGTTTTTTGCGTGAATTATATTTGAGACTAGTGATGCACCGAAATGAAAATTCTGCGCCGAAACCGAAAATTTAGTATGCACTTGGCCGAAAACCGAAACTGAAGCCGAAAATGGCTTCTTTTAAAAACGTATATATATATTGCTTGGATTTAATGGATCTGAATTGAAAAATCACAATATAATAATCAAACTTTTATTAACAGTTACATAACAAAACATAAAATATTTTTTACAATAAATATAAATAATAATTATTCTTCAAGTTTTATGTTCCATCAAATAAAATAGTTTTTTAAAAATTGTGCAAAAAAATCCACAATTTTGGAGATTTTTGCAGAACAAATGTTACATATTGCAACTTTGGTGTCCTCTCGTATAGGGCTGTCACTTTTGTGAAAAAAAAAATCCTGTTCGATTTTTGAGACATAGGCAAAGTGTTCATTGAATCGTTAGTAAATTGCCTATATTTGGCGTTGATCCGTTTTTCAACGCCAAATATAGGCAAATCCACCGACAACTAAACAGGCATTAGGGCGAACGTAAAGAGGGCGCTTGAGACCCGCACAAGTCAGCAATGTGGACTGCCATAACATCAATGAAAAACATTACTGAAGGCTACATTGATATTATGCACTAATAGGCTCTGTCTGTGTGTGTGTGTGTGTGTCAGAACCTGCAGTTGCTGTGTGACGCGCGTTCGCTGCGAGCGTATAGTGACGAGCTGGACGCGCTCCGAGAGAAGGCCGTTAAAATCGATTCCCTGTTTTCGTTTTCGAAACTTGTGTTGGTTGGTCCGATCGATTGTGCAGCTTTTGTGACAAGCTTTTTTTGATTGTGACAGCCCTTTGACATGCTTAATCTTTGATAGGCAGACGCGTGATAACAGCTTGACCGTGAGTGAAACCTAAGCGCTTGCGCACGGATGGGAGAGGCGGGTGACATTCATTTTCGGTTTACGTTTTCGGCTGTTTTTTTTATTTCGGCCCGAAACCGATAATGCCATTTCGCCCGAAAATTTTCGGCGGCCGAAATTTCGGTGCACCCCTATTTGAGACTAATCTGCTTCTATATTCCAGTGCCTCCCTATGGACGTCTGTGTTTTTTCTCCACACGCAAGCAGCAAAAAAGCACTACAGCGAGATGGCTGTATTAGTGGCTTTACTAAACTGATTTGGCTTTACTAAAATGTGTGCATAATCGCATTAAATAGTTTTAATAAGTTGTTCAGATGAACAAAGCACGAGGTTTTCTTGCATAATTAACATTTTAATTGTTTGGTCATCATATATAATATTCACATTAATCGGGGATTAAAACGTGGAGTTATGTTCTGTATGCTAAATATGAAAACGAGCGTATCTGCACAGCTCCTATAACTGCGCTTTGTATCTGCTGATTGCTGATCAAGATTTACATTCATTCACGAACGAGATGTATCAGTTCATCAAACTCGTTCATGAACGAGAAGATCACTCGATCTCGTTCAGTGAAGGGCGGATTCGTTCACTACATTCAACAAATCACATGCTCCGTCATATCTTAAGTAACTCTTTGACAGGATTAAACAGTTCACAGAGCTGTTCACGAGCTGTGCATGCGCTGCTAATAGCGCCGTGCTCGCGCGCTGCTGTGGAGGAACTTCATTGAACAAGAAATATGAGTCTAGTAGCAACGTATCTTCCGTGATGTCCCCGATGCGCGGGTCGGGGTGGGTAAAGAAATTGTACTTTATTTGCGGGCTGCGTCGGGCCAAATAATTTCATAAAAGCGGGACCGGCGGGTTGGAAAAAAACCGGACCCGCGCATCACTGGTCCACAACTGGTAGAAAAAGATGACGCTCAATAAACCTCACTGGCTGAGTTTTCTCCTCGGAAAGAAAATGTTGCACAACTCACAGAATAAGTTACAATATCTGAGATATTGCTGCTAATTGCACATTTTCTTCTTTTTTTTTACTTGAATGCCATTGCTTAAATTAATATTATTTATCTTTTGACATTTAATCTTCTGAGTTCAGAAACATTGTTTAATATAATCGCTGTTCATATTTTTATTCAAAGTTCAGAATCAAGATACATTTATTACTCTTATGTTTTTTATGATAACTGAGATAATGCTGCTAAATGTATTCTTTCTTTACCTTAAATGTCATTGCTCTATTTTATTTTTAAAATGAATACTAATTTTAACGCTTTATAAGTTGCAAAATTAAAATGAAAATGTATTACAGAAAATGTATTACTTGACCTTCTGCGAGCCCCGCCTTGTTCACGCAGTGATTGACATGGCGGGAGGGGACGGACACGTGATCAGCTTGGAATGCATTTTCAATGTGCACATTGAATTTTGCTACATTCGTTGCGGGACACTGAACAAAAATGCAATCGTAAGTGTCTTGACTGTGAGTGTTAATGCAATTAAGAAAAATAGCATTTGAATGATAATTTTGCCACAGTTTTTGCTTGAACATGTTATACATATCTAATCATTTCTGTAATACATTTTCATTTTCATTTTGCAACTTATAAAGCGTTACAATTAGTATTTATTTTACATATTAAAACTAGTGTATGAAATGGCAAATTAAAATTATGTCATTTAATTTTCATTTTCATTTTTCATCAAACGTTGCACAAATGTATTGGAAAATGTAAATGTAAAAACAGAAATGCATTGCCATTTTACATATTGCATTGTCCTTTTGCATATTACATTCCAAATTGAATATTGCTACCCATATGCTTCCATACCCAGGCACATACAGTAGTGTTTCTTTATAAAATGATATTGCCATCTACTGGCCTGGAATGCAGAATACAATGTTTTTTTAGTAATTTTCACAGATCCTTGTTATCATTTTGACAACATTGCCATATGTACGCACAACTTTTCAAAAACTCAAAGGAAAAATGCTCTGAATCATTTCTTTCTAGCAATATTTATGTGCTTGTCACAATCATAGACTGTGGTCACAATACTAACATTATATAACAATCACATAAGTCTATTCATCTTATAACAATGGATTCTGTTGAATCAAAGGAGGATGCATAATTATTCAATCATTTTCTTGTTCCTGAAATCTACAACAGCAAGAAAGGCTCATAGCTGATTGGTCTTTGAACATTCTGGGATAATGTGCAGCGTCAGGCTGGTGCAACACATCACTGGTCCTGTCCAGCGCTGCTTAAAGCTCCAGATATGGCTGACCCATGCACCATTTTCAGGTACTCTACAGTAGTTCCCTTTAAAGCAGTCCTGTTTGCGACTTCGCTCGTAAGTCATCTCCATTTTTACACAAAGAGCTTTCAGGCATGACTTCTTTGAACCAGTGTTGGTTGTTACTTCCACTTTCATATAATTGAAAATGGCTTCGCCAAGGGCTTCGCGCCCTTCTTGCCACTTCCCGCCGAAACGGGTGTGGCCCAACCTATAAAAGGAGCTCGAAAAGGCTGACTCACCTGATTTTTCATCTCTTCAGCGAAGCTCACGCATCGCTGGATCACGGAGGAAGCAAGCGCCGTCTGAGAAAGCATATCAGCAGGACGAGCCATTCTGAAGCTGCTGGCATCGCCGCCTTCCACTGCCGTTCCTGCTGCGCTATCCGGCGCCTATATCCTTTCAATTCTGTTATATCCAGCTGTTCTTTATGTGTGTGTGTTCGCCCTGCGACACACACTCGTAAAAGAGCTCGCGTCTTTTTTAAGATGCCTTCCTGCGGCTCTTCAGAGCCCCACTCAGCGAGGGAGACCGGTACATCATCTGTGTCTCCTGCCTGGGTGAAGATCATGCAGCGCTCGCGCTCGCTGACGGCGGATGCCCCCACTGCCAGCTGTTGCCATGGTGACTCTGAGGACTCGCCTGGCCTTTTTCTCTGAGCCTGCATTCTCCGCTGCACTGAGGCGCCGTAAAAGCATCGCTTCCAGCGGATTCCGGAACCGTCTTCAGCTTAACCGAGCTCGGCGGTTCGCCCTGCTTCACCGGCCCCCCCTGCATCGCTTCCCGGTGGGCAGCGCCCGCTGTTTGCTGGCGCGTCGTCCGAGGAAGTCGATCTCAGGGCCGCGTCGGGGGAAGAGGACACGTGCTCTCTGCTAGCTTCGGGCAGTGAGGGCTGGGCGAGCTCCGAGGATCTCGCGCCTTCTGCTCAGAAGCCCAGCAGACGAGCTGACATCGAGAAGGAGCCGGGGCGAATGCTCATGTTGGCCGCGACGAGTCTCAGCCGCGAGTGGTTTGCACCAGTGCCCCCCCCCCTCTCGTTCCCGGCTGGATGGTATTTCCCTTTCGGATGAGCGTACTTCTCAAAGCCCGCCTCATTTCTTCCTGAGCTTCACGAAGAGGTGGCAAAGGCTTGGAACGCTCCATATTCAGCACGAACTCGTTCGTCTGTCTCACTAGCATTCTCCACACTGATGATGCTAAAAACAGGAACTACCAGTCACTTCCGCCGGTGGAACAGGCGATAGCGACGCACCTTTGTCCGCCCTCTGCTGGACGGCGGCAAAAGCGGTGTTGCCATCTGAAGCCTGCTGTGTGACGCTGCGTCTGCACTACTCGCGATGGCTGCTTCATCGAAGCGCAGGTGTACGAGTTCCGCTGTGGCCGAGCTCTCACCCAAGCCTGTACTGTTGCCCGCTTGCCTGCACACAAAAACCGTTATCACGGCTACCCAGATATTTCCCGAAAAAGGTGTAATTTCTGGTGTCCCGGCCACGGCCGATGGTGCTATAAATGTAGTGACGATACCCTCAGTGCCCACATTTACTATGTCACACGCGTCATGTGGTTTCTGTAAAAACAAAACCCATGCACGCTCGTCTGGCCACGGCCGATGGTGCTATAAATGCAGTGACGATGCCCACTCCTCAGTGCCCATCTCCACATGTAAGCACAGCCCTGCACACAGGGCTCGCGCACATAAGATCGACACAGATCGGTCGAGCGCGCCGCATAGTAAACGTGCCCACTCCCCAGTGCCCACATACACTATGTCACATACGGCGCGTGGCTTCTGTAAAAACGAGGCCCGTGCACGTACGCTCTGCACAGGCAGACAGCGAGTTGAAAGTGGTAAATGTGCACATATGCAGCCCACAGTTTCTCGCAGACATATCGAGTCCCACGGGACCTGCTCAGCCTTCCCCCAGTCGGTTAAGCGCCGGGACGGGGTCGAGGAGGAGCGATCTGCCCGCTGTGATCAGCGCGCTCCCCGACTCAAATGCGCAGCACACCCGAGCGCCGCCGTTGCTCGGTCAACAGAGCGCTCTTCGCATCCAGCCCTTAGCCATTCATGCAGATGCATGGTCAGCGCTTCCAGGGGTTTCGGATTGGGTGCTAGGCATTATAAAGAGAGGCTACTCGCTACAGTTTTTTCAACGCCCTCCGCGCTTTTCAGCGCGCGTCGAAACTACGGTCAAAACAGAAGTGCTAGGCATTATAAAGAGAGGCTACTCGCTACAGTTTTTTCGACGCCCTCCGCGCTTTTCAGCGCGCGTCGAAACTACGGTCAAAACAGAAGTAGCACACATACTTCGGGCCGAAATATCAAAACTGTTGAGCAAAGGGGCTGTAGAGCCTGTGTCTCAAGCTCAAAGCGAGGGGGGGCTGTACAGCAGATACTTTCTGGTGCCCAAGAGAGACGGGGGTCTCAGGCCCATACTGGATCTAAGACAGCTGAACAAGGCATTGATGAAACGCAGTTTCAAAATGCTTACGACCAGGAAACTCCTCGCGCAGATTCGCAGAGGGGACTGGTTCATGTCAATAGATCTGAGGGATGCGTATTTTCAAATACAGATAGCGTCAAACCACAGGCGATATTTGAGATTCGCCTTCGAGGGCCAGGCATACCAGTTTACAGTCCTCCGTGGCTCCTCGTACGGTTACGAGGTGCATTGATGCAGCGCTCACTCCTCTCAGACTCAGAGACATGCGAGTGCTGGATTATTTGGACGACTGGCTGGTTCTGGCCCGATCACAAGCGGAGCTCGTGGACCACAGGGCCGTTTTACTCGATCACCTCGAGAAGCTCGGCCTCAGTGTCAATTGGGCGAAGAGTTCGCTGAACCCCAGTCAGACGATTCTGTTTCTGGGTATAGTTCTGAACTCGTGTTCCATGACGGCGCGGCTGTCACCACAGCGCGTGATGGGCATTCAGCGCGCAGCGAGTTCTTTCCGCTGCTGCGCGACCGTGTCGCTCAAACACTGTCAGAAGATGCTGGGCCTCATGGCCTCAGCATCTCCGGCTCTGCAGCTGGGCCTGCTCCGCATGCGCCCCCTGCAGTTCGGGCTGAAGACGCGGGTGCCGCGCAGAGCGTGGGCGTCTGGCCGGCTGCATCTCAAGGTCAATCAGAGCTGTGTCACAGCTCTGGCACCTTGGACAGCGAACGGTTGGTACCGATCAGGTGTAAGCCTGGGGACTTCCCCGAATGTGAAGATGGTGTCGACGGACGCCTCCACTTCGGGATGGGGAGCGCTGCTCGAGGGCAGACCGTCCTTTGGCCTATAGTCAGAACGAGAAAAGCTCCATCATATCAACTGTCTGGAAATTCTGGCAGTGGACAACGTGCTGATGCGCTTTTGTCCCCAAATCAAGGATCACCACGTCTTAGTCCGTTCGGGCAACATGTCTGTGGTGTCCTGCATAAATCGCCAGGGCGGTCTCGGGTCCTGAAACCTGTACAGGCTAGCGGAACGCCTCCTGGTTTGGGCTCAGCGCGATGTGCGTTCGCTGAGGGCAGTGCATGTGCCTGGGCTACAGAATCTGGGTCCAGACAGGCTGTCCAGAGGCAATGTTCCTACAGGCGAATGGTCTCTACACCCGCAAACAGTCCGGCTGTTGTGGGAGAGATTTGGCAGGGCGGAGGTGGACCTCTTCGCGTCCCACGAAAACGCTCACTGCCCTGCGTTCTTTTCCAAGAACGAAAGTGCGCTGTCACGGGAATGGCCGTGCTGCCCGCTTTATGCTATCCCTCCCGTCTCCATCCTTCCACAGGTGATAGAACGGGTGAGAGAAACGAGATGTTCAATACTGCTTGTTGCACCTCTTTTGAGGAACCAACCATGGTTCCCAGATTTTATGCAGTTAGCAGATGTCACCCCGTGGCCAGTACCGTTGAGGAGGGACCTCCTCTCGCAGGCCAGGGGTTCGATTTGGCACCCTCAACCGGAGTTGTGGTCCCTCCATGTGTGGGCGCTCAACGGTTACCCGCTGATCTCGCAGTGGGAGTGCTGAATACCATCACTCAGGCTAGAGCTCCGTCGACACGACGTCTGTATGCCTCGAAGTGGTCGGTGTTCTCCATCTGGTGCACAGCTCGAGGATATTCACCCCTTAGTTGTGAGGTGACAGAGGTTCTCTCCTTCCTACAGGAGCTGTTGGATAAGGGCAGAGCCCCATCCACGCTCAAAGTTTATGTGGCGGCCATCGCAGCGTTTTCTGAAACAGCGCTCGGTCAGTCAATAGGAAGGAATGATTTGGTCATCCGGTTCCTCAGAGGAGCTAGGAGGCTGAATCCTCCCAGACCTCCGTCAGTCCCTATGTGGGACCTCGCGGCGGTTTTGGAGGCCATGAAGGGTCCCCCTTTTGAGCCTATCCAATCGGTTAGCCTTCAGCATCTGTCGTTCAAGACAGTATTCTTGTTGGCTCTCGCTTCGGTGAAGCATGTGGGTGATTTGCACGCGCTCTCGGTGAGCCAGTCGTGCTTGGAGTTTGGGCCTAATGACTCAAGGGTCATACTCAAACCTAGGCACGGTTATGTGCCGAAATCCCTCAACACGCCGTTTCGGGCTCAGGTTATTGCCCTGTCAGCCCTGCCGGTGTCAGGAGAGGATAGAGACTCGAGTCTTCTTTGCCCTGTCAGGGTTTTAAGAGCTTATGTGTCTCGCTCTGCTGCCTTTCGGCAGACGGAGCAGCTGTTTGTCTCGTTCGGTGGACGTTCCAAGGGAATGGCTGTTTCGAGACAGACTCTATCCCGATGGATAGTTGACGCCATAGCGTTAGCTTACGCTTCCAGGGGCCATCAGTGCCCATTGGGCGTCAGAGCACACTCCACAAGAGGCGTCTCCTCGTCGTGGGCGTGGTCTACTGGGATCTCCTTGCAGGATATATGTATGGCGGCAGGTTGGGCCTCGCCGTCTACATTTATCAGGTTCTATAACCTGGAGGTTCCCGCCTTGCAAGCAAGGCTGCTGTCGGTATAGTCGAATCAGGGCCCTGAGGGGAATTCTGAGTTCATGAGCGCTATGCGCTGCCTACTGTTATATGAGCAGTATTGCGTAAGTAAGACCTGCATTGCCACATTGGTCAGGCTTTGCCTTGGCTGTGTGATGTCATATTGCCGCATCTACGGATGCTGCTAGATATGGGACGGAGGGCTTTCCCCCTTTTCTGTCCTGGACTCTCTGTGAGTCCCTCAGGTGACTGTGCACTGTAAATCCTGGGCGTTGCTTCAGGTTTATTGGTGTGTGATCCCTGCGCGCACAGTGTTTTGCATTGGGTTCCCGTAGCGTCTTAGCTAAGATGCAGTACGAGAGAGCTCTCGTAAGAGAACGTACTCGGTTACTAAATGTAACCTCGGTTCTCTCTAGAAGAGCGAACGAGTACTGCGTCCTCTGCCGTGCGCACGATTCACTCTGGTTCGCTTCGGCGATGAAATAAATCAGGTGAGTCAGCCTTTTCGAGCTCCTTTTATAGGTTGGGCCACACCCGTTTTGACGGGAAGTTGCAAGAAGGGCGCGTAGCGCCCTTATTGGTCTGATGTTGCATCAGCCCGCGCTCGATAGGCTGTGCAGTTGCCGCAGAACATGCCAATGAGCGAACGAGCCGTCTCGCCTATGGCTGTGTACTGCTGCAAATGCGCTTTACAAAAATACAAAATTAAGGATAATTTTTTGCTTCAGTATTTCGTGAAAAGAGACTTTTCCCGTAGCATCTTAGCTAAGACGCAGTACGAGAGAGCTCTTCTAGAGAGAACCGAGGTTACGTTTAGTAACCGAGTACGTTTTCCATTGTAATTTAGCCTTTAACAATAGGTTATGTTCGCACTGTGGTCCTTTTTTATTTTGGGTAAAATCATGTTACAGGCATCCAGTAAGTCAGAAACGGTTTGTTCGGTCACCCCTGTGCTGTACTTGTTCACTGAGCAAAAGACCTCCTCCAGAAGAGGACGAGATGCAAAAACAGCTAGATTTTGACAGCCCAATATATAGTTTCAATTTTTTTGTCAATAATGTCTTAAAATGATCATATATGACCCTGGACAACAAAACCAGTCTTAAGGAGCACAGGTATATTTGTAGCAATAGCCAAAAATACACTCTATGGGTCAAAATTATAAAAAAAAAATAGATATTTTAAGATATTTTGTACATTTATGATTTATGCATTGCTAAAGACTTTCTGATTAGAATTTTCTAAATATTTCAATGTTTTTGCACCCTCAGATTCCTGCTTTTCAAATAGTTGTATATTGTGCTATCCTAACAAATCATTCATCAATGGAAGGTTTATATGATGTTTTTTCTTTGATGAATAGAAAGTTAAAAAAACGCATTTATTTGAAATTGAAATAATATATTTATATTTAAAAATAAATATAATATCCCCATAATTTAATTAACCTGTCATAACCTTTAACCTCTTCATATTTTTCTTTCTAATCATCCCCTATTTTCATTCGTCACTCCATAAATCTGTCTGATGTCACATTATGAGTGGAAGAAGCGGCTTGTATCTGTTAAATGTGTTTGTGTTTGATTCAGTTTAGTGAGCAGTGACCACAGCACGATCCTTGAGGTGGAAGATGATTTAATTAACACCAACAAAGATCTAACCAGTTGCTTTCATCTGTGTTTCCATATATTCTCCTGATGGAATCCGTATCAAATTGGTGCATTTGGCATGGAGAGATTCTTTTAAATCACAACTGAATGAAAGTCTGAATGAGGTCTGTGAGAAATCGTTTTAGAGACTGGTGTTTAATAAGCGTGAAATGTCAAGGCTAATGAGAGTGTGGTAATCATCTGCTGCAGTTTTTGGAGGTCTTTAACTGCAGGCGGGAGATGATGGTCATTTCTATTCTTGATTGCTGTGAACACATTATGATAAATGAGTTGTTTGTTGTGCGGTTTCTGGTGGACTGTATCAGGCAGATGGATGGCTGGTGGGTTGTTGGTTGTGTTTTCTGAATCAGTCGTCCACCCCTTCAGACGCAGACCGCAGCCCACTACCTGCTGCTTTGCCTGCCACAGCCAAAAACCTTCCATCCGCCACGGATTTAGCCTCTTTCACCCTGTCTTCTCTCTCTGTGTCAGGATTCAATCCCAGCATACTGTAGTTTGCTGCATCCTTCATAGCCTAACACTCAGAATGGGAAGTTGCACCACAGAAATTGCAGAAATTCAGCTGATTTTATTGTATTAATTTTATGTGTGCACATTATTTGCATAATTTCTTTAGGGAACTATACTAAAACAACAGAGAGAGAGAGAGAGATAGAGAGAGAGAGAAAGCAAATAAACACCATTATCACTGGTAGTGAATTATTGCACATGGTGAAAGACATTTAACCTTATTTTCAGTCTTACTTTTTCTGCTTTGATAGGTTTTGGTTATATATATAATCTTTCACAGTGTCTCCAAATCTTTATGTTTGGCAAAGTGTCCACCACCAATTTATTTTATAAAAAGATGAATGATATACTGACAGTTGCTAAAAACACTACAGCATGTAATGTTTTTATACTGTATATATATGTGTATATATATAATGTATATAAGTGTTTACTTCTAGTTCCTATTATTAAATGCTTATAAAATAAATGTTGTGTGCTCAGAGCAATTCATTTGGTTTAGATTTTATACCAGTGGCACACAGGAATTTTATTGTTTCATTCTTATAATTTGTGATAGTTATATTATCCGTTTAACTTTGATTAAAAGTATTATTTGCTAGTAAAAACACAACAGTAATATTGTGAAACACTATTACAAGGTAGAATAGATGTTTTCTTTTCTTGTTAACTTTCTATTAATGTGATTATATGTATGTATTATGATTTCCAGAAAAATAATAAGCAGTAAGAAATTGAGTACCAATAATTATTGATAATAGTTGAGCAGCAAATCAGCATATTAGAATGATTTCTGAAGGATCATGTGACACTGAAGACTGGATCAATAATGCTGCAAAATGATTCTGCCATAACAGGAATAAATTACATTTTAATATACATATATATATATTACAATAGAAAACAGTAATTTTAAATGGTAATAATTTTGTAATTTTACTGTTTTTACTGTATTGTTGATAATATACATGACCTTTCACAAAAACATTAATCTTAATCCAAATTTTTGACCCTAAGTGTATCATTTCTTTACTCAAATGGTTCATAAATTCCTAGGCCTACATTTGTCAAATGATTGTGCAATAAGAATGATTGTATTCTGTCTTATATGATGTTTGGTGTCATTTGAGGCGTGCAGCTCCTTCATTTAGCTATGTCTATATAAAGTGTTGGCCTGAAGTTGCGTGTTATTGGGAATCCTTTGTTAGCATCCAGTTCGCGAAACAAGTCATGAATTATCCAGCAATAAACAAAAGACAGTTCTCTGGCACTGACTCTCTCTGATTGCAGTTCTATTGTTGTGTTCAATTATAAATGTCCTCATATGAAACAGCATGAATAATGCAGAGACATATAGTGGTTTGAGATCAAGCACAAGTCTCGTTCTGTGGTTGTCTCAGGTTAACAGCCTCAGCACCCGCTGGTTCTTCAGTCTCCAGACAGATGGTGACGCAAATGTTGACTCATCCTTTTTGTCCTCTTTTCTCTCCTGCTTTTAGAATACAAACTTTGAGACTGAAACAGAGCCTGGATCACTGCAAATCCTTTACCAGCAAGATAAAGTGGGAGCGTAAGAGTTAGTTACATTGGTCACTGAAGTAACGGGAGCCAAGATGGCAGGAAGAGAGCGCAGTCCACGCCACAGGCCATGGTCTGTGTACCAAGCCAACACATTTGATTTGTCCTCAGAGATTATGGGGTTGGCACTAACAGGTATTATGATGATGATTAAGTGGGGTTTTGCCTATACATTAAACTTTACAAGTTTATACCATAGTGATCATTATGTCAGTGACACATAATCATGCACACATGGTAGTAATCATTTACTTTGTTTTTAAACAAAGATATGAGATATGATTTTCTATGGTAATAATGCTAATGCCACAGGTGCTCTAAATAGACCTTTAAGGGATAGTTCACTCAAAAATTAAATCACAAAATTAAATAGAATTCAAAAGGAATTCTGAAAGGTTTTAATTCTGTAATATTTTATTTACCCTCATGTTGTTCCAAACATGTATGACTTTTTTTCTTCTGAGGAACACAAAAGAAGATAATTTATTTTAAATTTGTGATTCAAGTTTAAATTAGTCTTTTTTCTTCAAATCATATAACCACTTAGATATTTAATAATGAATTTTTCATTTTTTCTTAATGAGTTAGATGCAAACATGTTATCATACACACAAAAATATAAATACCATAATTATCAATAAATGTCAATATTTATGTTTATTTTTGTCTGAAAACAGTGTGGGTGATGTTTTTCAATTATGTGATGATCAAAATTGAACTGATTTCTAATCAGTAGTTGAAAATCAGATGCACAGTTTGTCTAAATCAATAATGTAATTATCATTTATGTTTTAATTTGTGTTATGACTATTAAAATTCCCCTGCTATTTGACTTTTCTTAGATATGCGGTTCATTAAGTTCCTCTTATCATTCAAATTCCACATCCTCTGAGACGTGGAGGCGATTCTTAAACTGAGAATTTTGCCAGATGCTGATTTGCCCTCTGATTATTCCTCTAATTTCAACATGTACAGTCGTGGCCAAAAGTTTTGAGAATTACATAAATATTGGAAATTGGAAAAGTTGCTGCTTAAGTTTTTATAATAGCAATTTGCATATACTCCAGAATGTTATGAAGAGTGATCAGATGAATTGCATAGTCCTTCTTTGCCATGAAAATTAACTTAATCCCAAAAAAACCTTTCCACTGCATTTCATTGCTGTCATTAAAGGACCTGCTGAGATCATTTCAGTAATCGTCTTGTTAACTCAGGTGAGAATGTTGACGAGCACAAGGCTGGAGATCATTATGTCAGGCTGATTGGGTTAGAATGGCAGACTTGACATGTTAAAAGGAGGGTGATGCTTGAAATCATTGTTCTTCCATTGTTAACCATGGTGACCTGCAAAGAAACGCATGCAGCCATCATTGCGTTGCATAAAAATGGCTTCACAGGCGAGGATATTGTGGCTACTAAGATTGCACCTAAATCAACAATTTATAGGATCATCAAGAACTTCAAGGAAAGAGGTTCAATTCTTGTAAAGAAGGCTTCAGGGCGTCCAAGAACTCCAGCAAGCGCCAGGATCGTCTCCTAAAGAGGATTCAGCTGCGGGATCGGAGTGCCACCAGTGCAGAGCTTGCTCAGGAATGGCAGCAGGCAGGTGTGAGCACATCTGCACGCACAGTGAGGCGAAGACTTTTGGAAGATGGCCTGGTGTCAAGAAGGGCAGCAAAGAAAAAAATCTCCAAAAAAAACATCAGGGACAGATTGATCTTCTGCAGAAAGTATAGTGAATGGACTGCTGAGGACTGGGGCAAAGTCATATTCTCAGATGAAGCCCCTTTCCGATTGTTTGGGGCATCTGGAAAAAGGCTTGTCCGGAGAAGAAAAGGTGAGCGCTACCATCAGTCCTGTGTCATGCCAACAGTAAAACATCCTGACACAATTCATGTGTGGGGTTGCTTCTCATCCAAGGGAGTGGGCTCACTCACAATTCTGCCCCAAAACACCCTCCAACAGCAACTTCTTCCAACAACAGTTTGGTGAAGAACAATGCATTTTCCAGCACGATGGAGCACCGTGCCATAAGGCAAAAGTGATAACTAAGTGGCTCGGGGACCAGAATGTTGAAATTTTGGGTCCATGGCCTGGAAACTCCCCAGATCTTAATCCCATTGAGAACTTGTGGTCAATCCTCAAGAGGCGGGTGGACAAACAAAAACCCACTAATTCTGACAAACTCCAAGAAGTGATTATGAAAGAATGGGTTGCTATCAGTCAGGATTTGGCCCAGAAGTTGATTGAGAGCATGCCAGTCGAATTGCAGAGGTCCTGAAAAAGAAGAGCCAACACTGCAAATACTGACTCTTTGCATAAATGTCATGTAATTGTCGATAAAAGCCTTTGAAACGTATGAAGTGCTTATATTTCAGTACATCACAGAAACAACTGAATCAAAGATCTAAAAGCAGTTTAGCAGCAAACTTTTTGAAAACTAATATTTATGTAATTCTCAAAACTTTTGGCCACGACTGTAATAGATAATGTACATCTAATAAAAAGTTTCTGTGTTGTGTTTCACGTGTGTTTAGGAAACAGTCAGGATCCTGATGAGCCAGCGCTCGAGTTCAGTCTGGGTGAGTATCAGCAGTTCAGTCCATCAGAAAATGATCAAGGTGCAGCAAGGTGACCAAAGTTTCACCAAAGCTAATATCCACTCATCAGGATATGTGTGTATCAGTGAAGTTCTTCACCTTATATTTTTGGCTACCAGCAGTAACAACATGCAGCCTGCTGTATCTGTGAAGGAAATACACTCTTTATGAGTCTCTTAGCTCACATGCAATAAACATTTATACAACCTCTCTATGAGCTCTTAAATCAAATATTTCCATTGTGGTAGGTGCATTGGGTTTTTTCTGACTTTGGCTGTACTCTTTGGCAGTTATATTACTTTTTCCATGATGAAACGTCATGCTGATGGCAGTTAGCCACCTTGGGTTATTTGTACTGTGCATCACAAGAAACATTTCATATGGTTGCTTACAAAGACTGGATTGTAATGCCACTACGAATGTAATTTAACTTTTCTCCTTTCATGATTAATATACTGAATTGTTGTCTTCTTTTCCCAGCATGCAGTGAGCTGATCACTCCATCACTGGACCGTAAGCCCAGTAGCTTTGTCGCAGTGAGCTGCACCACCCCTCCTCAGGCGTTTTGGACCAAACATGCACAGACTGAAATTATAGAGGTGAGGATAAGTAGATATTACTAGGTTTTGGAACATGTGGAACCATGTAGCATGTAAAACTGCCCCTATTATCAGATTTTGCATATTGAGGTGAATTTAATGCATGCATTTCTCTTTTTTCCTAGGGCACTAGTAATCCAATCTTCTTGAGCAGCATTGCCTTCTTCCAGGAATCTCTGATTACCCAGCAGACTAAAATCAAACTGTCTGTCTACGATGTGAAGGACCGCTCACCGGGGACTGTAAGACAGAAACCTGCTATTCTTAACATTCTGCACTGTTTTGCTCAACCTCATAAACTCTTTGTTTTATTAGATGTACCTGCTCGGTTCGGCTATGTTTACAGTGAAAGAGCTGCTTCAAGACAAACACCACAGGCTACACCTCACTCTGCAGTATGTGAGATCAATATAGGCACAAAGCTGATGTGTAATCCCATAGAATTTATTAGGAATTACAGTAAATGTAGTCTGACACCTATTTGTGGGCATTTCATTGGCTCAGATCAGCAGAGAGCGAGCGGATGGGTAACATTACCATCATTGGATGGCAGATAGAGGAGAGGAGAGACCAGCGAGCTCCTCTGGCACGTTCAGACACCGTTAATGGCAGGGTGAGTGCTAACACATGCTGCTCTTCACACTATACATTAGTCCTCGACTGATTTGAGGTTTGGCCACTGTCCAAAACCAATATTTCAATTACTTATATGTATATATGTGTATATGTATATACATATATATATATATTACAATAGAAAATAGTAATTTTAAATGTTAATAATTTTGCAATTCTACTGTTTTTACTGTAAAAATCTAAATAAATGCAGATTTGATAATATACATGACCTTTCACAAAAAAATTAAAATTAAAATTAAATTAATCTTAATCCAAATATATATATATATATATATATATATATATATATATATATATATCCATTGTCCATTGACGAAGGCATTATTATTTTAGTATCAATAGTGTCTTATATAGTATTTTAGTATCATCATATAATATTATAGTATTTATGAATGGTTTTTTTATTTTTATAGTTTCTATTTATTTATTTTTAATTTTGTGATTTTAAAATATGTCTGTATAGTTTTCATTAATTTTTAAGTTCTTCAACTTAAACTAAATGAAACTAAACAAATAATTGTATTTATATTCAATTGAATTTCAAGAAATATTTATTTTACTTCAGTTAATTCATGTTTTCTAATCGTTTTAGTTTTAGTGATCAGTTGTAGTCCATGATAACAACAGTGACTTTCAGTTGTAGTTTTTTTTTCTTTTTAAAAAGAGATCTAGCACTTCTGTTAAAGAGACAGGAGTCTGTTTTAGTTTGTATAACTGTGTCTATGTAATTCTCTGTCACGTAGAGCATGACAGTCTTCTGTATAATCGCTCACGTGTTTCTCATAGATGGTATTACCTGTTGATGAAAGTCTGACCGAATCCATGGGAGTAAAAGCAAAATCAGCATCTCTATGTAAAGACGCTCTTTTAAAGGCAGGTGAGTGTGTAATTTTGATGTCTATATACAAAACCATCTTAATTATTGCAGCTACATTCCATCTGGAGGAAGCCGTTTATTTCTAATGTGCCCTTCATAACCAAACCAATGGGCTGTAGTCTTCACTTCCTGCTGTGAAGACTCATGAATGCCACAAGCTCTGAAAGAGGTTCTGAAAACGGTTTCTGCAGCCATTAAAACACAAGAGTGGTTATTTGCAGAGTGTTAAATATTCTGTGCGAATAGATAATGCGTTCTTTGACTAGATTAGCATTTTCTGAAGAATAAAATAGTGGTTTGAGGCAACAAATGTAAGTGTTCTTTAAGTTTAGGTTGAAAGCTTTAGTTCTGCTTCAATAAAGTGTTGCATCACCCAGCATGTACACAATTTTACCCAAAAATTGCGGTAACTGTTACAATAAGGGTTTGTTTGTTTAAATCGTTTATTAACACCAATTAATGCTTCATTGAATGCAGTAAAATGCAACTGATGTTCTTTTTTCAAGCCTCTCACTACTGCACACACCCATTGATTGATTGACTGATTGATTGCAGTGTTTGGAGGCACTATTTCACGGATGTACCGATTTCCCACGACTGACGGAAACCACCTGCGTGTCCTGGAGCAGATGGCAGAGAGCGTGCTCTCCCTGCACATACCAAGACAGTTCGTTAAACTACTGCTGGAGGAAGATGCTGCCAGGTTAATGCAATTCACTGTTAGTGCTCATGCTCAGGATGACTCTTTTGAAAGGGGACATGAAATGGAAAACCTAAATTTCTTTGTATTTATACAAGCTACAATAAAAAGTTTAAAGTCCCCAGTTTTTTTTAATTTATATTTTTTGTACACTTCTGAAACATCAAGAATAGGTGACCCAAAAATGAAAATTTGCCGAAAATTTCCTCACCTTCACACTATTCAAGATGGAGATTAGTTTGTTTCACCATCTGAACATATTTGGAGAAATGTAATATTACATCACTTGCTCACCAGTATATCCTTTGCAGTGAATGGGTGCCGTCAGAATCAGAGTTCAAACAGCTGATCACAATAATCCACAAGTAATCCATACAACTTCAGTCTTGTAAAGTGTAAAATGAAATATGCGTGTTTGTTAGAGATCATAATTCATGGTAAGGCTTCCTCCGGTGAAAAAGTCCATCCTGTTTTCCTACAATGTATTTGTTTAGAACTGTTTTGGGATCTGTGAGTATATGCATATGTCTCTCCTGATTCAGACGAGACAACGTTTTACCGGAGAAAGCAATATTATGGATAAAGGATGTTTTAATGGTGTATTTGTTTCTCACAAACATGCAGCTTTGCACTTAACAAGACATTAATTGATTGTGGATTACTTGGGGGTAACTGTAATGTTTTTATCAGCAGTTGAACTCTCACTCTGACGGCACCCATTCACTGCAGAGGATCCATTGGCGAGCAAGTGATGTAATGCTAAATTTCTCCAAATCTGTTCTGATAAGGAAAACACTTTAAACTCATCTGCATCTTGAATGGCCTGATGGTGTGCATTACTGAATTTTCATTATGTTTCATTAAGAATTGGTCAAGAATCACTTTTGTGCAGCATATTGAATTTTGACATTGCAGAAGTTAGATTGATTTGTAAGATTCTAACTAGCAAGACTGAAACACTATTAGTTTATATAATATTTCATTTATAAATAATATTTTATTTTATTATTGCACGTTTCTGTCTGCACACAGGGTGTGTGAGTTAGAAGAGTTGGGTGAGTTGTCCCCCTGCTGGGAGAATCTGAGGAGACAAATCATCACTCAGTACCAGACTATCATCCTCACCTATCAGGAGACGCTCAGTAATTTACATGAATACAAGGGTGAGTGTTGTGGCACCTGCTCAACCAGAAAGAGGAAGTGAGAGCGATATAATTAAAGGTGACTTCAACATTGTATTTACTATCCATCAGGTCCTTCCTTCAAATCTAGCACTCTGAAAGGAGAGAAGAAACTGGAGTTTATACCTACAAACCTCCACGTTCAGAGGATGAGAGTGCAGGGCGAGTCAGGCTACGGTGAGAGATCTGTGGCAAATATTTGCTTTTCAACATTGAAATCCCTCTTGTCGAAATGGGTTGGTCTTTATGTAATGTACATCTCTGAACAGATCGCACATATGACGTGGTGACCACTGGGGCCCCTGCGGCACATCACCAGGGCTTCAAGGGCAGCGGATTGAGGAAACTCGTTCAGAAATTTGAGGAAGCCAAAAAGCAGTACGATTTTTTTATTAATTAATTGGTGACGAATATGAATACATTTTGCTGCCCTGCTTTGTTTCTTGGCTTTTCTAATTCTTTTTTATTTTCTTTATTAGTGTATTATTTTGGTAGCAAGAGGTATGGAAGCTTTTTAGCTGCAAAATAAAAAAGCTAAAAAAAAAATACTACTTACTATTACAATAACAACAAATTATGCATAATTACATGCAAGTAACCCTAATCCTAAAGCTAACCATACTGTATAGTAAGTACATGTAGTTAATTCATATAACTCAGTACTTAAATGTATAATTACACTGAAACAAGGACACTTTAAAATAAAGTCTAACCTTTTTTTCTCAAAATTGTGAGCCTGTATCTCAATTCAGAATTTTTATTCAGAATTGTAAGTTTATATCTTGCAGTCATGAGTTATAGACTCACAATACTTTTCTTCTCAGAACTGTGATACATAAAGTATGGAAGCCAGTTTCTGTCACTGAATAAAAAAATAAAGGTTATTGTGAATTTTTATCTCACAATTCCGACTTTGATAAAGTCAGAATTGCGAGATATAAAGTCAGAATTGCAAAATATAAACTCAAGAGTTTATATCTCGCCTTTCTGAGTTCATTTCTCACAATTGTGAATTTACATCTCCACAATTCTGAGAAAAAAGATTGTAAGTTTGTATCAGGCAATTTAGAGATGTAAACTCACAACTGCCAGAATTGTGAGATCTCGATTACCTTTTTTATTTTTTTATTATTTGGTGGAAACGGGCTTCCCTAAAAAACTCATAATCATATTATAATTGCAAGAAAATGGACAGAATTGAGAGATATAAACTCAGAATTGAGAGAAAAAGGTATTTTTTTATTATTATTATTCTTTGGTAGAAATAATGTTCCAGAGAGCAGAACTTTTTTTATACATGATTATTTTATTTCACATTTATCTCACGACTGCGATTTGTAATCAACTGACTTTACGTTGTTTGCTTTCCGATCAGTTCAAGCGAGGGTGAAAGGTGAGTTTCAGGGTCGTTTTCCAGTCATTTTCATATGTGGTGGTGTTTCATCTTGTTTATGATCTGTCAGGATCGAGCCCTTGCCTTAACTTCCATTAAATGTGAAGGATCTTTCTTGTTTGCACCAACATTTGTGTTTTTAACGTTTAAACTGCTCTCCCACCCCATCCAATTATGTGCACTTGGCATTTGTGTACGTTTTCTGTGAGTGCTTGTATATCACACCATCTCATAGTCAACTTGGTCACAGCTTGTGCAGCTGAACAAGTGATTAATTACAAATGGGGAATTGGAGAATATGTTGTTGTTTTGTTTTTAATGATCTGTCTCGTTTCAGTGCCGGGGAATCTGCTCCTCTTTCTATGCGGTACCAGCCACAGGATGTGTTGAAAGCTAAAGAAATCATTTCCCATATCAACACTCTGAAGACACAGGTCAGCTACTACACTGAGCGGCTGTCCCGCGCTGCCAAAGAGCGCTCAACCAATGCACTGGAGAGGACCCTCGCTATCCTCACAGACAAGGTGAGAGGATTTGCATGAACTGTTTACAGTCGATTCACTGACCATCTAATACATATTTCACACAGAATTGTCAAGAGCTGGCTGAAATCCACAGTCCATTCTGATTGTCCGGCTTTACACAACTTAACAAGGGCACACAGTCAGGGCTCTGAACCAGTTCAAGGAACGAAAACCAGAAACAAACGAAATTTTGACAGGAACAGAAACAGAAACTAAATCAAATTTTATACTTCCGAAAAGAATCGAAAATTTGAAATGGCCATTAACCTGTTAACCCTCTGGAGTCGATTCACGCGTATACCCCGAAAAGAACTTAAATTACACTTTCAGTTTTGATCGTAAAGATAAGAGCAATACATCAATCGAATCTGTAAAGGATGACTACTTTTTTTTCATATACAGATATAATAACAACAAAACATTGTGCATTTATAAAATAAAGATAACAAACAAGGTGTGCTGTCTGCAGACTTTGTCTGCGCTGATCTTCATTTAGACACACGTCATTAAAATGAACTGTAACTCAGTGAATACTCAACATGACATGAGAGAGAGATCTATAGAAAGCCTGTCTACTTATAAACTAAACAAGTGCTGCCGAAAACAAATATTCTGTGATAGTTATCCATATGAAAACAACGCGATGATTGTTTTTCACGTCTCTCTCCATTATCTTCTAATGTGACCAAGCCCACGCGCTGAACGCGCTATTCAGATTCTAATGTTTCACTGAAGCGCGCGGCTTGAATATGCCCACACTACAGGAGACAACACAGAAAGACTGTTCTTCAAGTTTTTTTATTTTACAGTTTGCTTCGCGATGAGAGGAATAAGACATAATTCACCCCAAATAGATGTGATTTGGATTTCCTCAGAAAAAAAAAGAATGAAGCGCTTTATTCAGCAGAGATCATAAACATGAGTAAGTCTCTTTTTTATACAGTATATATATATATACTTATACTAGTTTTCACATAACGTGTAAACATTTTACTAGTTAGACTTTTTCCAAACTATAATTCCTGACTAAATGTATAATCAAGTGAAACATTATGAAGTTTAAATAACAATATACAATACTATACCATTCAAAAGCTTGATGTAAATAATATAAATGTAACAAATAAAAGTAAATGTAACAAAACAGCCCCCCCCCTCAAAAAAAACCTGAAAAAATATTCTCACCTCTTTTCAACATTAATAATAATAATGATGATGATGATGATACTAACAATGAATGTTTTTTTTTGTAGAAAAGGATTTCTGAAGGATTGTGTGACTGGAGTAATGATGCAAAACAATCAGTTTGAAAGTCAGCTTTGATTGTTCCTAATAAACTGTTTAACTGCACTCCCAAGTGGATATTAAATTATGTTGTGGGTCTCTATATTGAAGCCTGTTCATTATCAAAATAAAATACAGTTAAAGAAACAAATAAAAAGTTACACTGCTCCGTTGTACAGAAGTTGTTGCGTTCAGCGTGACCGCGCCTCACTGTGCTGATAAAGCCGATGTGAAGGATGATGTTTTATGTCGATGAAGGTACAAACACTATATAATAAATCATATTTTAGCATCCAGATACGTCGGGAACATGTTTTTATAATGTTTGTAAACATTTTGCTTTAGCCTAAAGGCATTTTAGCCTTCATTATTTCTGAAAGTAATAGGGCTAATAAAATACGACTTGAGAAGCGACTTCTGTTTTTTTTTCACTCTCAAAATGCAATCTTATACAAGTGTTTTTTTTTTTAACAAAGCACCAAACATTTTTAAATATCTTAAAAATACTTTGATGTCTTTAAACTGTTGAGACTGTTGAAAACGCTGTACTTTATTATTTTTATTATTATTATTATTATTATTATTATATTATTATTAGGCAAATTATAGGCAAATAATATATTTTTTTTAAATAACGTTATTAACCGGTATTTCTTCCACCCGAACCGGTTTCGGAACGGAAATAATATCAGAGGAACGCAGGAACAGAAACGTTAAAATATCGATTCTGCTCGGAGTGAACCGATTGAATTTTTGTTCTGTTTTCAAGACCTGCACACAGTACAACTCTTTCCAAGATATCCTGAGTTTAGCTTGAGTCACATAAACTAGAAATTGAACTAGTTATTTTTCATTGTTTATGTCCGAAATAACTTATAATGTATTACTATTAGAAATAAAGAAAACACAAATTCTGCATTACTGTTCACTTTCCAAGTGTTTTGGAAATTCATGCTATTTTGGATTTCAATATATTTATTGTTGATTCCATTTACCATTTTATCATTTACTATTTAAAGGTGCTTCTGAGAACCCCAGGGATGAGAAAAGGGTTCACTATTGAAAGCTGTTTAACCTGTTAGCCAGCACTAGAACGTGGTGCTCAACCTAAACTCGCACGTGTCAGTTTTTACGACTCTGTTCCTGCGTTTTTATTCTTATTGTATTTTTCTAGTGCTCAAATAAATCACTTATATGATGTCTAAGTTTCTGTCTAGTGTTTTATTATTGAAAAAAAAGTGGTATGTTTACTGACTAAATAGTTTGTAGAAGCCTTCAATACTGTTGGTAAATATTTCTTTTTATATTTGAGGGTGGTGGGTGTAGACATAGTCTCATAAAAATATTTGCAGGAGTCTAATTTTTCATGATATTTTATTCAGATTTGAAATAGAAACTCATGAGACGTGTCTTTCAACCCATTACTTTTCTAGATTGCTCCAGGACTCATTTCATGTATTTTTATATCAAATAAAAAAATAATTAAGTGTGGTAAAAAACAATTCATGGCACTTCAGTGTCTATAACTTTTAATATTTTTGAGCATTATCAAATCTGGTTGATAAAAAATAAAGCCCAAAGGGTCTTCTTTCCAAAGACACCAAAATTATGTTTTTAACACACTGAAGTAGGAAACTGTTACAATTATAAGTTAGTTAGAGCACTTTCAGCTGTGAATCCCATAATGGGGGGTGCTGGCTAACAGGTTAAAGTGTGTCTCATGCTCTACAGATCTACAAAGTAAAAGCTGTTGAGGTCCACTTAATGAGTAAGTGTCTCCCTCAATCTCTGTCTCTCCCTCAGACGCGGCAGCTGGTGACAGTGTGTGACAGTAAGCTGCTAACTACAGCTATCCAGGCACTGAGTGCTGCCCGCCCAGAGTTCATTGCCTCCAGAGGCTCTCCGTCCACCCACGACACTGAGCGTGTGGTCCTGAGGAACGACCAGGGCTCTCCACAGGCCAAATGGAGCGGGAAAGGGAACAGAGCATCCGCGAACTTAAACTGGCAGGAGGAAGAGTGGGTAAGATTCAGAGACTGACATTATTCTTTTCTCATGAATTTACCTACAAATCTGCAGAAGCTGATTTATTTCTGTTTCTGCTTCAGGAAAAGATCTGGCTGAATGTGGATAAGAGTCTGGAGTGTGTGATCCACTGTGTGGACAGGCTGCTGACAAGAGAGCGCTCGCAGAGCGACAGCAGTGAAGACGTCTTCCTGTCTGACCAGCAGGCCAACACCAGCATGAGAGGTAGCCAGGGCAATGCATTCTGGATCAACCCTGGTGACGGCTGCTCCACCCCCCTGACCTCATCACACCCTCTTTCAGCTCAGTCCTCATCACCCTTACTGAACCCTGCATGCCCATCCAGTCCTAACACTCGCTCCTGTAGGTTCCACTCTGTGTTACATTCTGATTCCTTTTAGAACTGCTCAGATAGCACAGATGCTTTCCGTTTTACATCCACTTCTAGTGGCACAAGTGATAATTCTGCATGCCATTCAAAATTGTATGTGTTAATAAACATTAAACAATGGATTGCAGCAAAATGCCTGCTTGCAGTTGCTTTTGTTTTGATATGCATGTATATGCTAACAAACCAAAATTGACATCACAAGATTTTATAAAGAGTTGGCTTTAAAAGTCATTAGTATTGGCACCGTTGTCTTGAACAGCACTTGTTCTTTCTCTGTCCGGCTTTAGATGGCAGTCCCAGTGTTGAAGGCTCTTCTCCTGGTAAGCCTCTCGCTGCAAACTATTTGTTCCAGCTGTAGTTATATTTGTGGGCTGTCCAGTTTCAGCTGTCTGTGTTTATGGCTCTAGGTGAATGGAGTGAAGCTCTGTATCCCCTCCTGACCACTCTGAATGAGTGTGTAGCAATGATGAGCGACAAAGCCAAGAAGTCGATGGTGTTTCTACTGATGCAAGACAGCGCTCCCACTATCGCCATGAGTTTGTCACTACAGTACCGCAGAGATGTGGTTTTCTGTCAGACAGTTAGTACAGACTATTTAAAGAGAGAAACAACATCATTTTATTGCCAACCAGGCCCACATAGAATGTGCTTTGTAGAAATGAGAAACTCTTCTCAGTTATAACATTTTGTCAATCTCATCAACCATTACATTAAATTTGTTGAACATTACAGTTAATCTGATATTGTGTTCAGCTACCAATAAAGATACAGCGGAACAGCTTGTAATGTTTAAAATGGGATTAATTAAAAATAACAACTAACAAAACATTAATTGTCAAGGCCTGTTTAAACAAAAAAAAATTCTTATATACTTAAAATATATTACAAATGTATACAAATGGTACCAAAACATATCTTGTTCATTTAGACTATAACATAAATGTACAATATTAAATGTTACATTTAATATTTTCTTAAGCTGCACTGTTAACAATATTTATTTAGCATTTAAGCATTTAGCATTTATATATATAAATTATTATTATTATTTTTTTTTGCCATATGGGGGTTTACACCATTAATCATTTTTACAGGTTTTTCGTATTGAAAATGTTTCTGCTTACAGAGTACTCTACAAAACACTTTAATTATACAATATCCCTAGCTGACTGTAAATTAAAATTTCATGTCAATTCTAATAATATGCATATTTCTTTGTAGCTGACGGCCCTGATCTGTGGCTTTGTGATTAAACTGAGGAACTGTCTCAGTGACAGGGGCTTCCTCCGACAGCTCCACACTATCGGTTTACTGGTCCAGTTTGAGGGGCTCCTGAGCACCTACGGTAAACATACAAACACATTTCAGTTCAGCTTGCACTCATGTGTGAAGGTAAACCTACTTGAATGTGTGAACTCTGAGCTCTTCTTTAATCTTAAAGGGGAGGAGCTCGCCATGCTGGAAGACATGAGTGTAGGAGTCATGGACCTCCGGAATGTCACCTTTAAAGTGACCCAGGCGACCTCCAGCTTTAGCCCCGACATGCTGCCTGTCATCACGGGCAACAGAGATGGGTTTAACGTGCGTGTTCCTTTAGCGGGGCTGATGTTTGATGTGTTACCACGGGAGATCCAAAATGGGATGCTGCTGCGAGTTCAACCGGTATTATTCAATGTAGGAATCAATGAGCAACAAACGCTAGCGGAAAAGTAAGTGTATGAATTGAATATACTTGGTTTCTTTGTATGGACTGATTTAATCACATTGGCTCAGCTGGATTATCAGTATTTATATGCACTGGAAAACTTGCTTAAGCACATAAATTCACTCTTAATCTCATTCCAATGTAAGTGAATTATAAATGAACAGTTGTGTACCTAAGGTTAGGTATTTGCATAAAGCATGCTCAGACCATCTCTAGGGCCAGGTCTCTTTCTACTCAACCCTTTCTTTACAGCTATTTGTCACTCTCAGCAAACACACGAGACTCTTTAAATACACATTGAAACATGTGCAGCAAGATTCACAAGCAATGCCCAGTTTGGCATTTAAAAAGGAAAAAACTGTTCAAAGTCAATAAAGATCACAGAGATCTCATTAGGCAGCTGTAGCTACACATGCAATTTTGTGTTTTTATGAGAGGAGCCTCACAGCTTTTCTTTCTCTTTCATTGTGTAAAATTAAATTTATAGTTTAAAGATAAGATATCTATGAAACATTTTTATCTTAATGCATCACCCAGAGTGTGATTGTGAATATTGCATTCGGAAGGTTTAAGTAGTTCCTTTTTTCATTAATTTAGCATACATTTTAGTACACAGGTTATTGATGAATCATGTATGGATTGAGAAGTCATTTGTATGTAGATTTAATGCACAATGTGTGCGTATACATGCTTAGTGAATGAGAGCCGATATTTTCCTCTTCAGTTATTCATACAATCTAATTCATTGGACTGTCAATATACAATATACATTTTATATATATAATGTACTTTTTAGTATTGATGTTCATTTTGTATTACTTTAGGTTTGGAGACACGTCGCTGCAGGAAGTAGTGAATATGGAGAGTCTGACTCGTCTTGCCTCCTATTATGATCAGTTTAAAGAAGTACTGCCTGAAGACTGTGAGTCCTAAACTCTCTGCATGAAAGAAAGTTGGTAGATGGTTTATGTCAGTCCTAACCAGCTGAATTACTCTATCCGTAGGTCTGCCCCGCTCTCGCAGTCAGATCTGTGTACCTGAGCTACTCAAGTTCCTCAGTCAAAATGTTAATGCCAGGAAGAGCAAGAATGTTGACATCCTGTTGCAGGCAGCAGAGGTACAGTGATCTAACATTATTATTATGTTCTCTTGCATCTATACTGAAACATTGGGAATCACAATTCAGTTTGTTTTTGATTCATGGAGCTGCGATCTGAGACTCTCTCACTCTTTATAATAGTTTGAATGTACCTTACCAGGATGGTATCTTTCTCAATTGTTAGATTTGTCGGCGTCTGAACGGTGTGCGTGTGACCAGCTGCAAGAGTGCAAAGGACCGTACGGCCATGTCAGTGACCCTGGAGCAATGTCAGATCCTTCAGCAAGAGCACTGCATGGCCCCGCAGGTCTTCACACAGGCTTTGGACTGTATGCGCAGGTGAGACCACAGTTTACAGTTAGGGATCGTATTCACACATTATGGCCGGATCACACCAAGGACAATAACTATGAATGTTTAAAACATTTGACAGAATTTTAAAGAAGCAGACTACAATAAACAGAATGTTAACCTTCGTTAGTGTGGACGCTAAGATAGTACTAGTTATAAATATTGGACCTTTTCTCTTTCTGTTTCACAGCGAGGGCTGCAGGCGAGAAAACACCATGAAAAACGTCGGCAGTCGCAAATACGCTTTCAACTCCCTCCAGCTGAAGACTTTCCCTAAACCGTACAGACCTCCAGAGGGCACCTTCGGGAAAGTGGAAACTTGAACTGAAAGCAGTCCGTTCGCGACTAGAACTGCATGTTTCTCCTCGTTCGCTTTACTTAATCACCACATATCTGAAGGAAAGTTTTATTATGCACAGTCATGCTGAAATACGCTCTGGTTATCATCCAGATGACAATGTTCATATTTCCACATCCCCAACCTCTTGGCTCTGAGAAGAAAGGAGATAGGGAAAGAAAATCACTTGAACATAAATGAGTAGCTCACTTGTTTATTGCACTGAAAGCAGGTAAGAAGGCCCTTACTCTTAATATTTAAAAAAAAATCACTGATGATTTCATTTCAATTTGAGAATTTCTAAAATCATCTAATCCATTCCGTCTGTGTTTATTTAATAAGTACATCTTTCAGTACTTTCCTGTACCACACTTGGTCTTTGTACTAAAAAACAAATTTCAGAACTATCAGCACTGAAGCAAAGCTGTGTTTTATCATCCTTTAGATTGGAAGTTCAGTAGGTTAAAGGTGATGTGTATGTGCTGTGATAAAGTAGATGATTTTTTCCTAAGTCGTCCAGTATTAGGACTTATAAAGAAAATCAAGCTGTTAAATTAGAGAATCCATATATGCACCTCAATGTTCAACCTCACTTCATTTAAAGTGTACACAATACTAGCTGCCTTAAGAGAGTCCTCCATTGGTTAAAATACATGTGTAGATACTTCTAATCTGTGTATGACTATTTGTGATGTGGCAGATTATGTTTTATTTATTTACAGTAAGACTCTCTCTTTACGAAAGTGTTAGTGCTTTAAGGCAGGCCTTTCCACTTCTGACTGTGCATTGTACGGGTCGTAGAGTTTAAGAGGACAAGCTTCCTCATACTGTTTCCAAGCACAGCTAGTCTCTGTACAGTGAGCACACTGTGTGAATATACATTCTTTGTAAGGAAATATGTTAGAAGACACTATTATGTTCATTGCCTGTTTGTATGTTTTCATATTTCAGTGTTTCTTTGTAGGACATTTATATTGGTTGATATGTACTGGTCTAAAAAGGAGCACTGCTGCAACTGGTCCAGAAATGTGAAGAATATTTCCTGCAGTCTTTTGTTTTTGTAAAGCAGAGGGATGCATTTAGACTATTTATTTTAGTGTTATAGAAAACCATGTTAGGCATTGCATCATAAAAGGCTAAGACTAACTCTTCATGTAATGATCATCAGCCTTTGTCTCTGCACAAATAAATGCACAAATGGACTGTAATTTCTGGTTTGTATATTGAAAGAATGAACAACTGAAAGCTTGTATTTGCAACTTGGGAGACAAGAGCATGGATCTCAACCTCTGCTGAAATTATTATTATTTAAAAGTCTTTTAAAACCAGATGCACTGCATGGAAGGTAGGCTACAATTGTTACTGAAGTTTACACTTAATTATTATTTTTAATAAATGTACATTAAATTATTTTACAACTTAAGTCATTTTATTTTAATTTTTCATGTAAGTTTATCCTCTATTGTTAGTGCTAAAGCACTAAGAGCATGCTACCCTATTGGTCTTACAGTGTCTGTTTTTATTTTCTAATGTATGTGCAAATACTTTGCTGTACAAAATGCCTCTCTCTTCCCTCCAAACATACAGCTTTAAAAATAAAATGACATGCCACATTAAACTTCAAGCTACTTCATTGCATTGTTCACTACTTTGTTCATATAATAAGATACAGGACTATGACCATTGCTAATTATATAAATAACATTTATTTATTTATTAAAAATGATCCATTCAAGTTTTTAGTATATTTGATCTGCTGGGATCTGGGAATTTCCCATTATGACTGTCATGCCTATACCTTTGCATACTGATGAAACGCTTAGTTTCCTGACTTAAAAAATTGAAATAAAATAATAATAACATGCAAGTATAGCACACCAATTAGCATTGGTTTTGTACACTAGAAAGCAGTTGTAGGTGTTATCAATGTACAAAAACAAAAGCAAAAGTATTGAAATGTTTACTTTGTTGTAGTTGTGTGTCTATATATGTTTTGGGAAAAGTTACATATTAACGTAAATTACATTACTTAGTTACTTTTATGGAAAGTAATGTGTTACATTACTTTTGAGTTACTTTTTGAATCTGGACAGGGCTTGCTTGTTTGTTTTTAATATAAAAAAGTTATTTTTACAAATGTAAAAGCGAAGAGGAATCAATACGCCTCAGGCCGAAGTAGAGTAGAGGGTAGAGCTCAAACAAATTGCATGAAGACTATGACGCAGAAGCCTATTAGAATGGTTGAATTAGATAATCGAAGGTCAGTAGCAAAGACATTGTTTAATAAAATGGGATTAAATACAAATTATATTTGTCTTATTTAACATATTTAATTATTGCAGGTTTATAAGAAAAAAAAATAACACTAGCTGGTAATCCCTTGCATAAGCAAACATGCATGATTGACTTCATTTGCCAAATTTGCATGGAGAAAAGAAATCTGGACACTCAAGTAATGTTGTGTTATGTTTTATTTTATTTAGCTATTATTTATCCAGGTAAACTGTTTGAGAACCACTTTTCATTTACAAACATGACCTGGCCAAGAGGCTACAGGAATAAATAGGAACATACTGTACATAGTCAAACACATGACACATTGAACAAGCAATTGAATAAAAAAAAGATAGACAACAAAGAAAAAAGAGAAAAAGAAAAACAGTAAAGTGCTTAAGTATGTGTGTATGATTATATGATTGTCAGCAGGAACAAGAGTCAACTATGTAATTTTGGAGGTTTTGTTTAAAGGTGGAGATTGGTATCAGAGATGTAAGTTTCATGGTAGTTTGTATTATGTTCCAGTCATATACTGCTGCAAAGTGGAAGGCATTACGTCTAAAAGAAGTAGAAGTGGGGGGAGGGTACTAAATGTAATCAAATTACTTGATCTTGTGTAATAGGAGTTATGAATGGCATGAAGAAGAGATGACAGATAGAGAGGTGTCTTGCCCAGGATTGTCTTGTATATGAAGAGAAACCAATTATGGAGTCGCCGGGTATGAAAGGAGGGCCAGCCCAGTTTATACAGGTCACAGTGATGAGTGTGAAAGGGTGCATTAGTGGCAAAACGGATGGCTGAATGATAAATTGTATCAAGTTTTTTTAGGGCTGTGTTGGATGCCATTCTGTAGATAATATCGCCATAATCATAAATTGGCAGTACTGTCATCTTAACGAGGGTACATTTGGTAGCATAAGTAAAGGAAGCTTTATTGCGAAAAAGAAAGGCTAGTCTAGCTTTGACTTTTGTTTGAAGGTAATGTATGTGTGTAATGAATGACAGGGATGAATCCAACCAAATGCCTAGATATTTATATTTTTTTGACATACTCCAGAGCTTTACCGTTCATGCAGGTGATTGTAAGTGGAGTCTGAATAACAGGTTTTCTGCTAAAAAGTATACATTTTGTCTTACTGGTGTTAATACGGAGGTGGAAATCCTGGACTTGCGTGCCTTGAACCGAGCTCTTCACAGACTTCCGTTCAAGATGCTAATGTCCAAGCGCATTTTCGAATACATTCATCTGTTGGACTGGTTTGCAGCAATCGACCTGAAGGATGCATACTTTCATGTCTCCATTCTTCCTCGACACAGACTGTTTCTTTGGTTTGCTTTCGAGGGTCAGGAATATCATTACAAGGTTCTCCCATTCAGGTTGGCCCTCTCTCCCCGTGTCTTTATGAATGTCGCAGAGGGAGCCGTGGCTCCTCTCAGGGAAGGAGGTGTCCGTATCCTCAACTACCTCGATAACTGGCTGATTCTAGCTCACTCTCGAGCACGGTTGTGCGAGCACAGGGATCTGGTGCTCAGACACCTTGCCCCTCCGGGTCTTCGGGTCAACTGGGAAAAGAGCAAACTCTCCCCTGTGCAGTGGATCTCTTTTCTCGTTATGGAAATAGACTCGGTCGCCATGTTTACGCAGCTTACGAATGAGCGTGAGCAGTCACTGTTGAAAGTCAATTCGAGGGCAAGAGAGCGGTTCCACTGAAACTGTTTCAGAGGCTCCTGGGTCAGATGGGCATGGCAACAGGGCATGCTCCGAGTGACCGTCACTCCGGCCTGCCTCCGAACCTTCACCCCGTGGTTGGACCTCTCATTTCTATGGGCTGGCATTCCCCTAGAACCAGTGTCCAGACATGTTGTGGTGTCAAAGGATGCCTCTGTCAAGGGCTAGGGTGCCATGTGCAATGGGCATGCTGTGTCAGGTTCCTGGACAGGACCCCAACTTCAGTGGCATGTCAATTGCCGCTTCAGGGCCCTGCTTAAGGACAAGCACGTTCTGGTCCAATACAGACAACACTGCGACCATAGCATACATCAACAGTCAGGGTGGTCTACGCTCCCCCGGCATGTTGCAACTCGCTCGCCATCTCCTCTTGTGGAGTCAGGAGCATATGAGGTCACTTCTAGCCATTCACATCCCGGGCAGGCTCATTCGTGCAGCCGACGAGCTTTCACGTCAGCAGTCTCGCCTGACTCCACCCCCAGTCAGTTCAGCTGTTTTGGGAATGCTTTGGAAACGCTCAGGTATACCTGTTTGCTTCTCCAGAAAATTCCCACTGCCAGTTGTTTTACTACCTGACTGAGGGCACCCTTGGCACGGACGCTCTGGCACACAGCTGGCCGCTGGGCCTACGCAAGTATGCATTTCCCCAGTGAGCCTTCTTCCACAGATGTTGTGCAAGATCAGGGAGGACGAGGAGCAGGTCCTCATGGTTGCGCCTTTTTGGCCAGGCCGGACCTGGCATTAGCCCCGTGGTTATTGCGTCAAGCAGCTGCACTCACAGCGACCCGAGTTCAATTCCATCTTGAGGTCCTGCCGATCCCGCTCTCTCTCTCTCTACTGTCCTATCTTTAGAAAAATGCTTAACCCCCCCACCCCAAAAAGTGTATTTGACTTTGAATAATTTAAGACATTCTTTCAAAAACTAAGATTCAACCACTAATGAAACAAATAAATATTGAGTGAATCATTAAAACATTTATTCACAAATTAGGTAATTTTGTTTAGTTGCCTAGTGTTTTTCCCCCTCAGAATAGCGAGAGATCCACAATCTCCATTAATCGTTTTATTCTTTACGCCTACTTTGTAGACGGTCCCTGTCTGGCCTAATCTTGCTTCTGATAGAGACTTTATACGTTGCGACAAATAGAGGAGGAGTAAAACAAATTAACTGCGACGTGTGTTCGGTTCTACATTCTAATGCTTTTCAGATAAGCCACTTTTTATACTATTATACTCATCCACTTAAGATTTATTGATTTTTTTTCTTGAATAGAATATCTGTCTAATATCCAAAGTCAAACGTCGAACCAACTATCGGTAAGTTATAAGGCTTCGTCTGCATCACAAGCTCATCTACAAACAGTGACACCTTTTTCATACATGGACTAGTGACTAATCTAATAATTATAGTCATTTTGGCTGACATATTTACCCGTAGTATCCAGAAGTGCAATTACAATAGGGACAATCACAAGCGAAACCGAAAGTGTCTTGCTCAATGCCCCAAAATCTTGCGGGTTTTGAATATGTAACGTTCATCAGTCCAGACATTTGTTAATATAATTGTTCTCATGTCATTGTTTAGAGGCCAGCATGAAGAAATTGCTTGTGGACGTGGACTGTGGTGTGGATGATGCTCAGGCTATCATGATGGCTTTGGCAATGCCCGATGTGCAGATCCTGGGGATCACCTGCGTTCAGGGCAACACTTCATTAGAGAACGTCTGCAAGAACGTCCTGCGCATCCTGAAAGTGTGCAAGCATCTGGAGGTGAGATGGTCCCATATGCCATATCACAACGAGATGGACATTTCTTTTGTTTTGTGCAGTGATGCATTGTTCATTATACAATATTTAAATTTATTTTGAAATTGCAATACTAGATGTGTAGACGATTTTAGTAAACAATTAATTGCAAGCTTTTTGATTCCAAAAGCACATATTTTCACCCTTTGGTTGGTGAAAAGGAAGTATTTCCGGCAAGAATTGAGCAATGTTTTCATCACTTGGAAAAACTGGTGAAGGAAGTAGTGAGGACCAATAAACATACAGAACTTGTGTTCATGATATAACAGAAATCAGAGACTTTTATTGCGTTTTGAATAATCCGGTTTTCTGTATGTTCAGTACAGTATTCTCTTATAATTCTAACTGTTTGCAGAGATAATTTGAGCTAAATAACTCCAAGAATAACGTTACTTGCTGTAAAGTAATGCATTGTTGTCCAGTGCATGACAGCCATTACAGCATACAGTAATTAGAAAACCTGATTGTGTGTCTGATTTGCTTCAGATTCCTGTATTCCGTGGAGCAACTAAAGCGCTCTTGGAACAGACCGTCAGTGGTGGAGAGTTTCATGGAAAAGATGGACTCGGGGACGCCCCGGACCCTGATGCTCCTGGTTTGGATCTGGTCCAGAAAGAGGGCGCCGTGTCAGCCATGATCCGAATAGTCAATGAGAATCCTGGAGAGGTCTATATGATTATATGAAATATTAGTGGAATTATCTTGAATTTCAAGTACTTTATCATGTGTTGTTCCTGTTTCTCAAAGGTGTCTTTAGTGGCCACTGCTCCGCTGACAAATGTGGCTTTGGCAGTGAAACTTGACTCCTCATTTCCCAAGAGACTCAAAGGCCTTTACATTATGGGTGGCAATACAGATTGTGAGTCACTAATACTTACTTTACACATACTCTTTTATCCAAATATGGCTGGGCAATATATCCAATGTTCGTTTTATAATTTCATTGAATTAAAGTGGCCATTTTGATGAAACGATGAGTTAACGATTTCTAAAAGAAAGACTTTTAATGTCTTTTTAGCTGCAATAATAGCATCGTTGATATTAATCTAATTGTTCACATTAAAATTGAATCACTCAAAATATATACTAAACATATAGTTTATGTTGTATATCACTATATACAACATAAACTATTAGTCAAATATTTGTAATAATGAAAGTCTGTGTAAAGGAATATTAAATGTGCATTCTGAGTTTGTCACACCACAGAAAATGTGTCATGCTCAGTGGCCGCAGTGCGTCATCGAAGCCTGCCCAAAAAATCATGAACACAAAAATGGTGAAAAACTCTGAACTCTAAAATGCAGCACTACATATTTCACATTATTTTTAACATGTTTTCAGCAATACATTTCTGTTATTTATAATGTGTTTAGAAATGTTTATCTGAATTGCCTTTACACAGGTTTTAAGATATTTTTAATGTTTTTTAAAGACGCCTCTTTCACTCCACAAGGCTGCATTTACTAATAATAGTAATGTAGTTACTAAATCGTTACTAAATATTTCTATTTTCTGTTTTCTATTTAAATATATATTTTAAATGTAATTTAATTCATTAATGCAAAGCTGAATTTTCACCATCCTTACTCCAGTCTAGTGTCACATGATCTTTCAGAAATCATGCTGATTTACTGTTCAAGAAACATTTATTATTATAAAAATTTGATCAATTTAATGCATAAATAAAATTATTAATTCCTTTTTTCAATCATACTTACAAAAATATATCTTTATTGTATTTTTGAGCAACTAGATATGGCCTTGCTGTGCATAAGAGACTCTTTTCAAAAACGTTGACCCATACTATATATCTTTAGAAGACATATTTTTTTATTTATTTAATGCAATGCAATGCAATATTGCCCAGCCCTAAACCAGAATAATTTGTACACTAAGTGTAAATCAGTCTGATCTGTATTGCCTATTTTCTTAATATGTCTAATGCAATTAAACCAGGTTAGAGAATAACACCTGTCCACCTTTAGCTCGTGGGAACATCACTGTGTGTGGAGAGTTCAACTTTGCGGCTGATCCTGAAGCAGCATATATTGTTCTGAATGAATTCATTTGCCCAGTTTACATTGCAACCTGGGAGTTCGTCTTACGAAGTAAAATCCCCTGGGTGAGATCCTCATCTCTTAAACATAATAGGGCAGTTTCCTGGATAGAGATTAAAGGGATAGTTCACCCCCCCCCCCAAAAAAAAACAATTCTGTCATTAATTACTCACCCTCAAGTCGCTCTAAACTCAGAAGACCTTCGTTCATCTTCAGAACACAGATTTAAGATATTTCTGATGAATCCCCTCCCATAGACAGCAACAGGAGGAGAAGAATAGTTGAATAAAGTTGTTATTTTGTGTTATATTCAACACACAAAAAGTATTCTTGTTCTTTAAAAAAATACGGTTGAACTACTGATGCCACATGGACTATTTTACTAATGTCCTTGCTACGTTTCTGGACTTTGAGCATGGTAGTACCCTTGTTGTCTATGAGAGGGTCAAAGAGCTCTCAGATTTCATATAAATATCTTAATTTGTGTCCAATGATGAACGCAGAGGGTGAGTAATTAATGACAGAATTTTTATATTTGGGTTAACTATCCCTTCATGCCTAATCCTAGACTAAAATGGTCCCTTAAACCAGATTAACATAAATCTGCTTTCTCTGTCTTGGTTTTAAATAGTCTTAGACTTGGCCTAATCTAGAATTTCATTGGCTGATTTTCTGGAAGAAACTCAGGACTAAAATCGAGTCTTAAATTATACCTGGAGGCAATTTTAACTTCAGATTAATGTTGTGTCTTTATATATCAAAATTACTGGCACCCTCAGACAAAGAAGCCTGTGAAAATTAATCTGCTCTGTTAACCATGTTCATTTTTTTATTCCAGTAAAAATAATACAAGTAAAATGGAAGGGAAAGAGTTGTTTTTCTCTAATACACATTAGATTAGATTAGATTCAACTTTATTGTCATTGCACATGTGGGTACAAGGCAGTGAAATACAGTAGTACAGGGGAAGAAGAGATACAGCATAGCATTAGGAAAGAGAGGAGAAAAGACAACACCCAGACTATGCTCCTTTGGGAGCACTGTGTGAGAACAGGAAAAACACCTCAGCAACAAAAGCACATAATCAGTACTGCAAAAACACACGACTTTGCAACTGGGGATGGAAATTCGGGGGTCGAGGTAATCCAGCACAGCCAAGCAGCCATCCGGTCCTTTCGCCATTACAGCGCTAATCACAGACCCGCTTGTCAGACTGGATTACTGAATAAGCAAATTTGGCATTTGTGTTCCTCAAATGTATATTCCTGTGAAACAGGAAGTCATGGCAGGATAATGTCATGTTCCTAGTCACCCTGTTAAGATAAAAGTAAATATAGTAAAAATGAAAAGTAAAAAAATACATATTAATATGAATATAGATCTTCAGACATTTTACACATAAGAATTTCTAGAACTACCAATAATTGTGGCCAATGTGTATTAGAGAAAAAATATTTTCATAATGTGATTTTGGTGAAAAGTTAAATTTTTTTTTAAAGATCAAAAGGTAAAAAAAAAGTTACATTTGAAGCTTTTCTTGGTTCATTTCCATGTTTTATAGGCTACCCCTGTTGTGCTAATTCTGATTACCACAGTTGGTTTTAAATGAATCTAGTTTTATTTCAGGACTCCATAGTGCAGGTATGATTAACTATTCTAGATTAAGCCTACTCTTGGCTTAATTTAAACCCTGTCCAGGAAACCGTCCCAATAAGAATATACATAGTTGATTATGTGTAATGTAAATGCAACTACTACTATAATATGTTTTGTTATATCTGCACATGTCTGTTTCAGGAGTTCTGTGATGGTTGGCTGGCTCAGGACACAGATAAAGCTCGGTTTATGAAACAGATCTTTAAGAAAATCATGGAGTCCATGAAGAAGGTGACAGATGGGCAGGGATTCATCTCCTGTGATTCTTATGCCATGGCAGCAGCGATAGACAACACATATATCATTGAAACAGAACAGAAAGCCGTCACTGTAGAGCTTACGGGGAACTGCTGCCGGGGAATGATGGTTGTAGATCACCTCGAAATCCTGAAGAAGTCTCACAAAGTCCACATCTTGAAGAAGGTGGACTTGGAGAGGTTTAAAGTGCTCATGATGAATGCTTTAAAATAAATGATCATTAGCAGCCATAGCATAGCATATTTTTTTAAAAACATCTTCCATTTTATAAACATCTGAAAATTGTTTGCTACTGGCTCACTTTTTTAACAAATCCAAAAACCATCCATACAGAAATAACAGTCAGCCGTTGAATGAGATATAAATTTAATTTTGATAAACTACTAATGTTCTTAATATTGATCTCTTGAATCCATTGATTTTATGAGCGAACATTCAGAACCAGAAATCTGTTTTATGTTTTTTATTTCTGGTATTGATGCACTTCCCAAATAATCATCATGAGTCAATGATAAAAAATTTTTTACAACACAAGTGATTAAAAAGCATAATAAATACACATTTGAGGTCCTGTCTTGTCATCTTTATACAAAACATGTTATTTAGTATCCATAGGTGCAGGGCCGTGCACAGGGGGTTGGCCGGGTGGATAGAGCCACTGCCCCTTTGCCCTCATAGGCTGAGGTGCCCCTCTCACCAATCCCCCCATCACCCCAGCTCAAAAAGGTCTATCACTGCTCCGCTAAAGATCCACTGATTCCACTACATGTTTCCCACCCGCTCTGCAGAATCACTCACAATCTGAGTGTCGCTCTCTGGAGAGTATAGAGACCACAGTCTCCGAAAGGTCATTGCATTAACAGGTAGATGCATTACAATCCACATTACAGTCAGCGGTTGATACGCTGAATTAGTTATTTAGTAGTTTGTTTTTGTTTTTCTGTCAGTTATGAGCATCTAAAAGCTCTTCTAAAAGTGCTGACAACAAAATATCCATGTTCTTAGAATTAGAATGTCTAATCAAATAATTGTACCCTATCAGATCTAATATAAAATATCACAAAATTGGCTATTGTTGGCACACTTTTGGGACAAAATAAAAAATAAAAATGCCTTCACAAAAAAATAGAGAGAAAGAGCGAAGGGAGGCTGCTAAAGGCAGATCAACATTGCAAACACAAATTCAAATCTCCAGCAAGCCAGCAGGTAAATCATCATATAGAATATTTTGCAGTGTCACATTTTAATTCTTGTAATTAAGAATATTTCCCATTATAATCACTTGTCTTGATAGTAGTTAGTTATCCATACAGCACCATATTTTATAAAAAACACGGCCTATAAATAGTTAAAACATATGCAAATGTTCTAAATGAGTCGTTTCTTAGTATATGATATAGAGTTATGCTGCAAAATATTAAATTAAATGTCTAATACTTATAGAGTGGGGAAAGATCAGCCATTTTTTTTTACTTATGTGGTTCTCAAGATAAGGGAAAATGACACAGAAGCACAATGAAAGCTTCTATCATATCCTAATGAATGTATTCCTAGCATTTTTTTTAAAGGATCAGAATGCATCTATGACAAGGTTAAAAAAATATGGCTTCTTATAAAAAAGTGTTTCCATGGTTCAGTTTGGCCTGGGTTAGGGGTAAGTTGACCCGAGTCGAGTCAGTGTGTAAGGTTCTTATCACAGAAGGAGTTGGTGCACTTGTACACTGTGCCTATCAAATAAACTACAAATAATATGTTAAAAATAAGTTAAAATGCTGACTCAACTTGCCCCACAACATTTGGCTCACTTCGCCCCATAGCTGCCATTTTGAAAAAAATAAAAATAACTACGGTAGCTCACCAGTTCAGGCTAATATTTAGCTAAATGGTTTGCATGGTTTTATGTGTTGCTAAATAACCTTTATGTATCAAGCATTACATCTGTTATATTAAAATTTTACTTTGATGAGCCAAAAACAGTTTTTAAAGTAACTGGGTGCCTTCCACTCTACCCATGTGTTTCTCCTTTTCACCATCTGGCAGATATGATGGGTGGTTCCAAAATACATGGTCACATGACAGTAAAAGTGTAGATATTTCAAACTGACTGAATCAATCTTTTTTTTTATTTTAACCTTGCCTTTTACACAGAAGCATTGTCGTGTTAGAATTGAAAAGGGTCCCGTCCAAACTTTTGGTATAAAATCAGAAGCACACAATTCCCTAAAATATCATTGTATGCTTAAACATTAAGATTTGTACTCATGGAAAGTACTAAAGTAGTCAAACCTGTTCATTAGAAGGGGGTGTCCTAATACTTCTGGCAATATAGTGTACAAGCCACCCTAACTATTCAAAATCTTTGTCTGCAGTTTATTAATATTATTTTGCTATTTGATCATAAGGTATCAGTAACATAATTCATTCAGAACATGTTCTTTGGACATAGAATTTCTGTATCACACACTATTATGCCGATATGGAATGAGTTCGACTACTTGATCAGTTATATTAATATAAATGCTTCACTGGGGCAAAACAAAAAAAAACCTAAAATAATTTGACCAGCAGATGTACTTCCATGGATCTTTTGCTCTCAAAGAAAGCCATTGCCGTATTTTCCGGACTATAAGTCGCACTTTTTTTCATAGTTTGGCTGGTCCTGCGACTTATCAAAATTAATTTGACATGAACCGAGAGAACTGAACCAAGAGAAAACATTACCGTCTACAGCCGCAAAAGGGCGCTCTATGCTGCCAGAGATGCTGCCCAGTGCTCCTGTAGTCTACTGTACACTGAGCAGCATATAGCGCCCTCTCGCGGCTGTAGACGGTAATGTTTTCTCTTGGTTCTTGGTTCTAAATAAATGCGACTTATAGTCCAGTGCGACTTATATATGTTGTTTTCCTCATCATGACATATTTTTGGACTGATGCGACTTATACTCAGGTGCGACTTATAGTCCGAAAAATACGGTAGTTACTTCAGACACTGGGCTCCTTACCCTCCTGTGACACAACAGACCGTTATTAAAAAAAAAAAAAAAAAATAGGTTGTTGATTAAATAAATTCCGTTCACTTTCTGTTAATGAGCTTTCAATGCATATGGATTACACAGTTTAATTATTTCCAGAGCCGGACAGTAACGGAGTACATTTACTTGAGTACAGCACTTAAGTTCAATTTTGAGGGATCTGTACTTTACACGAGTATCATTTTTGGGGAGTACTCATGACTTTACTCAAGTACATTTGAGAGGCAAATATTGTACTCTTTACTCCGCTACATTTCTATCCATAACCGTAAGTACCCGTTTCTTCATCGCCCCCGTCCACACGGAGACGGAGTTTACCCCAATCCGATCTTTTTTTTTTCCTCGTCTTAAGAAATATCCGCGTCTACACGAAACCACAAAACGATGTAGTACACATGCCAGACCAGCATGTGGCGCTGTAATTCTGCCACAGAGATACACTTAAAAAGGAGAAGAAGACATGGACTATGCGCATAAACCTTGCGCTTGGTACACAAATGAACATGGAACAATACATTTATTAATCTGTTAATGTTAGTTAATAAAAAGACTATGGAGTCAAAATAACGCCTTATATATACGCAAAACAATTACGATTTGCAAAAGAAAATAAAGTTTTGCAAACGAAAATTAAAGTATTCAGGAAAATAAATTAGCTTTTTGCAAACAAAAATTAAGAATTGCAAAACAAAATGAAACAGCGCGAAAGCAATTATTTTGCAATACATTTTTTCCATGGTCATATCTATTAATTTATCTGCAATGCTGCTTTTATTTTGCGTGTTAGTCTAGTTTGAGCTTGCGATACCGTTTTCCCTTTGCGCTTCATTTTTCTGCACGTCTCTCTTTGTGGCACTGTTTTTGACGTGGGGGTGGAGTCAAGGGACGGGGCGTGTACAACATGCCTCCCTGGAAGTGACGTCATCGGCCCGAGACGCAGCTCACCAAGCCAGGTCCTGTCATGATGAGCGAGACATTCGAGTGGATCGTTTCTTTTTATTCAATAGCATTAAAACATTCATGTTTTCGTTTTATTTACTTTATTAACAAATGTATGTATATTAGCAGCATTTGCTCAAAATAAAGAAGTTGTTACCGTGAAAATCTGCAGTTTATTTCTCTCGATGTGCACACTTTTAAAGCATTAAAATGTGTATTGTTTCATTTGGTTAACTGCAAGTGTTTGTTTAAAATCTCTTAACTTGTGGAGGACGCCAGCGCACAGAAGCGTTCTTTGTTTACATTAGTTCAGGGTTATTGCTAGTTTTAATGTAAAATAATGCAATTCACTTCATAAACTATAACTTACATATATACTATAACTTCGCAAATTAATTTTTAATTTACATAACTACTGGCATAAATTAATAAATGACTGTCAGTGTAAGATAATTTTTTTTTTTTACTCGAGTCTTTTTGGTTTAGTTTTGTCGTGGCCACGAGATTAATTCTTGGGAACGTGATAATGTCGTGGCCACGAGTTTAATGAATAAACAAACCGGAGTGACCAGAGCAACCTGAGATTATCAGAAATTAATAAAATATTTTTTATCCATCCCACAGTCTGTTGATCGTGTCTTTTTATGTAATATATGTTCATATAAGGCTATTATTATTTTTCAGACTACAAGTCGCACCTAAGTATAAGTCGCATCAGTCCAAAATTACGTCATGACGAGGAAAAAAACATATATAAGTCGCACTGGACTATAAATCATATTTATTTAGAACCATGTCAAATAAATTTTGATAAACAAGCTGCACCTTACTATAAGTCGCAGGACCAGCCAAACTATGAAAAAAAAGTGCAACTTATAGACGAGAAAATACGGCATATATAATATATCCAAGTGGATACTGCACACTGCTGGTGGTTGAGGAGAGACACACATGATTGTACAGCGCTTTGGGTGGACAACAATACACAATAAAGCTCTATATAAATGCATCATTCATTTATTCATATATGCTAACCGTATATAATTGATAATAATATTATATTAATTAGGGCTATATTTTTATATTTATTGTTATGCTTACTTCCCCTTTTAATTCGTGTATTGCGTACCTAATTAACGTTCTGTGATAAATGAGTGTTTTCATTAACAAATGAAACTAGTGAATTATTCATTTATAATTCTACTATTTATTATTATGGGGTTAGGATATTTATATAGTTATTGTTAAATTCATCCTCTAAAGTGCACTTCCCAGTAAAAATTCCTGTCACATAGCATAATCAAAGCTTTGTTGGCATGTCGGGCTTTTACAGTATAGGCTATTATTTACAAAACTCTCCAGGGCTGCGTTTTTCTCTGAACTAATGTAAACAAAGAACGCTTCTGTGCGCTTGGCGTCCTCCACAAGTTAAGAGATTTTAAACAAACACTTGCAGTTAACCAAATGAAACAATACACATTTTAATGCTATAAAAGTGTGCACATCCAGAGAAATAAACAGCACATGTTCACGGTAACAACTTCTTTAACTTGAGCAAACGCTGCTAATACACATACATTTGTTAATAAAGTTAATAAAACGAAAACATGAATGTTTTAATGATACTGATTGAATAAAAAAAAACGATCCACTCGAAAGTCTCGCTCATCATGACAGGACCTGGCTTGGTGAGCTGCGTCTCGGGCCGATGAGTCGATGACGTCACTTCCAGGGAGGCATGTTGTACACGCGCCCGTCCCTTGACTCCACCCCCACGTCAAAACAGTGCCGCAAAGGGAAAACGGTATCGCAAGCTCAAACTAGATTGACACGCAAAATAAAAGCAGTGTTGCAGATAAATTAATAGATATGACAATGGAAAATATGTATCGCAAAATCATTGCTTTCGCGCTGTTTCATTTATGTTTTGCAATTCTTAATTTTGTTTGCAAAAAGCAAATTTATTTTCCTCAATACTTTAATTTTCGTTTGCAAAACTTTATTTTCTTTTGAAAATCGTAATTTTTTTGCGTATATATAAGGCGTTATTTTGACTCCATAGTAATGGCTTGATTTTACTTTCAATTCCTTTTACATTCTCCAAGGTATTAACATTAACATTTTTCATAACTCCATGTAGGACGTTTCTGTACATAAATGTAAGCACTGTGGCAGTAGTAATGCAATATTTAGAAAATGTACTCTTGTACTGTTGTTACTCAAGTACTTCTAAAAACAAGTACTTCAGTACTTTTACTTAAGTACACAACTGACTGTAATACTTTTACTTGTACTTGAGTAAAATTGAGCAAGGGGTATCTGTACTTTTACTCAAGTAATAAAGCTGTGTTCTCTGTCCGCCTCTGATTATTTCTATGCAATATTAGGCTACCTTTTGTATTTAAGTGCAGACATCATAAATACGCTCTGGTAAAATCGATGAGTTATTACACGTAACTAAAAATACAACAATCAGTGTTGTTGGGAGAGAGGCACGATATATCTGTCAGGCTGATGGTAACATATTACCTTCACTACACAGTCATGCTGAAGGAGACAGGCTTTGTAATCTACTCTCAAACAGCGCAGATAAATCCAATGCGGATTTATTTTGAAAGCGGCGATGTTACGTTGACGTATGTAAGGAAGTGGAACGAGGTGGATTGTGGTAATTGTAGTCTGCAAATGTGCCATTTTTCATGATTACAAACCTCAGCACTGCTGCAAAGATTTTATTAAAAATAGTGTTAAATGACAGAATTTATAATGCCGACAATTATGCATCGATTTCAGTCATTTATTATATTAAGCACAGTACCTGACTGTCACATAGCAGTGTGAAGCATTTAAATCGACCAAAAGATGGCACTAAAATAATGCTTTTGTCGTATATCAAGTTTACGTTGGCCCCTAGAGATTTGAGAAACACTTAAAAATATAATTGCTTTAGATGGGCTACATTTTGTCAGTTATTTTAAAGAAATACAGTATTTTCAGGGAAATAGTTAGTTAATAGTTTGTTAGTCCAGTTGTCTCACTGTAAAAATGACTGGTGTTGTTGGTAAATGCTGGTTGGTTGGACATTTCCATTCCAGATTTAATTGTAACTGTACACTCAGAAATATTTAGGCCTAAATTTAAGATTTGTGTATTTAAATTGCATAAAATTACTACCGATTTGAATTACAAAGTTTTAACAAACAAATGAATTAATGTGATGCATATATGCATTGTGGTTTCATTTTATTTACTTAAAATTTCTTGTATTTATTTGATTGAAATAATCACATTTTCAAATGAAATGCAATTAAATGTATTCGGTTAACAAGTACGTAACTATAAAACCCTGGTTATTGTGTATTTAAAATGCATTCATTTTATTAGCACATTTTATTATATTTTATTAGTTAGTGAAATCATAATTAAGAATGTAGGAAAATATTTTTTAGGCCCTAAAATTGCATAATTCATACATTCAGCACTCTTTATTAACATCACATCACAACATACCTCCTCAAAACCTGAAAATGTTTCTCACAGTTGCATGATTAAATATGTAAGATAAATGAATTAAATGAGCAATGAAGGAACACAGCAGGAACATAAAATGATGAATTATGTCAAGACTGGTTTATTTTGGAACAGTTTATTCAAATCAATGTCAGAGCTGGAGAAAGACAGATGAAGGCACATGAAAGTCAAGAATGCACCACACAAGAGGAGCACGTTTCATGTCGGATTCATCTCAATGTAAGAACGAAGGGAGGATTTCAAGATGGACATGCACTGATGGGGATCCGGCCCATGAGAGTTTAACGAGGGCAACAGACAACAATCCATCTTTCAGTGCTAAACAAATCATGGAGCACAAATCTGACTAAAGGCAATATGGGAAAACATGATGAAAACCACTCAACTGTGGTTTCATGAGTCCATTCTCCAGAAGTCATGTCATATGAGGATGTAAAGGAGAAAGATGATACAGTGTTCTACACACAGAACAAGAATGTATCTCCATCTCTCCTCTCAGGAGAGATCATAAACAAACTGTAAACAAATGTGTGACAGTACATTGGCTTTCTATTACAAAACACACACTGCGATACAAATCCGGCTCCAAGTAGTCACTAAAATCAGGGTGTACAGTATGTATCTAAAAAGAATATCTTCTGAAATTATACAAGTACAGACTGAACTACAACTTTCATCTTCTTAAAGATGTATACAATCACATGAGATGAGAACACTTCGGAAATCTGTACAGCAGTTACGTCACCATCAAGTTCCATGTCAGGAGCTGCAAGCAAAATAAATACGAACCGTAGCGTAACAATATAACAAATGTACAGTGTAATAAATCCAGGTATCAAAACCAGCGAAATAGCTGGAAATGTAGCCGTTCCATTCAATTTCTATTATAAATCTGTTTATGGTCATATTTTGCTGCCGACCAGGTCCACATTAAAACGGCACCAGCAGCACTCTATAGAAACCTTTGAACTGCAGTCATTCATTAAGTTCTTTGCGTTTTTAAATATTGTGGCTTATTTGATTGTTACAGAATCCCTAGACAAGGTGATGAAAAACAAACATTTCAATACTTTTAAGTTTGCTTGCAAAACATTAGCATTAGTTTGTAACCGCATTATGTTGCCTCAAGAAACTCAGTGTTCATTTGCAAAACTTTAGTGTTTACTTCAAGGAATTATTTTTTTTGCTCACAATACCTTTACGTTCACTTGTAAATGGTACTGCGTTTCCCCAAGAAACTTTGCATTGGCTCGCAAAATGTTGTTTTCTCACAAAGAATTATGAAACCGTTCTTTTCCCTACCTCATATTTTAATCACAAAATTTTGGAAGCAATTGCAAAAGTATTGCGTTGCTTCAAGAAACATTGCATCGCTCGCAAAACTTCTACGTTTACATGCAAAAGTACTACACTCCCCCAAGGAACTTTGCATAGCTCTTGCAAAAATTCGACTCCCAGAAAGTGATGCGATTCCCCCAAGAAACTTTGCATTCGCTTGCAAAAACTTTTCAATATCTAGCAAAACTTTTGCGTTCTCTCGCAAATTACTGAAATATAGTTTGTGGTTCTACCTCATATTTTCATCACAAACGTATTGCGAGCAAACACAAAGTTTGTTCGTGTTTAATGCCACGCCAGCTTCTGTGGCTATTTTAATGGCAAGAAAAATGTATGGCTGAATTACTTCAGGTTTCTTCTATTTATTTTTGCTAAAAACTCTTGGCTTAACCCAAAGTTTGTCAGGGAACACAAAACATTTCTGAAAGAACAACGTTTCTTGGTGAAATGCAAACTTTGAGGGAAGCAAGATCTTTGAAAAATCAACTTATTTTATTTCCTTGTCTCTTTTGGGACTCTGTAGATTGTGCTTTCAGCTACCATTAAAATGTAGTAGCTTCATTAATCATTTCACCACATTTAAATTCATTCTGTGCAGAAACAAAATCTGCAGATTCCATCTGGACTTAATCATGACTCACTGAACATTCAGATAATTGTGATACAGCATAGAAAGGAGAACGTTTTCTGACTAACATGATGAAAGCAGATTATTTGAGATGGAAAATGCTCAATGAATGACATGAAAGACTTGGGAACATAAAAATGGACATGCCATGCTCTACACTTGAACGTCTCACTTAAATCAAGCAATGAATAAGCTGTTCTGTTGATGATTTAAGCGTATTGTCACAGGGGCGCAAGGCAGTCCTGGGACGCTGGATGTTAAGGCACAGAGGTGGGCGGCCCTGCACCCTTCTCAACTACACAAAGATACAAACATCAACCATCACTCGACTTTAAGCCACAATAAACTCGCTGCCACATCATACACTTCCAAAGAATATAAAATAAGAGCATTTACCTTTTGTACAAATTAAAGATTTATTTCAAATAAATTAATTAACTTTCATAGATCGTCATAATAATAATAATAATAACAACAGCAATTAAAAACCATGACTGATTCGTTGACCCTAAACCAACACAGAGGAAGAAAAGCCACTTCTGTTGACCAAGTAAAGGCCCAAAGATATGCTGTTTGTTTTTAGAAATATGATTTTTAAATTTCGGCAAAGCAGTCAATAAAATAATAAACTGGTCTCGAAATGTTCTTAAAAGAGTTTCAAAAATCAACAGCCTAAAACCTAAAAAAAAAAAAAAATACTTTGAAACAAAAACATCTGTCGTCCCACTCGTTCATTTCTCAGCTGAAATCCAGCCGTGTTTATCTGACCCAGGGTCAGTTACAGTCCTTGACGGCAGAGCGCTGAGGACAATCTTCATCAGAAGGGGACATATTCTCCAGCATTGGTGCAGCCTTGATTCCTGAACTTCAAACCTTAATGACAGCGATGATTGCAATTCTCCACAACACAAATTTAGTGTCCGAAAACATTGTCAAAGTGTTGTTGTTTTTTCTGTACAGTAGTAGTCACATTCACACAACAGAATTCAGGGAACAGGAAAAAGTAACTCAAAGTCTGACGACAGAGGCAAAGGCGAGTAGAAGAGAAGAGACTGGCAAATCTACCAGAGGAAGATGAAATGACAAAAAAAGACTAAAAAGTAAAGTTTAACAGGTGAAGAACTTAAAGCCAGGGCTCCTTCACGCACTCTGATAATGTGAGGGTCACTCTTGATCCGCTGTAGATGCGAGCAGCACAACCCTGTCTTGGTGACCAGAAGGCCTCGTCCACTGGAGACATACAGTAGTTACCCAGGTATCCTCTTGATATGGATCTGACAAGAGATTAAAGAACATCTGTCAAGATCCAGGTAAATAAAGAACATCATCTATGCCCACCACCAAATAAAATAACACAACATGTCTAGTCTGAAGCAACACTTTTTACTGTCCAGTCAACGGTGTTCCGATTTTGGACACATGTGATTTCAGTGTCAAAACTAAACCAGGCATCCATCAAAATGTCCTTATGTGTCAGACAATGTTGACTGTTATGGCTGGTGTATGGCTTGATGCTTTATCAAAATAGCACTGAATTAGTAATAGCATTGTAATAACAATACCACCCAAATCTTCTACCGTCACTTATCAATGAGAAGTTTTGAGTGGATAAAACAGAAAAATATGATCTTTTATAAGCTAAACATTTCACCGTAATGCAGACTGTGTTGGCAATTTTGAATGCATTAAATACAACATCAAGTTTATAAGATATTCAGGAACTGCAGATATGATTCAAATGATTCACAGTAAAGGAGTTAAGAGGGAGAGAGCATTGAATGATGTGTCATTTCAGTCACACTTTAAGATCAAATTCTCGCTATTAACAGCATTAACTATTACTTTTGTCTCAAACTCCTAATTTACTGCTTATTTCGGTTAGTAAGTTAGTTATTATGTTTAGGTATTAGGTAGAATTAGAGATGTAGAATATGGTAATGCAGAATATGTCCTTTATAAGCACTAATAAAACAAACAAAATATGTTAATAGTAGGCATACTTATAAGCAACTAGTCAATAGTGAGAACTGATTCTTATGCTGAAATGTTACCGTAATGGTGTGTGTATATATATATATATATACACACACATACACACACACATATACATATACATATACACACACACACACACACACACACACACACACACACACACACACACACACACACACACAAACACAAATATATTAAAATAATAGTTACTTGTGCTGGAAATTCAATTCAAAAACAGTTTATGTAGTAAACAATCACATGGTACTGAATATTTATGACTAACTCTAATTAAAGGTACTTATTAAAGGTATTTCTTTTATTTATTAAGATTATTCTTTCCTGTTGTATTTCCCGAAAGTGACAAAGCTTCATATACAACTCCTGAATCTAAACAAAACTAATGAATAATATAATAAATTTGGCCTACAAGTGAAATCTCCACTACTATACACTAGGATAGATCCTGTCCAGCCCTAGACAGGACTAAACCAAAGGCAGCATACAGACCTCGCTAATAATTGCCCACACGGCGGAGTCCTTCTGGACCACCAGACGAACGGCCACCACAGGGTTAAACACAGGGTCAACCGTCCCCTCCGCCACTCCTTTCTCAAACTGAGCTAAAGACAGACACAAAGAAAAAAAAAAACATATGTATCTCTAAAGGGGAGACCAGAAGAGATTGTAACATTTTGTATTCAGTTATTTGCCAGACACTTCTCTCCAAAGGGACTTCTGAATAAAACAATTAATCATAAGAGAACAATAATCACTATAACCTCAGTGCCATGTTTTGAAGGTAAGCTACAAGTGCAGTACAGGAAAACGCAGTGAGAAAAAGAGAAAAAGAGAAAAAGAGAAAGAGAGAGAGAGAGAGAGAGAGAGAGAGAGAGAGAGAGAGAGAGAGAGAGAGAGAGAGAGAGAGGTTGATTGTGGTTTACTTAACGGAAAATGTGTCTTTTACAGTTGTACACAGATTGTAATGGTCTATATTGTGTGTGTACATGTATATTTCTTTATAGCTTTTAGTTTTGAAAGTGTAACTCTTACTAGGACCATGAGGTCAGCATTAATTTCAGCAAAGATGAATTACATTTATCAAAAATAACAGTAAATTTTTATGTATCGAGCAACAACCAGCATATTAGAACGATTTCTAAAGGAAACATTAAAATACACTAAAATAGTAATAAAATTCCACATTGCTATTGTATTTACTTGTTTTGATCAAATAAATGCAGTCTTGGTAAGCATAAGAATCTTAAATGTCAATTAAAATCTATACAAGTTTAGATTCAAATTCAAAAGGCATCATAAGACACACAGGGTCTAAAAAAAAAAAAAAAAAAAAAAAAAGTTAACCAATAACTAAAAAAAAGTGTTTGTTGAAAAGTGGCTTTCTCAGGCAGCAAGAAAAATGTACTGAGCATAAGTGGCTGAATAAGTGCCATCATTGTTTTATAGAGTTACAGCTCACTGGTTTCTCCTATTTGCAAGGAAGACATGACAATCATTTGCTTAAAGTGCAAAACTGCTGATTTGAGCATGAATGTAACAACTCACCAAGTTTATAGAAGCGGTCCTCTGTTCGTTTGTATTTCTCTTTGGTCCTCAATTCAGTGTCCTGCAAGAGATAACATCCTCATTTAGAAGCACTTCAAGAGCCTGTTTGAAAGGCACTAGCACTATGCTAACAATGTTAGAAACAACTGTAGGAGTAATGTTTGCATACATACCTAAAATAATAAGTAAGCCCAAACTCACAAATCCATTTAAACAAATTTAGATGCATCACCAGCCTCATTTATTCGAGGAACGTCTTCACGAACAAACATCAAAGCCCATTCGAAGGCTTTTTAAGCTCTGTATCACAGCAGGATGACAGTACGCTTCCTCATTACCGTGGTAGATCAACCTGTGATTGACTAAAATTAGCCCTGGTGGCAGCGTACACCAGAGACCTACGCCAGATATTCCTGTCAGCCTGCGGTGAGACTCTGACAAACCTGTCACCCTGGGCCTTGTTTGGACATTTAGAGGAAACCGTATGAATCTAATTGAGGATGTGTGTTTTTTATTTACCGAAAAGGGCAGGATCTCGACAGTAGCGTTCTCGATTTTATCTCCTGGATGCTCCTGGTTTCCACTGCGAAAGAGGAACCTGTCAATCAAAGGCTGATTTTTAGTGAATATGCATGTACAGACACAAACTCATGAATATTCGTGAACACGCATGTGCAAACACTGGCAGGACATGGACGAGATTGAGTCAAACTTAGCGCATCCAGAACACACAGATAAGGGGTCTCTAAATAGGCCTCTACTTGAGCTGCTAATCAAATCCAGTCACACGTAAGTAAATTGACACTTCATCTTGTTAGCACTGTTTCTACTCTACAGTTGTGCTGCTTATTATTTACTAAAATTACAGACACTTGACGACCAAAAAAAAAAGTACATAGAGGACACACTGTCATCATTTCCTAATCCTACCCATAACCAAAACGTATCAACCACCTTACATTAATAAGCAGCAAATGAGTAGTTTATTGAAGCAAATGCGATAGTTAATGGTTTGTTAATAGTGAAAACTGGACATTAAAATAAAGTGCAACTTAAAATTATAAATATATTTTCTGACATATACAGATTTGTTGCTAAAAATACAGGTCATTCTGGCAGTCCAACTAAAAATACAATGTACTGACCCGGATTGGACCTGCAAAAAAAAAAAAAAGATCTTCTAGAGTTGTGTGTCTGTTTAACAGAGCATTGTATTCCAATCAAAATCAGAAAAAAAGTCCAATCTGAATGACAATGTTCCACGTAAACACATGCCCAAACTGATTGAAATTGTGGATAAACCTGGTCTAATCCATTCACTAGGACATATAAACACTTGACAGCATTGAAAAACAAACTGGAAAGTTTTGCGCATGTGCAATGATGAAGAAATGACAATGACAAATGATGATGTTGTTGTTGTTGTTCTCTTTCCACTCATTGTCTGTGAAGTGGTGAAGGATAACGTTCCACAAGTTCATGATTCAAACTCTCATATGCAGACGTCTAGTTTTGGATACAGGAATGGCTGTTTTTACATCTCTCTCTGTCTTCTTCTAGAGTTGTGTATCTGCTCAACATTGTTTTCTCTCTCTGTCTTCCTCTCCAGAGGTTTTTGGTTGCAGAGGCTTATTTTAGAAGCTTCTCATTAGCCACCTCTACTCTCCTGTGAGGACAGTGAGACATGGAGATGTGTGAATGATGTCTTCTGGTTAGAGCTCTCTGACAGCGTGCGAACATCACTTTTAGGAGAGGGTGAAGATTACAGAAAGAAATCATTTGTGTGTTTGTAGGTGCATGTGAACAGTTTATTAAATAAATAGAGAAAAATTCAATACTGGTCCCTCAAATGTCCTCTCACACTGGCTCTAGGTCATTGGGCCATAATTATAAATCAATCCCTGTCTGTGTGTGTGTGTGTGCGCGCACTTCTCTCTCAGTCGTCCTGAGACAAACTGACCTTTCTATGTTGACGGGCCGATCAAACTTGAACAGGACGTAGTCTCCAGCCATTGGAGTAATGGCCCAGAAGAAGTCTTCACCCAAGTAGGTTTTCTCAAGTGTATGACCTTGATACACTTTAAGAGAGGTGGACACCTCCGCCGGCGGGTTCACGTGAATCTTATGCAGCAGAGGTTTCAGGAAATCTTTATCCTAACACAGCAGAAAACAAAGTTAACAGGAAGTGCAGCTGATGGCTGGCCTGATTTACAACATTACTTAATAGTAAAAACAGCAAGCAAAATTAATTAAAAGGTCAGTTATTCAAGAAAAAAGATTCTTTGGTACAAGAAAACAGGATGGGGGGTAAAACAAGATGTTATAAGATAATAGGAAGCTGTAGCAAGTTTGTGTGGAAGAGAATCAGAAACTCCTAGAGTACTTTTAAGAGTAAGAGGAATGATTTGACAGTTGTTCAAAGTCATGAAGAGCCAGTAATAACATCCTCATCTCAGATGATCTGATCACAAGCGGTTAGCAATACATACAGGAGTAACTGGGATCCAACATGTTTTGGACAAAAATCACTAAAACTACATTTCTAGTGTAAACCATAATGTGTCCCAAATAACAAATGAATGACTAGCTTGTTGAACATCTAAGGGTTTTAAAATGTGCTGGTTAGGTCACCCAAGGAGGATGTTTATAACAAGTGTAAACAACCCTCATGAACTAAAGGTTACCGTGAGTTTCTGGATTTTCCCAGCAAGGGAGGAGTGCAGGCCTACGTGCTGAAACAAAGAGGGCCTGAAACGAATGCGCAGACTCGACTTCTGCCTCTCACAGTGTTTCTGGAGAGAAAAAGAATGAGGAGGCCAAATTACGTTAGATTGTGAGAAAAAAGTAACAAATATAGTTAAAAAAAAAGAAATCTAGATAGAGACATAACGTGGCTGTCTGTAGAGAGGAAGAAAGATCTGAAAAACACGATCACATTGTGTTCTCACTCAAGAGGTGTGAAAAGCCTCTTAATGCCTGACGCACCACAGCCGAGGAGAGTTCAAGTCACACACACACACACACACACACACACACACACACACACACACACACACACACACACACACACACTTGCAGTCTTTAGTATTAACTTACGGCATCTTTCTCTGGGTTGCATACTTTGACCCAGAGTATGTGATCCAGCAGCCAATCAATGGGCTTTTCCTTATAAAACATGAAGATAAACTCCACAATAAGATTTAGATCTGGGGCTTGGAACATCTTACCTGAAAGCGAAAAAAAAATAAAAAAAAACACAAATTAAAAAGACTACCATTAAAAACTTTAGGGTTGTAAAGATTTTTAAATAGGTTTCTTATTCTCACCAAGACTGCATTTATTTGATAAGAAATATGACAAATTTGTAGTACTGTGAAATATTATTATAAATAAAGGTTTTCAATTATAATATATTTCAAAATGTAATTTATTCTAGTGATGGCAAAGCTGACTTATCAGCAGACATTACTCTAGTCTTCAGTGTCAAATGAGTTAATGCATCCTTGCCGAGTAAAAGTATATATAACCAGAAAGTCGTAAAGGGATAGTTCACCCAAAAATGAAAATTCTGTCATTAATTACTCACCCTCATGTCATTCCAAACCTGTAAGACCTTTGTTTAACTTTGTATCACAAATGAAGATATATTTGATGAAATCTGAGAGCTCTCTGATCCTCCATAGACAGCAACACAACTACCACGATTCAAGGCACAGACACATTAGTAAGGACAAAGTTAAAACAGTCCATGTGACATTAGTGGTGCAACCTTAATGTTATAAAACTGAAAAACTTTTTTTTTTTGCAAAGAAAACAATAAAACCCCCCACTATAAATCAATAATTTCTTCACTTCCCTTTCGGTGTTCACAACAGCGCGACACGCGTGTGATGCTGCTAACACAGGAGCCGGCGTTCTGACATGGATGTGCTGCGCCTTGTTTACAAGCACAGGAATGAACAAACATGGTGGTACTCTCGTGAACACGCATCAAAGACTGACTGAAGACTGAATAAAGTTGTAATTGTTTTCTTTAAACTTAAAAAAAAATTTGAGTAGCTTTATAAAATTATAGTTGAACCACTGATGTCACATGGACTATTTTAACCATGTCCTTACTACCTTTCTGGGCCTTGAATGTATCAGTTGCATTGCTGTCTATGCAGGGTCAGAAAGCTCTCTGATTTCATCAAAAATCTCTTAATTTGTTTTCTGAAGATGAACGAAGGTCTTACGGGTTTGGATCAACATCAGGGTCAGTAATTAATGACAATTTTCATTTTTTGGTGAGCTATCCCTTTAAACAAAGACATATAAATTCGGTCATCATTTACTTCAGAGGGACACAAAAGGAGAAATTCTGAAGAATATTATAGAGACTAATTTTATGGTGCTTTTTGGGGGCTTGATTGCTCTTTTATTCTGTGACTCCACTGTATTTCAAAAGATCAGTAAGAACATTTTTAATCTCTCATGGAAGGACAAAAGTCATACAGGTTTGGAACAACAGGAAGATGAGTAAATGATGACAGTAACTCATATAATCAAAGTGATATTTGAATAGCTGGACAAGTATGAAAAATATACATTTAAAAATATAGATATTAAAAATACAGAAGTCACACCAATGAAGCCCAGCTGTGAAAACTCAAGAATCATCCAGTCCTCAGTGGCGAGTTGTAGGGCAAAGTTTTTCATGGTGGCAAAATAGTTGGGCTTGGCAACGATGTCGTCCTCTAACTGTTAAAACAACAGGAAACAGATATCGATCACACAGAACAGCTCATAAACCAGATAAACTTTCACACATGCCGCACCTACTAAAAATACCACATCCAACAATCAACCTGAAGAATGTGAAAGATGAAAAAGAAAATCACACTTCACACACAGACACTCTTACCACCAACAGAAGTACAGACAGACACTAAAGCAAAGCTAAAGCATGTTGTCCTATACTCTTGAAAAACATGAAAGCAATACCTTTCCCCTCTCCTAAGAGAGCACAGCGTGTATTGAGAGCACAAAGACATGGAGACACTAGAGAGATTTATTGGCACAGCAAAGAAAAAAAAAAGAATGAAAACATTCAGTATAGTCCTACACCACAGACAGAGAGAAGCACATGAGAATGAGAAAGACATGAACATGGAATGACATAAATGAACATTATTTGGATGCGTTTCTGTCTTAGGAAACATGGAAATATTAGAAAGATACAAAATACACAAAATAGACTATTGTTAAAAAGGTTTGGGGTTGGTACGATTTTTATTTTATAATTTTTTGTTGTTGTTTTTTAAAGTTTCTTATGCATTTATTTGATCAAAATGCAGTAAAATCAATACAATTGCGAAATAATATTACAATTTAAAATGTCCTATTGCAATATATTTTAAAATGTAATTTATTCTTGTAATGATGAAGCTGAATTTTCAGCAGCCATTACTCCAGTCTTCAGTGTCACATGATAAATCATTAGTCGATCACTGTCACGCTATGAATCTTTTCAAATGTTAAAAACGATTTCACTTCTTAATATCGCTATGACAAAACTGCTAATTTGAACAGAGAGCTAAAAGAGCAGCATTTATTTGAAACAAATCTTTCGTAAAATTACAACTGTCTTTACTCTCACTTTTGATCATATTACTACTTCAATAAATGTTTTAATTTTCTTTTCTCTCTCTTTTTTTTTAAATAACTAAAAAGTAAAATCTTACTAACCCCAAACACTTGAAAGATAGTGTAAATGTAATAAAATAAATTAAAATAAAGCTTTTCATCAAGAACAACTGAAAAAGTAGGAAAACATCCCATCAGCCTCTCTTCACAAGCGTGATGTTAAATGACAGGTTAAAAGACTTGTGTGAAAGGATAAATATTTAACAATCTGAAACCAGTATAAATAGAAAACCACATTTATTAATTTATATTATTTCCATTATGCTCACTCTAACAGATTTGCTGAAACAGGGCTCTAGACTCATTCTACCCACTGGTCGCTCTTTTAACTTTCGACTAACTCGGTCAACTAACTTTCTCAGTTGGTTGCAGGAGCACATAATTTGGTCGCCTTTTTTTCTGCTTCAACAGGATTAATCAATGCATGCTGGTTAACTTTCAGCATAGTTTACAGTTATATGAAAACGAAAGTGGTTAACATTCAACGTCCTTGTTCATCAGTAGTATTTGTGATTAGAATTTTGTGAATAGGAATTCCTCTTTTGCTGTGTTATAAGCCAGGCTTCGAATGCTTTCACCTTCGAATTCGCAATCTTAATGTCATGTTTTACAAGAAATGATAATTTATGGATTCATTGTTATTCCTGAAGACCAACAATAAAACTGTAGGCTACAATGACAAACTACCTTACTAGGGCTGGGATAAACGATTATTTTTTAAACGATTAATCTAGCGATTATTTTTTCGATGCATCGATTAATCTAACGATTAATTTTCCGGACCGATTTGATTTCGATTATCTCCCCATTAATTGACTACTAACAATTTATACATGTTGATTTACAAATCTGAATGAAAAAAAAAACAAATTCCTTAACATTGCAATATATGTTTATTGCTCTTAAAATTACAAAATAAAAGACTGACTAAGAATGCATTACTTTGCACTTGTATAGAGATAGCATTCAATAAAACCCTGAAGCCTTGAAAACACATAGCTTACTGAAACAAGCTTACTGAACACATAGGGCCTAGCTTGCTGAAAAAATAAGTTCTTTCAGATGAAAATAACAACAACTTGATGTCTAGAATTCAATAAAAAAGGTCACCCAAAATACTTGTTTAGAGCAATTGAAAGAATACAGTATGTAAATGTAAACTTGAGGGCTTTAAGCTAATACAGAGAGTGCTTTTACAAAAAAAAAAAAAAAAATTAACAGTGGGAGCCAGCAGCCTGTCATAGAGAAAAAAAATCTCCGAATGCTCCACGTGAAACTTTGGCGTTCCGCCCTTTTTCTATCGTGTCTAATGATTTTGGTTAATATGCACAAGGGAGGGAGAGAGCAAGAAGCGCTCGTGTAGTTTGAAGACTGTGAGTGCGCGTGTAACTTTGGTGTTTCGCCCTTTTTCTATCGTGTTTAATGATTTTGATTAATATGCACAAGGGAGGGAGAGAGCAAGAAGCGCTCGTTTTGTTTGAAGACTGTGAGTGCGCCCGCAGCCGGGGCTCTCTCTCGTACGCGCCCTGTCACTGTCACTCACCGATCAAATAAGGCTTTGACAGCCGCCAAAAAATAAAGATCAATGCAGAAAAACCCCTGGATTGGTTATATAACGTTGGACAGAATGTTGATCCGGCCATCGCGTATATTCAGCGCACATAAGGTAAAGGTTTTGCAAACGTTTTTTAGAGAAATAAAAACAGGTCGACGAATCGATGCGCATATTTTGCGTCGACGTATTTTTTGCGTCGACGTCATCAATGACCTCGACGCGTTGTCCCAGCCCTATATCTTACATAACGTTTATTGACAAAAACGAATAATACAAGGCATGGTATACACCACATGCCGACTAATAAATTACAGAATGTTTAGCAAACACTGAGGAATCAAATAAATGAATTAAAAATTTAAATAAATCCTTCATAGCGTAGTGTGAAAAGCTTTTCAAAATGAAAACAAAAAGAAAAGTAAAACTAAACTGGCTGTTGGTGACAGCTTGCATCTTTTTTTTCCCCACAAGAATACCAACATGTTCACCTAATGCTTTTCATGTTTGTTTGTCCAGCAGAGAGAAACAAATAAGTGGTGTCAAGTTTAGCATTACGCCGCATTCAATCTGCTGCAACCATGTACAGCTGCTCTAACCGTCGCAAATTCTTTCCCCCGATTATATTCCCAGCTGTAAAATCATTATCACTTCATAAAAACAGAAATCACAAAACCAAGCCATGTTCCCATGACAACTGCTACAGAGCCAAAGTGTGTCTTTAGGGTATATCCAGATACACGAGGAACCACAGCAAACCCTAAACTGAGAACTTTTGGGGTACTTGTCTCTGTCTGAAGAGCTTCCAGTGGGGATCTGGCACACTTGCTGGAAACCTACACTGAAATATACACCGCTTGGGAAGCCGACTGAAAGCGGACAATTCAATCAAAGGTTGAAATTTAGGTTTAGGTTTAACACTGGTCTTAACTGTTCAACTTCATGTCTTTGTGTGATATGCTGTTAATTAGCAAATGCAGAACTTTCGATTCGACTCTCCAGTCTGCATACATTTATGCAGTATGCATTTACAGCAATTAACGTATTGTAAAGAAAAGTTATATCCATTTTTAACTGCTACTGGAAGTAAACTTGGTTAACTTGGTAACAGTGTGGGAATATCATGAATGGAGAAGTAACATCAGTAAAAGCACTTTTAAACTTCAAAACAACAACACAGAATTCAGTGTTATTTTAGCATTATTTATGTATGATTATATTTTAAGCTATAAGCTTTTATTTTCATATTTTCAGTTTTAATCTTAATTGATGTTTTTGTAATTCTGTTATATACACTTTAGTTTTTTTTACGTTAGTTGCCAGGTCTAATTTCCATTTAAGTGTTTTGAGTTTTTCATTTAATATGTATGTTTATATCAGCTTTATTTTAATGAACAAAAATTATTTTATAATACTTTCAAGTTTGACAACTGCTTAAAATAAACTGCTTAAAATAAAGATAATTATATTTGATAGCACTTAAAGCCTTTATGTATAATACATTATATAGGGTTATTGCAGTGTATAATACATTAAAATTATCCATAATATGCATTGTAATTCATTATATCTTGTCGTTAATAACCAAACTTTAAAATGCAATGTTATTTAAGTGTTATAATGTATTAACTATGGTTACAATTATTCATGAGCTAATACAACACTTAAACCAATAGTCCTAAATGCCACGTGTGAATTGAACTGTAAAGTAACATAAGAAAATGCATATTCATTTTAAGATTCGCTAAAGAGCACATTTATTGCTGTTATTAAATAAGTAATTTTTGAAAAGATTAACTTTAAGAGAATGTAAGATAATGGATAGACATTAGTTTCAAAAACGTTTTGATAATCATATCGGTGATATAACGGTTTCAGAGTTAAAATTCTTTCTGCAATATTTAGTTTGTTTATTATGCGGAAAAGGCTATGAGAAAGTCATGCGTAGGTCGCTTTACCCAAAGTGTAAACACTTTGACGCTTTCAAAACATTGCTCTGTTTCTATTTGTATCCTGACCAGCCACACTGACTCAACCAATGGTGTGAGTTTACCGACCAATAGCAGACAGGGGAGTGAAAAGTCATTTGATTTTTAATTATGTTAAGTAATGCTAGTGGTGCAGACATTACACGCTTAACCTTTAAACTTGTAATTTGATTACCTGGACATAATAGACCCCTTTGTTCACAGCATACATCATTAGAAAGGAATAGTCCAAGTTCTGCTTGGTCCTCCATCTACAAAGACACAAAAACATGTTAAGAAAAGGGAGACGCCAGTAATCTAAAAGCAAAGGTTTAATGTACAAGTTAACGGGTTGATGAGTCGGCTAACTGACTGGGAGTGAAATTCTAGATGTCAAGCATATGACGAGTGTGCCTGACATTGACAGAAAACAGAAACCTACACAGCCGGAACGCTAAATAAGGGTTGGATGAGTCTATAAACAAAAACACATCACTCACACATACTCAATATAAGCATTGTTATTCATTTGTCCTTTCGGTAAAGGGTTCAGAAAAGAAAGACATAAATATTCAAAAAGGACAAAGAATATTAAATATTATGGGCATCAAAGCCACTCATTTCCTTTGATCAAACTGACTTTGTAAAGTGCATGAGAGTAGAGAGAGTTTGTGGAACAGAATAAGAACTCAGATGCTCAACACACACACACACACACACACACACGTCAGATGGCATCATTGGGAACAACTTTATAGCAAGTGGTTTCACTGGCAATGGCCTTGATTGTGCGAAATCAACACTAAAGCACAAAAACCAAACGAGAGTAAAAATTTAACTTTAGTCAAATAGGCAATAATTTTTATAAGGAATTGCAACATAATGAATAATTTAAACAACTGTAAGAAAGATAAGCTGAACCTTACTTAAAAAAAAATCAATTATTTAATTATTTGATAAAAAAATGCAATAAAAACAGGAATATTGTGAAATATTACAATTTAAAAGAACTGTTTACTATTTTAACTAGGGATGTGACGAGATCTTGTGGCACGAAATCGACTGGTCTCGCGAGAACGTGACGATAATCCTCCCAAAACAATTTACAGTATTTACATAAGAGCTGCAAGATTAATCGTTTAAGGACGGCGATCTCAATTTAAACACCCACGCGATCTTATTCCTGAATGACAATGATTCAGCTATGTCTATTATGACTGTTTAACATCGCGAGTGTCAGTGGAGCGTGAGAAGCACGTTTAGCTGCTAACGTTACCCATGTTAATGAATCATTCATGCTGCAGGTGATCCAGAAAGAGCAACACAAACAATCTTTTCAACCACACATCATTTATGTGTTACAGACATTTAGATAATGGGAGTACTGGGATAAATGTTTATAGTATGGGTATAAACACTTATTCTCTCTAAAGTAGCAATCAAAACAAAAGTATCTTAACACACTAAACACGTGTATGTATTAACACAATATCCTCTTCCGTCACGAGGTTGAGACAACTGCCAGTTTAGGAAAATAATTATTTGTCATGGAATCGTTCATTCAAAAGATTATAATTGTGAAACAGGGCTTTATGAATTAAGGCACGGACTCCATTTAATTATTTCTATTTTCTTCAAATGAATACATTAAAAAAGGCTTAATCAATAAACATTTTGTCAGAACCACTAGTAAATTGTTATTTTGTTTAGTTTTCTAATCTTTTTTTTTTCTTTAGAATCGTGATCACCAATGTATAGGCCTATACATAAAAAAAACATGATTCTCAATTAATCCAGAATCTTGCAGCGCTAGTTTACGTGTTGTTTATTGCTGCATAATATAATTCATTAAAATAGAACAAGTTGATTTTAAAATGCACATTCATTTTTTACATTTTGTTTTCAGTTCAATAAAATACAAATTTTCCCTATATATATATATATATATATATATATATTTCATCATAGAGGATTTCTTCAAATAAAAATAAAAAAAGTCTAAAAAGTTAAAATCTTGTCTCGTTTATTCTCGTGAACCCAGTCTCATGTCTCATCTCGTGTGGGATAAGTGTCTTGTCACACCCCTAATTTTAACATTTTAAAATGCTATTTATTTCTATGAAGATAAAGCTATATTTTCAGCAGTAATGACTCCAGTCTTCAGAGTCACATGATTCTTCAGAAATCATTCTAATACGCTGATTTGCTAAAATAAACATTCCTGAATATTACCAATGTTGAGTTAACAACAGTTGGCCTGATTTTTTGATGAACAAAGTTTTCTTAAAAACATTTGTAACTGCCTTTTTAGTGAATAATTAAGTAATAATTGTTTTAAATAACATATAAGAACACACTTTAGAATGGTAGTGTATGTTTGTAAAATATTGTTTACTTACTGCTCTAACATTTTTTTTTACAAATTAACTGCCATATAGTTACATTCGTAAAAACTTGTATACAGAATTTAGAAATTGCTGAAGGCTGCATGGCTCTGAATGAATTTAATATGTTAAACAAAGGTGTGTGTTGAATAGCATATCTATAAATATTTCTCTGGTATTTAAATTGGTATTGAGAATAATAATATTCGGCATTGGCAAAGACTATTTTTCAGTTGTGTCAACCCTAGGACAGAATCAGAGTTATGAAAGAGAGAGCATGATACCAAAAGACAGAAGAGGCAGTGAAAGAAAGAGATGCCCAGAGTGATAGAGATTAAATTGAGACAGCTGTGGATGAAAGATTTATGGAGAGCAGGAGAAGAGAAGAGAGGTTCTTTTAGGACAGAGAGAAAGAGGAGGAAGGAAGTAATGAAGGAATGAGTCGATGTCTTTGACCTTGAGCTTACTGGCTTCCCATGCCTCTCGCTCGGTCTTTCTCTCCAGAAAATCTCACTGACATCTCTCCCTCTCTAATCACATTTGTGACAGTAAATCAACTCTGACTCAGCCACTGAAATATGAGATCCGGGCTAATCAAAACTTTATTTCAGCTTCACCACAAAAATCTCTTTGAGCACATCAACTCACCACAGCAACAGCCAGCACAACCATATGACAGACTGCAATCAATACACCTACACACACCACCTGTCAACCGCTTGAACATGCTCCACTGAAGATAAATGCTTGAATTAGTTTTGTAGAAAGATATCAAGATATCAATCAAGATATTTTACATGAAGTATGCTTAAAATGGTTACAATATTTAAGGGCCTACACAATTCCCCACTTATAGTTTTGATTATTTGCCTTATATCCTAAAATACGGAAACAGTAATAATAAATAGATGTGTCCAATTCTTTGATTGGAAGCGTATATGGGCTTAAAGGAACACTCCACCGTTTTTTGAAATAGGGCTTATTCACATTATTTCCTACATTTAGATAGGTGGGCAAATGCATTTTTTGCGTCAGTGCATGCATTGTTTTAGTTTGACTGGGTCGGCGTTAGCTTAGCTTAGCACAATGAATGGAATCCTTTGTTGCCAGCTAGCATGGCCTGAGTAAAAGTGATCAAAAAAAAAAAAAAAACACCTAATTACTTCTTGTGGCCTGCGTATTCATAACGAGTACAAATAGCGATCCAGATTAACACTAGGCGATTTCCTAGGCAGATATTGACTTGGGACTATATTATGGGGAAGCACAGGCGAAGCACTGCTGCTTAGGCGAAGCACTGCTACTTTGGCGCAGAGATATCACACAACACATGAAATCCCACGACTTCCATCAACATACCGGCGTGAATAGTAGCTACCTGGCTATTTTCCTTACAGTACACGAATGGCGATGAACATGGCTGATTTTGAGAGAGACGAAGAGGGTGACTTCTCAGACAGTCAAGAACCAGAACCATACCTATTTGAACCAGAGTTTACAGAAGACGAACTGCGTGCTTTGGAAATAGAACGACAGGAGGAGGAGGTTGCGATCGCTCGTGATGAGAGCCAACATGAACTGGTGGTGTGAATGTGGGGGAATATGCCAATCTATGCCGACGGAAATAGAGTGTCTATGCTGTAGAGAGTGGGACATGTTTTTGCCATTGATGACCAGGCTCAACACGTCAGATCAAGATGAGCGTGCCCGAAGTTGTGTCACATCTACAGAGGATTTCACGGCGCTGATCCATTCTGCAGTATTCGATTTTTTTTCCAGTGTGACAAAGTGAACTGAAAAAAAATTCCCCACGCCGAATGGACCAAATGGACAGCTGTCCACAGAGTAAGTGATTATTTTAATCATGACGCATGTATAGATCGACCCATATTATAGCTGTATTCACATAGAGTTGATGTTTTCACAGGCAATATAGGTTATATAGGAAGAGAAATAAAAAACTTACATGTGCACTTTGTTCTTCCTGTGTTTTCAAAGTAGTCCTCTGGTGCAAAATGTTCTTCGCAAACACGATACTGCTTTATTTTGTTGAGAGGCGTTGAACTACAGATCTCCAGAGCTGCTAGCCATTTATTTCTCAGTTCCACATTAGATGGAACTCTGTGAAACATTATATTCGTGTATGTCCTTTGCTTGTTCTCACAACCTTTTGCTATGCAGGTAATAACCATGTTTGCTGTAACTTCTCAAAATAAATCATCCAAAAGCGAAGACACTCGGTGCAGGTCACGCCGGTATGTTCTTCTTCTTCTGTTTTTTTTTGACGCGTTGCACGCCGGTATGTTGACGGAATTCGTGGGATTTCATGTGTTGCGTGATATATCGGAGTATTGTTTCAAATAAAAGTAAATTGAGTACAGTATGCCAAAAAAAGTGTCCAGACAGCAAACAATATTCAATTAAGTATGCATACACACACACATATATACAGTGTTGGGGAGTAACTAGTTACATGTAACGGCGTTACGGAATTTAATTACAAAATTAATGTAACTGTAATTACTTACAGTTACTAAGAAAAAATGAGTAATTAAATTACAGTTACTTATGAAATTTTTAACGATTACAAAGGGGATTACATTTGAATATTTACACACATACAGATTTAACGTATTTCTTTCCCAAATTGCACTGACTATTCTGAGACATACCGCCCTAATAATTTCCGGGATGTGGAAACACAGTCTGGTTCGTAGAATCCAGTCTTAAAAACGGAATGCCTAACGCGGACGGAATATGCCACATTTTGGATGACTAAATCAAAAGTAGGTCAGTACACTTGAATCAAAACATGACATGGACTAGTGTCTGTGAATATTAAGTCCCAAAAATGCAATATATGACTTGCACATTCTGCGTGTCTGTGGAAATCAGGCGCGGACTGAACACCGGGAGAACCGGGACAATTCCCGGTGGCCTGGCAGCCGATTTTGCCCGCTATTTAATATCATTATTGTATAATTGCCTGCCGAATGTACTAAAGCGATCATTTGCGAATCCACCATTTGATAATTAAATCTCTAATAAATCATGAATTGTTAGTCATGACTCGCGCGCTCTCCGCGCCTCCGCTAAACGGTTTGGATCAGACTCAGAGTAATCAATGCGAGAGAGAGAGAGAGAGAGAGAGAGAGAGAGAGAGAGCGCGAGAGAGAGAATAGAGAGAGAGAGAGAGCGAGAATAGAGTGGAGTGTGGAAGCGCACAGCTGGAGCAGAGAAGCAGAACTAGTGTTCAGGGTTTCAGGTCAGTTTCATCTGTAAAGATGCTTTTTTGTCTTTGTTTTTTTATTTATTTAATCAAGCAGCAGCACGTTGCTCATCAGTCATCACTCAAAATACTATATAAAGGACATCATTATTATCTGTTGTAATGTTACAGTAGTAATTTGGCTGAAAAACAGATCAGATTTTTTTTTATAGGTTTAGGGGGAGCTACGGACAGACAACAACACAACCCTTACGAAAATTAATGTTTTAATATATTTCTATAAATCCAGAGAAAATAGTTACTATTGTTTAACTGTGATAACCAAAAATTTAAAATGATTTTACAAATTGAGTTATTTAAAAATAAATACAAATCCATTTGCAAAAAACAAAACAAAACAAGGTTATTGTATATAGGCTAAAAAAAAGCACGGTCAATTTTTGTAAGGAAAACATGACTCGTGTACAGTATTAGGATTTTTCTATAAAGATATTGTAGTATTGTAGAGTATTGTATTGTAAAGTATAGTTTTGTTCAATCTTGAGTATTAAAGTCATGAGAGAGATGGATAACAGGGCAAAATAAAGAGACTGAAGAGAAAAATGGAAGTGAAGGTGCAGTTCAGGAGAGAACTTTTAATTATTTTGCATGTCCCCAAATTAAAGATTTAAACCTTTTTTTATGTCAGATCCATACCAAAAATAGTTTTGTCCGTGAATTTGTTTATATGAGTTTGAATTTTCCAGTCTGAATTTTTTTCCCAGTCCACCCCTTCTGTAAATTAATTGCAAAGACATGGTTTCATTTACTACAAATAGGCCTACTGAAGCTCGCAGTGTTTTCAACCTCTGCTGCCTCAATATAGGAGTACACGAGCACATAAACATAATTTCTAGAACTGCTCTGTGTCACTTCATGTGCATTTTACTTATTTTGAGAAAACTATCATCATATCATATACAAAGAGACAGCAGTTTAAAAAAACACCAATGTTTCAGGAGTTTAGTACACAGAATACGTCACATGCTTATTAGATAACTGTATTTCAGTTGATGTATATGCTTTTATTTATTATTCTTTAATTTTCAAATTTAGAAAAGTAATCAAAAAGTACTCAAAAGTAATTAGTTACATTACTTTAATAAAGTAATTGAAAAAGTTACACTACTATTACATTTTAAACAGGGTAACTTGTAATCTGTAACCTATTACATTTCCAAAGTAACCTTCCCAACACTGCATATACACACACACACACACACACACACAGAACAAAATTATAAATGCAACACTTGTTTTTGCCCACATTTTTCATGAGCTGAACTCAAAGGTCTAAGACAAATATGTCTAAATCTGTGTTAGTGAGCACTTCTCCTTTGGAGAGATAATCCATCCACCTCACAGGAGTGGCATATCAACATGCTGATTAGACAGTATATATATGTGTGTGTGTGTGTGTCTGTGTCTGTGTCTGTGTGTGTGTGTGTTTTGAGAAACATACTACTGTTCAAAAGTTTGGGGTCAGTAAGATTTGTTTGTTTTTTTTAAGTAAATTAATACTTTTATTTAGTGAGAATGCATTAAATTGATCAAAGTGACAGTAAAGAAATTTATATTGCTACAAATTATATCTATTTCAAACTTATTTGGTTAGAATTTTCTATTTATTAAAGAATCTTAAAAAAAACATAAAAAAACAACATACATATATACAGTGTTTGGAATAACACCGTTTAAAAGAACGGCGTTAGGTAACGACGTTATTTTTTCAGTAACGGGGTAAACTAATTACTTTTCCCGTCATTACAACGCCGTTAATATTACTGGACGTTAAATACGGTGCATTACTATGCATTGATTTAATATACTATGTAATCCGAACGCACCCCTGGCTCACACAGCGAGTGAGCAGGTGGGTTAATAACGAGATAAGCGATTATGTTTATGCGATTATGCGCCAGTGTTTTTACGCTAGCGGCGCCAAACACACACACACACACACACACACACACACACAGCTAGCTAAACAGAGATTCACAGTAGCGCCAGAAAGGCAAGTTATTAGCAATCCGATGAAATGTTGGCATTTTCAAGGTGGAAATATAAGCACTACTTCAAATTCATTGTAGTCAAAGGAAAGAACGTGCATGTAATGTGATACACACTTATCTACAAAGCTAGTGGCCAAAAACACTTTTTCTTACAAAGATAATACTTGAAGTGCAGGATAAAACTCTTGCTGTCTGTTGATGTGCAATAAATATCCAAAGTTATGTACGAACACCTGTCTGTTCTACTCATTTTAACTGACTTGTGAAAACTGCTAAAAAAAAAATAAATATTTTCTTTGACACATAGCAACTTTTTTTTTTTACAGTAACGCAAATAGTTACATTCCCTGGTAACGAGTCACTTTTATTATAGGGTAATTCAGTTACTAACCCAGTTACTTTTTGGAACAAGTAGTGAGTAACTATAACTAAATTACTTTTTTAAAGTAACGTTCCCAACAGTGCATATATATATCATGGTTTCCACAAAAATATTAAGCAGCACAACTGTTCTCAGCATTGCTAATAATAATAAATATTTACTGAGCAGCAAATCAGAATATCAGATTGATTTCTGAAGGATCATGTGACACTGAAGACTGAAGAAGTGATGCTGAAAATTAGGTCACTTGTAAATAATAAATTTTTCGTTATGCTAACATTTTACTACCGTTTTATTATATACCCAGAAGTATTTACTGTCCCACACAGTCTATTAGTGTTTTGTAGAAGTATGTGGCTCCTGAAGAGCATAATATTCCTAAATACTTACTTCACCCTCTCCTTTGAGTCACCAAAGGTCTCTTTCAGGTTGATGAGGTCTGGATAGTAGCTGGCAGGGGGAGATATGACCTCCAGTAACCCAGAATTCAGCTCTGTGTAGAACCTGATGGACAATGACAGTCAACAACAACAGTTAACAAGGCATCAGAACCACAAGGTTAAATGTACAACTGAGATCATAACTTAATCTTGAGGAAGTTCAGTGTGGCAAAAGAAAAAGCAACTTACTCTTTTTCAAGGCCTGCAACCACACTGTTTACGTAATCTATGTCCGTCTGTGAGGAAACAAACAAAGCACTGGTTAGCACAGACTCGGCACAAATACAGGTGCAGTAACTACTAAGTAAATACACCAGCAGCTCCTGACAGCCTGGAAAAATATGGGAATTGGAGTGACTCTGCTCTGGGCTGTTTGTTATCTCGGTGAGAAGGACGAATCGTCTTTTCTTCACCCTACAACATCTGTGGATGCAAGTGCTGTAAAACTGCAGTGCGTGATGTGGGAAGGGTTATCCTCTCTCCCTGGCTCACACGTGTGCTGGGGTGACACAAGAGCCTCATTAGAGGGTCTTTAGATGCACCGCCACTGGTTGTTTCCGCTTTATTAAAGCACTCCAACTAATTACTGTACTACCGTTGTTACAGAAAACCACAAGAATAGCTGATGACTGATCACACAGAAAACATCAGTTACCAGACATAACCACAGCCCACAGACACTGAGTCAGGTACAAAAACACTGTAGCGCAGGCTGGAGGAAAACTACTACATTTATTATGCCAAGTCTGCTGATGTATAGAAAACACTGTACTGTTAGGGGTTAAGCTGCACCTAACCTTTTTCCTGTTTATACAGACTCCTTTTTAATCAGTCAATTAATCTAACATAACAGCCCACTGTAACACAGTAACTATATTCCTATTATAAATATTTAATGCAGAAATATTGTAACTTAAGAATGATAAAAAAAAACAACATATTGCCTCCATTTATTTTTCCGTTTTTTAACCCAGGAATGAAACCCAGAAAATGCAGTTTATTCTTTAAATGGCTCTAACTCTCATGAGTAAAACAAGCAAACTCATTTTCCTTATTCAAAATTCCTATTTCATTACAAATCTTAAAAAAAAAAAAAAAAATTATATACAGCTTGTTATTTGTAATGTAGTATAAATGCTTTTATTTCTAGTATGGGTGGGCACGGATAGTAGAACATTCGAATAATTATTCGATAAATAAAAATGATATTCGAATTTTCAAAAAAAAAAAAAAAAAAAAAAAAAGTTCACAATAAAACCTAATTTGGTCACTTTCTGTGATTCTCCACGGCATATTTGAAATTGTATGCAAGCAAAAAATAATTAATTAATGAATAAGGGGCCGTTCACATATTGCGCCTAAAAACACGTGGAAAACGCTAGGCGCGCCGCTTTCTCCTTCTTTCCAAAGCGCTCTGGGCAGAAGCAATCCTGAGGCGTCTGCTGTTGCTAAGCAACAATGACGCGCTCTCTCCATGAAGACGCGGAAATTTCAGCAAAGGATAAATGGATTTGCAGCACAAAAAAATGCTTTTAGTAGCTCTGCTACTAAATTGGTTTCAAATGGCAATCCATATATAGCTATGGTCAGCTGTTCCTTCATCTTGGCTGAGCTTTCAACGTTGTTGAAAGGAAGCAAGATGGCGCTGCACATGGCTGCTTCAGTGCTTGGCTCTCCAGTGTTTGTACTGTTTTTGTTCGTTTTTCCTGTTTTTTGTTTAACAAACACGATCAGTTTCACCAGGGATGAACTGTTGAACATTCGGCAGAACACACCACAAGATCTTTTACCGGATTTAAATTATTCAGACGTTTTGCTGAACATTGTTATCGGAGGAACAGCGGCGCTGATCAAACGCTTCAGGACGCGCAGACGGGGAAAGCGAGCGGGAGCACTCGTCAGACTCAGGAAGTGCAGATTTCGAACGCCGTTGCCTAGCATCCATCTGGCAGAATCAACGGGGAAATCGGCGGCAGGATATGCTTTTACATCAATGAACGGTGGTGTACAGATGTAACTGTGTTAAAGAAGATGTGCTGTCCTGATCTAGAAATGCAGTTTGTCAACTGCAAGCCGTTCTATTCGCCGCGGGAGTTTCACTCGTTCATTCTGGTGAGTGTTTACTAGAGTTGTTCCGATTCCGATACTAGTATCGGAAATATCTCCGATACCACAACAAATTCTGGCATCGGCGAGTACATGAACCCATATACCGATCCGATACCATTTTCAAGACCTAGTTATGAATGCTAGCTTTGCCTAACCGCTGCACGGTTCTTCTTCGCTGCTCAGAATGCATTGCAAACACAGGACGTTGTGCTGTAATGCCACAAGCAACCCCTGTGTAGAGCAGCGAAGAAGAAATGAAAACGCGTTAGCAGCACTGATCTATATATGACTGGATCGCTCATCGCGTTCTAAACTGCCAACAGACAGTGAAGCCGCTTCTATATTATAGATCAGTGGTTAGCAGTATGTCCGCTGTTTAGCAGTATTTCAGACTGGACCAACCAGACAGTAAAACGGCGACTAGGGACCAAGACGGTGCTGAAAATTTTAAAATGTGATGATACCAGCGTCTCTGTAGAACCGGAAGTAAGTTTGAGTATATTCGTTACCCGCAGCTGCGTTCAGTCGCTTCCGTGTTAGTCTAAGCGCAGGGCTCCAGACTGTAGCCGAATATATATACTAGTGTCTGTGAATATTAAACTGCAAAATACTATTTAAATATTACTCCTGCAAAGTCTACATCTCTGTGGGAGACATACGCAGATGCACGGGAGCTCGCTGTTTTGTGGCCTCTGCTGTGTGTCACTATATGAGGACTTGAACGCATAAACCGTCACTTCATGAGAATTTAACGTTTCATTTGAGAAAACTGTCATATCAAACACAGACACTCAAAGATCTTCATGGCGAGTAAATTGACAATATATTAAGCTACTGTTGTAGCCTACAGTAGATTTAGCTACGTCTCTATGTAGTAATAATACGTCTCTATTAATAATAATAATTATGCCTAGACGGTTGCTTGTTTTTTACTTGTTTTGTTGTAAAGAGATTATCTGATTAATATAGAATTTTTTATATTCCTAGACTTATTTGTTGCAGTTTTTTATACACCAATATTGTAAAAATAAAATACTAAAATACCTTTTTTAGTTTGCGGTGTTAGATTTTTGGCTGCATTTGAAGTTCTTTTTCGCTTAAGAAATTAAATAAGATTACTGTCAAATTCATGTCAGATAATAAAAATACTGTAATAAATACAGTAGTTAACCATGTAATTGTTCATGTTTTATCAAGGGATAAGTCTGGAGCACACCATAAAATAATTCTAGAAATTTACACAGGGCTAGTAGTATATACAGCTGTATATACAGATACACACCCAGGTATCGGATCAGTACTCGGTATCGGCCGATACCCTGAGCCCAGGTATCGGAATCGGTATCGGGAAAAGAAAAAGGGTATCGGAACATCTCTAGTGTTTACATCCCTCCACAAGCGCATGTGAGCTCAGCTTTACAAAAACTTGCTGATCAGATCACAGAGACAGAACAACAACACCCAGACTTCAGACAGTAATATACTGGATCACTGTTACACCACAATAAAGGATGCATATCACTCTGTTCCACGAGCAGCTTTGGGACGTTCTGATCACGGTCTGGTTCATCTTTTACCATCCTACAAGCAGAAACTTAAATCTGCTAAACTTGTAGTAAGGACTGTGAAGAGATGGACCAGCGAAACAGAGCAGGATTTACAATCTTGTTTTGACATCCACTGATTGGAGCGTTTTTGAAGCTGCTACCACCGATCTGGACGAACTCACAGAGACTGTAACATCCTATATTAGTTTCTGTGAGGATATATGCATTCCTACCAGGACTTATTTAACATTCAACAATGATAAGCCATGGTTTACAGTAAAACTCAGACATCTTTGTCGGGCCAAAGAGGATGCCTACAGAAATGGGGACAGAGTCTTGTACAATCAGGCCAGGAACACACTGAACAAAGAGATAAGAGCGGCTAAAAAGACCTACGCCAAAAAGTTGGAAGACCAGTTTACTTCCATCGACTCAAATTCAGTTTGGAGAGGACTGAGAGCCATCACAAACTACAAGACACCACCCCCTTGCACTGAGGCCAATCAACGACTTGCTAATGACCTGAATGAGTTTTATTGTAGATTTGAAACCCCCAACACCCATTTTGACCATCTCCCTACACAACCATTAACACCTCCTGCAATCCCCCTCTCCATACCTCCTGCTATTCAAATCTGTGAAGATGATGTGCGCCAGGTCTTCAGGAAGAACAAAAGAAAAGCACCAGGCCCAGATGGCGTTACACCAGCCTGTCTGAAAATCTTTGCTGACCAGCTGGCCCCCATCTTTTCACAGATCTTCAACAGATCTCTGGAGTTGTGTGAAGTGCCTTCCTGCTTCAAACGCTCCACCATAATCCCCATTCCAAAGAAACTCAAGATAACAGGACTTAACGACTACAGACCTGTGGCTCTAACGTCTGTCGTCATGAAGTCGTTTGAAAAACTGGTTCTGGCTTATCTGAAGGACATCACTGGACCCTTACTGGACCCCCTGCAGTTTGATTACCGAGCAAACAGGTCCGTGGATGATGCAATCAACATGGGATTGCACTTCATCCTGCAACTTCTGGACAAAACAGGGACTTCTGTGAGGATCCTGTTTGTGGACTTTAGTTCGGCTTTCAACACCATCATCCCAACAACCCTCCAGACCAAACTGACCCAGCTCTCTGTTCCTAGCTCTATCTGTCTATGATCACCAGCTTTCTGGCAGATAGGCAACAGTTAGTGAGACTGGGGAAATTCATGTCAAACATCTGCTCCACCAACACTGGTGCCCCTCAGGGATGTGTTCTCTCCCCTCTGCTTTTCTCCCTGTATACCAACGACTGCACCTCTAAAGACCCCTCTGTCAAGCTCCTGAAGTTTGCAGACGACACTATAGGTCATCGGCCTCATCCAGGACGGTGATGAGTCTGCTTACAGACAAGAGGTTGAGCAGCTGGCTGTTTGGTGCAGTCTCAACAACCTGGAGCTTAACACACTCAAAACAGTGGAGATGATCGTGGACTTCAGGAGAAACCCCCCTGCACTCCCCCCACTCACCATCATGAATAGCACTGTGACTGCAGTGGAGTCATTCAGATTCCTGGGAACCACCATCTCTCAGGACCTGAAGTGGAACAATCACATTGACTCCATTTTGAAAAAGGCCAAGCAGAGGTTGTACTTCCTTCGCCAGCTGAGGAAGTTTAACCTGCCACAGGAGCTGCTGAAACAGTTCTACTCAGCCGTCATTGAGTCTGTCCTGTGCACTTCAATAACTGTCTGGTTTGGTTCAGCAACAAAATCAGACATCAGAAGACTACAGAGAACTGTTCGGACTCCTGAAAGGATTATTGGTGCTCCCCTGCCCACCCTTCAATAACTGTATACATCCAGAGTGAGGAAAAGGGCTCAGAAAATCACTCTGGATCCCTCACATCCAAATCACCCCATCTTTGAATTGCCATTTGGAACGCCTCAGAACTTTAGTGGTTAAACATAAAATATAATTCAGCTGCGGGGTAAATCTAACAGGTTTTCTTTGGTCTGTATTCAATTTATCTATATGTTAAAATGAAAAAAAAGGCAAATCTATATAATAATTTGTTTCATTGTAATGGCTGTATATCCCTGAACTAAGTACATTTATGCAGCTGTTATTATGTTTAAATGAAAACGAAAGGAGGCAGTGGTATTTGATATCCTATTTCGTTTTATTGTAAATATACTGAGAGGAAAATTGCAGTAGCCAAAGCGAGTTGAGTTCACGCAGCATTGGTTGAGTTCAACCACCATTTATTCAGATCATGTTCAAAATATTACTGTTTTATTGTGTCATGAAATGTAATTTTAAAAGTATTTCAGGCGAGAATGTAGTTGTTTAAAACTCAAATCTGTGGTTTATTTTTAAAGACAGCGCCTATTAAAAAATGTGTTTCGCCGATCTCAGAGACGGTGAACTCCACGCGATCAGCGGGAGCTCATTCCTCATTGATCCGCCGAGAAGCAGCCTCTCCTCGGCTAGACCTTCTGATGTGTGCCGCTGGCTCTGATGTCTCTTTAGTGGTTAAACATAAAATATAATTCGTTTTGGGTAAATCTAACAGGTTATCTTTGGTCTGTATTCAATTTATCTATATGTTAAAATGAAAATAAAAAAGGCAAATCTATATAATATTTCGTTTTATTGTAATGGCTGTATATCCCTGAACTAAGTACATTTCTGCAGCTGTTATTATGCTTAAATGAAAACGAAAGGAGGCAGTGGTATTTGATATCCTATTTCGTTTTATTGTAAATATACAGAGAGGAAAATAGTAGCCATGGTCAGCTGACTGAATTATCAAGTATATGCTGCTGTTTGCAGATTTACTGGACTTGCGTCATCGCGGACATCACACTCCCGAGTCGAATGAACAAAATCCGCACTACCGAGGATCCACGTCCAAAATCAGCGTACTTTGTATTGAGAAACGCGCGCAGACCTACGTCACCAGTCTATTTGCCTAATCTTCCCGGTACTTTAAATTACAAAAGCATAAATTACAGTCTGGGCAAAGAAAATGTAAACATAACACACTTTTTCCATATGCATTTGTGGATTTTGAAAATCTTTGAAAATATCTGAAAAGAAGCATTTTGTGAATACAGTTCTACTTTCAATTCTGGTTTTCAACATGGCATTGGGCCAAAATAACCCTTCCAATCAATCTCAGAACAAATTCAGACTAATTGAGACTAATCCTGCGGGGTATGTCTGCATGTCTGTTCCTCTTGTTTGAACCTTCAGACAGCAGCATAAAATCAAAGAGACCCCTGTTCTCAGCAAGAACCACCCACACCCCTCAACGGGTGGTAACAAGACGACAAAAAACAAACCCCACTGACCCAACTCAGCCATTTACAAAGCTGTTGATGGTCTCACGACTCTTACACCGAACGTGAAGTAAATATGACACAGTACCAAAATTGTAAACTTTAAACTTTCTTTTGATGTTTGAGGACCAAAAAGATCTGCAAAGGTACAAAACACAAAGCCTCTCCAAAGAGAGTTAATTTCTATACACAGTCTATACATAGACTGTTGTCACTCTGTCCAAGAGAAGTGGTTTCACAGATTTAATATACTGATACACATGCAGTTTTTTCACCAACTGTTTACATTCACAGACATAACCAACATTATTTGAATGTTTTTAGTGTGCTTTTGACATCTGAGTGGACTTAGATCTTCACTGAGAAGCACTTGTTTAGTCAGTGTGAGCACCGCACAGTCATTTCCATCATATCAAGCTGTGTATGATGAATCTGCACAAACAGGAAGACAGGCAGCCGCAATCCTCACACACAAACAAACACACTTTCTCAAACCAATGAGAAAAACGCTTACCTCTCCCACGAACACTATAATGACGCAGTCGAGCTTCTCCTCTGCCGAGAGTTTATCGATGAGTGAGTGAAGCGTCTCTGACAGGTATGACTTTACTTTCCGCTTCACCGTGGGGATGCCCATCACCATGGAAACTGCATAGAAAAGAGAACAAAACCTCAATTCCTGCCTCATAAACTCAATTTACCAGCACATCATACAGTCATCTCTTGGCAGAAGACAAACTACTCTAAATAACATGAAACCGGTTTGTTTAGAGGCTGCCATACAAGATGAATATGTGACATGGAAGTTGACTGAGGTTCTGTGGCTTCATTATTGTGGCTTGATATCTGAAATAGAAGAGGCATGCAGAGTAGCACAAGAGTAAAGTCCGGATATGAAAGACACACAAGGAGGTTCCCAGGGCAAACGCATTACTCTGCTCTATTGTACTGCATCTCTGAGCATCAGAAAAGCAATGAAATTCAGCTTCCCTTCAGGAAGAAAGAAAAGCAAAGCACAAGAACAGACTCCTGATACAATCAGAACATAATGAGTAAACAAGACCCTCAATAAGGGACCAATAACAAGTGTTAATGGCATGTGAGTAGCGACTAGAACATTAAAAATGTATTATGACCAAAAAAAAAAAAAAAAAAATTTTATGTTACCTTGCCTTATAAAGTCAATGCCATATTTGATTAATTTGTTTCCTTGTATTAGTAAAAATCATGGCAATGTTGTATAAATTTGTTCCTTTCTATCTATTATTTTTAATAAACATTTTATTAACATTTATCATAAATATCATTTATTTTCTTAGATTTTTCTGTACAGACAGTAGGACACACTGATAATAACAGCCTTCATGCATATCTTAATGAGTTTAGAAAATGTCTCATCCTCTTCTACAAAAATAATAATAATAAATAAATAATAATAATTATAAAAATACAAATCACTAACAAATCTGGACATGATTTAAATAGCAAACCTGAATCTTTGAATATGAAAATCCATGAGTTCCTGAAATCATATTGGTGATATGCATGCATGCTTAACTTATTCTGTAATGGACAGGAGCACTTTTCACACAGGTGCTTAGGCTGAACTGCTGTGTGTGTGTGTGTGTGTGTGTAGGGGCATGCTAGGGTGAAGGGGAATGCTAAGCTCCTGTATGGCAATATTTTGGATTATATCAAATATCATATCATTATCATATCATATATCAAATATCATTATATCAATACCATACAAATTAAAAATGAACAATTGCCTCATACCAAATTGTCGCTATTTGAAAGTGAAAGTAAAATGTGCATGCCGCTTTTACAAGCAATTTCAAAGCAAAGGAAAGCGAGAAAAAGAGGGAATGCTCCCACAGTGAAACCGGTATTACCGGTGCGGTCACATCGATTAACCGGTGTATGTGCGTTTGTGTTCAATTTGAGTGACAGACTGAGAGAAGCTCTGTCACACTGCATCTGCAATACACAGAAGAAAGTAAAAAAATCCTCGTTTTGCACGGCTTGCCACTGAAAGACAAAGTGTTTTGAGAGGTAACACCACATGAGTAAGGAGTAAAGTAGGTTGAGGATCAAAGAGAGACAGGGAGAGATCGAGAGAGCACATTAAAGAGATGATGTGTATCAGACAGAGAGGTAAAGCACCTGAGACAAAGAAAAAAAATAAAAGTGGCACATTACCCCCCCCAAAAAAGCATGTTTTTAAGTTAATGTGCATTCAACACAAGTCATCCTCTCCTACGCCACCTCTTCTCTTTCACAAAAGTAGCATTTGGCCTTCAGGTGCTCAGTTACATAAAGAGCCGCTGAGCTGCATTCTTTCTCCCAGAATGCTCTTTCTTCACTCTTCATCTGCAGTATGTGAAGTCTGTATGCTTCTCTTTGAGACAACCACTCAACGTGCCTTGAGACTAAACCACAGCAGATTTATACACAGACGGTCTTCTAGGGATGTTACAGTTCCTTACTGAGGGAGAAAAACAGCGTGTTTGAGACTGAAATCTTATGTTGTTGAACATTTTTACAATGAGAGCGTCTCTCAAACAATCCTCTCAGACTTGTTTTTTTATTGTGTATATCAAGGGTTTTCAGCCTTTCCAGGTTTAGGGACCCCCAATGAGAGGTAAAGCTAGATTTACTCATTACAACTGATAATAACTTTCATTAAATACATTAACAGCATTACATAATATTTTGCATAATGCTCAATAACTGAATAGGTTTTTAGTTTTGACTTTTTAGTATAGGGACTAATTCTCACTATTTACTAGTTGCTTAGCATGTCTATTGTTAACATATTGGCTGTTCATTAGTGCTGCTAAAGCACATATTCTGCATGATCATATTCTACATCCCTAATTTGGTCCAATACCTAAACTACATTAGTAATTATTAATTAGCAGCAAATTAGGAGGTTGAGTTTATTGTTTGTTAATAGTGAGAATAAGATCTGAAAATAAAGTGTGACCAAAGTTCGTTTTGTTATACATTTAGGGGCATAAAGAAAATCAGGGTGGTAAAACTTGCATGATATCATAATGAAGAAAAAATAATTACAGGAATGATACTCTTGAAATACAAACTCTAAAGTAACTTGGCATATTCCTTTGGCATATCCCATTATTATTTATTTTAAAAACATTAACATTTCCATTACATTTAACATTAACATGTGATGCGACCAAAAAAGTAATGTGGTGTATTAAGAATGCAAAAATATGCAGAAAAAGAAAAAAAATGTAAAATGACAAGACGTCTCTTAAAATTTGATCTTTTTATAATGAGACCAAGTCATCTGTAAATAGTGGTGAAACTCTACAAAACGTTTTGAATTTAAAATGTATAAAATTTATAGAAACTTTTTAGCATAAAATATATATATATATATATATATATATATATATATATATATATATATATATATATTTCACAACTAACTTTTTTTACATGATGGTTACACCACATGACATTCAGAGTAATTACATTTAAATATGAGTGGTATAAATATTTTTCAAAAACGTTTCCTTGTATAATGCTTTTTATTAGGTCATCGGTTATTTGACATACAACTGGCATGATTATTTTAGATCCTCTCAATGTAATCTTATCAAACAACCGTTTGCAAACCTGAGTCTACATCGATCAGGGGGTGGTGTTGAGCATGAGATATTGTGCACGGTCTCTAGGGTCTGGGCAGAAGATGATGTCCCCATTTACAGCTCTAAAAATAGCCCTCTAAGTCACGATCTCATTGAGAAGAGAGGGACCGCAGGCACAGGCAAGAGTCAGAGCCGGCCACCGTCTTGCCCACAGACAGTCTGGAAACAGGAGGCTGAGATTACTGTAGCCAGCAGGAGAGGTCCATTTGTGGGTTTGGAGGAGGCAGGCGTAAAGCACGGGTGGGCTTCAGCTTTCCAAAAACAACGAATTCTCTCTGTTTTTCCCATACGCTCAGAAAAACAACCTCCTCGTGTGACAGGGGTCAGTCACACAAGGTTTTTTTGACATTCTCTAACGTCATTGTTGTCATTTACTGCAGTCTGTCCCAGCATAGGATGTCGCTTGTAATAAAGCCACCTAGCCGTTGCCTTAACTCATCTGTCGTTAACCCACATACTGCCTGATACAGTATAGTGCAGTACAATGTGTCACACAAACAAGAACAAAATAGAAAGCACCACAAAAGAGCACGACAGCTCCAGGCTTAGGGTGTCAATTAGCCAGATCAGTGGATTGGTCATTATGGCAAAAAAAAAAAAAAAAAAAGCCCAACCAATCAAAAAGGGCTGCACGCACTACAGACTTTGACTTACAATATGCACATTAATAAATTATCAAGAGATTCAAGAGATTAGTGGTCGACTGATATTGTTTTTTTGACAGCTGATGCTGATATCTTGAAAAGCAGATGGCGGATATCCAATATAAAGCCGATAATTAAAAAATAATAATGAATTCCTGTTTAGAATGAATTAAAACAATTAATGTGAAATTTGTGTGCATTGGGAATCATATTTTTCAAATAAAGCCAGGGTAACACTCATTTTAACACATAGAAAATGACATTATTATGACAGTGGGCAAATGCATAAAGCGCAGCATAATTTGAAATCATGAGTTTAAAGTTTAAAGTATTCAATTCACACGGACCGACCGTCACACCCAGAACACGTGATCATGCTGGATACACATACACACAAGAGCTCACCGCTGGATTCGACTAAGTTTGCAAGGTTTGTGAAATTAAATGTTCATTATTAATACAAAGATTTTTTTAAATGATGTAAATGCGTATTTGCTTAATGCTGATGGGAAAATGAGAGAGTATTATAATGTTTGTCTTTCTATTACTAATAATATAGAAGCAATCATTATAATACTTTTCGTTTACAATAATTCCTTTGTTATCCGTTCTATCAGATGTTTTGACAGACTTCTATCCGTGTTAAACAGAACTGTTAAAGACGACGGTGAACAAAAGAGAGTGTGAGCACTGTGTGCGCTCAGGCACTGTCGCTCTCAGCGCCGTCAAAATAAAAGTCCCACCTCAAACACATCGGCCAAACAGAAAAACTTATCGGCCAATGCCGAAATTTGAAAAAAGCCCATGGCCTTGGTGATATATCGGTCGACCACTACAAGAGATAAATATTTGTTTACATTGCCACAATCACAACCACTATGTTTAGTTCTGGTCAGCTTATGGATACATCAAATACAGCAGAAATATACCAGGATTTTTATTTCCTCTTTTCTCGGTCTCATTTCCTTCAGAGAATTTACCTGAGGTATTTCCCAGTATTTTAATGCGATAGTTTTTAACTGGTAGGGAGTGAAGCAAAAATGTGCTGCACATCACTGCATGTCTGCACTGGTTGTGAAAGCAAGGGGAAGAGAAGCAACAATGCAAAAATGCAACTAACCACATATTCATGCACAGATTGAACAGAAAACGAAAAGGGAAGAGAAAATACTTATATATTTTGCCCAGTGTTTGCTCATGTGTTGAAAATCCCCAGTTTTCCTGTCCAGTTCCAACTGTATTACTTATGTTTTGAAACCTCAAAATGTATAATAACCAGTAATGTTGCAGGAAGCAGGAGGAGAAAAAAGCAATGCAAAATACAACTAACCACATACCCGGGCATAGTTCAGAAAAAAAATGAATAAACTCAACAGCTCAGAGGGAGGAGAAAATAAATATATAATGTTCAATTATGTTCAAAATGTAAAACAAAGAAAAGAGTGTGTGCAGTTAAATACCTCATATCAGCCTATGTGGTATCTAATATTGAATAAATGAATATACCGTATTTTCCAGACTATAAGTCACACTTTTTTTCATAGTTTGGCTGGTCCTGCGACTTATAGTCAGGTGCGACTTATTTATCAAAATTAATTTGACATGAACCAAGAGAAAAACATTACCGTCTCCAGCCGCGAGAGGGCGCTCTATGCTGCTCAGTGCTCCTGTAGTCTACACTGAAAACATAGAGCGCCATCTCGCGGCTGGAGACGGTAATGTTTTTCTCTTGGTTCTTGATTCTAAATAAATGCGACTTATAGTCCGGTGCGACTTAAATGTTTTTTCCCCTCATCATGACATATTTTTAGACTGATGCGACTTATACTCAGGTGCGACTTATAGTGCGAAAAATATGGTAAATGTATGAACGAATGAATTATCTGCTATTTCATGCATCCTTAATTTTGTCAAATTTAACTAATATTTTTCTTACTTTATGATAAACAATTATGATATGCTAGGATATATGAGATATGATAAGCAATTCTAATACCTTAATTTAAACCAAAAATACATTATAATGGTTTCATAATTCAAAAGATTTCACAACTGTGCCGCCTCCCCCAAATAAAATGTTGGTAAGTGGCTCCTATTCCTTACGTTCCCACGCATTCATGTCCCCATAACTATCCTCTATATAACCCTCACCGAACCCAGGAGGGTTTGATTTCTCTAATGAGAATCTGATAGGCCTGTTGTGGGTGTGTGAAGGACGGTCAAAATGTCTCAGGCCTGCTGGCTGCAGCTCCCACTCCGACACACTGACCGGGCCTGTGACAGCCCGTGGATAACAGCCGTGTAACATAAAACCACAAGCAAGGACGCGGCAGACAGCAACACCTCATTGTTTGGGTGAAAATGTGAGTAATAGAGGGTGAAAAACAAACCTCTCATGACAGCTCTGATTCTTAACAAGGCTATAAACAGTGATTAGCATTTGTCTAGTGGACTTGGCTAAAGAACAGTAAAAACCAGCACAGTTTAGTCATTAATCAATGTTTGGTCTTCTTCAAAGGACATTCAAACCAATTTATCTTGAAGAGAGTGCTATTTCAGATTTCTGATAATGATCTACTGTGACTGCTGATGAATAGCATGTTGTTTGGCTCACCTCCGGTACGTCCCTGGCCCACCTGTACGGCAGGGTGCAGGCTGCCTTCATTGTTGAGCAAGTGAGGCAGATGGTGGTAGATATTTGGCACCTGGAGGGGCTTCCTGTGAGCCAACTCCTTCAGCAGCTTCTGTGTCTCATCTGTAAGAAACCAGGGTACTTCAGCTTTCTTACAATAAATACACAGTGCTTAATAAATTTATCAGACCACCAACCAGTGTAAGGATGGGCCACAGCCCCCCTAAACTAACACTACTGGTGATTACACAATATTTTTTTATGTTTCTGTAGTGGTTAATACACACCAGTAGGTGTCAAATCTTTAGTCAAAAGAGTGTTTCTAATGCTAAAATAATTATTGTTCACCAAGTAAATATTGTACACTCAATTACTGATCCTCAGTACTTAGAAGCAGGCGAGAGCAGTTTAAATACATTATCCAAAAAGGCAAATCAAACAAAACTTAAGGCACAAGCGCATTATGAACTGAAGTCTAAGACAGCTGTTCCTTGGAAACGTAACAAACCTGTAACAATTCAAATTCAATTAAATACTTTTTTTGATTCAAAGCGTTTAATGTTAGAATTCACCTCATAGTTGGCTTATAACTTTTTTTTTTTTTTTTTTTTTTATCCCTATGGGAAAAACAAATGGGAAAAATTTTTCCGGAACCAAGGCAACTGAAAAAGTGAACAGAAACTGCAGCATTCTTTAGTAACGTATAGGTAAATAATTAAATAACTGCTTGCTAATTAGAAAACCAAGCAAAGAGTATGTTTGTCCCCACTAATTTGTGGAACATATGCCAATTCACTGCAAGACAGATAATAATACGGCGATTAACTCTTTTGTGTAGATCCATGTTAACATTCAGTAACCTGAGAAGTTGGAGAGAGCATCTTTGCTGCCGTTGGTCTCTGCGATGGCCCGTCTGAACTGCTCGAGGATTGAGTTGAGCTCAGAGGAGCGCTGGAGGGTTCGGTGCTCCGCCGCACGCAGACGCTCCCTCAGGGCATGAAACTCCCTCTGATAGGCTACCAGCTTCTCTACAGAGAGGAGAGGAAGGGTGGACACAACGTGAGGTCAGAATCATGCAGTGCCTAGGTTATTAAAATGAAGTATATGAAGAACTTAAAAATTAGAAAGCCTTGGTAACAAACAAGTTTAATTTGAAAAACTAAAATTACTGAAACTAAAACAAATAAAATAATTTTTGTTAAATGGAAATATGCAAAAACAGAAAGAATGACAAACAGACATAAACTACTAAACAAAAGTTCAAATGAAAACTGAAAATATATAAAAAAAGTTAATAATATGAATAACTGATTCTAATAAAAATGAGATACAACTAATACTCAGAATTCTATTTCTTGATCAACCAAAAAGAATTTTTAATAATAATAATAAAAAAAAAAACGTGATATCAAATGACGGTACTTAACCAACATCAGGGGTAAGATGTCAAAAGTAGAAGTTGAGTCACTGGAGAATATGCAAACAACTTACATTTACATATAAATATAAACTTGAATGAGAGACCAAGAGAGACGGCAACACACCAATGAATCCACAACCCTATTTCTTCTTGTGCTGCACACTATTTAACGTTTTATTTTCATATACCAGCCAAAACAAGGTTTAATTTTCAGAATATCTGGATGTATTGAACATTTATAATAGTGTTTTTAGAAACAGTATTTGGAGGCAAAGCTTACAATAAGTTAAGCCAGTGACACTTCTGAAACATGTGCCTATTTATCTAGACCTGTATAAGCTCGTTTGGACATAAAATTGATTTCGTTTACGACTTTTAAAAGAATTAAGAAGTATTTTGCATGAAAATCATGTAACTATAAGATGAAAATCCCCTTGCTGAATGACACTTTTGAATCGTTTTGAAATTTTAGCATAAAACTGCTGCTAGGCTACAAAAAAGCTTAATGAACATTAACATGAAATTGTCATAAGTTTGAGGCTAAAAAAAATAATAAAAAAACTCCTAAATGTAAAGAAACTACAGCTGAACTGTCCATAATCTAAAGTCAGCAAAAGCATTATTTTCAGGAACCAGACCTGCCTGCCTTTTCCTGAGTGCATCATAGTTTCTCTGAGACATGGGGTTCCAGGAAGGTTATCTTTCTGCTCAGCATGAAGAGGAGCGAGAAAAGAATAGAGAGAGAGAGAGATGTGGGAAGTGCACTCTGCTAGAGCAGATTAGCCTTGGATCACACCGCCTACTTTATTTGCAGACTCAACATGCTGTGAGTCAGACCTCACATTTAATGCATCTGTAAGGGTTTCAGGGTTTCATGAAATGTTCTCAATGTTTTGGTCTATGCACAAAGGAGACCTTACTGGTGGTTTGTATAGGACTGAAACAAAACCTTTCAGTCAATCAACTTTGATTTTCTTTAGCGAATCCAAAAGCTTACAGTTCATTTTCTGTGAGGATGTTCCCATCCAGTTTGCCACAAGAACATCAATTTGTGTCTACATAGAAATGTTAGACTCTCTTCACACAGACAGGAGCCTGATTGCTTTGTACTTCTGCTATGACAGCTGAAGAATGACTGCTTGTTTGACCTCAGCAAGTCTCTCACAGGTTTCTTCTTGATCTCTCTTTTAACCTAAGCTTCTACATTCCCAACAAGCTCTTCATCTTACCACAGAGGGGGTTTGTAAGGATCCAGCATCTCAGCATTTCCGTTTCCCCTTCAGCTACATCCTGTGTTCTTGGCTTGCATTTTGGGTCTCTCCGCTTCTTTTTTTGAATGGATTTAAATGGGGCTTTCTTCAACTGTTGGCTCTTTTGGACTCTTAACATACATTTTGCACTCTTACTAATTAACTAGTCATTGTATACTAAAACTGTCCAGCAGTGTAAGAAAATCAAATGAAATGTGAAAAATCTCAAATTTGAAATATATTTGCAAATAAAATGCCCAAGAACTCCCGCTATGGCTGTTTTTTGTTTTAAGAAATTGCACTTATTCACCAAGGATGCATTAACTTTATGAAAAGTGACAGTAAAAACGTTTATAATGGAAAAAAAAAAAAAAAACAACTGAGGCAGTTTCGCTAATCAGATGCAGTTTACACGCAAAACTCCAGAAATGTAGCGGTTTCTAAACCAGTTTAGATCTGTAAAAGAAGATTAATGCATGCATGCTGTAATACTCCATCAAAATACAGCCATCTAAAGCCACATGGCATCACAACAGCTCACTGTGCTCAAATCTATATAACTGATCACGCTGACCTGTTCCTGAACTGCTCTGTGGTTTGGCCAGGCAATCAGACAGTGCTATAGGGAAAATCTCATATTCCCAAAGATAATGACTTTAGTATGTTGGAGAGTAAAGGCACTCCATCCAACAATAACAAGAGCATCACATTACACGTTTGTTAGCGGATCATCAGATTTTCTTAATACATCTGACACCATCGGCAAACAAAAATGTAAATGTTAGGCCTGTGTGACTATAAAGAATACAACACTGACCTGATTGTGTGTTCAAGCTTCTAGGTTTTAATCCGAATTAAGAAGGCACACCTAAAGAGCTGCAGGCCTATTATATATACACAAGTCTGTCTCAGACACACACACACACACACACACACACATTAAATAAGATGCAGCACAGTGCAGCAGCCCTGGGCAGAGAGCTTGTTGAGGGTGATTTACAATAGAGAATGGATGTGTACACATGCAGCTGTTAACATCCTTAAGGGCTTTACACAACACATAGGATGATAAAGGTGTTTTGGCTCAAACAAGAATACATACTGAACAGCTCAGGACTCATTTTAAAACATCTATGCAGACTGGGCTACATTAGACAGAAGAAATTAATACTTTCATTCAGCAATTAAACTGATCAGGTCATTCATAATGTTACAAAAGATTTCCATTTCACATAAATGCTATTCCTTTGAACTTTGTTTAATCAAAGAATTGTGAGAAGAAGGAAAAAATACAGTTTAAGCAAAAATGTAACAGTCAAGCAGTTTTTAACAGTGATAACAACAAGATTTTTTTTTTTGGAGTAGCAAAAAGGCATTTTAGAATGATTTCAGAAGGATCATGTGACACTATTTTAACTTGCAGTATTGTAATAATACTATATTTCTGATCAAATATATGCAGCCTGGGTGAACATAAGGCAGAAAGTCTTTCAAAAACCTACTAAAAACTACTAAAAACTAAAATCAAATAACCTGAATATTCTCACTTTGTCAACCGAAAGCTTCCTCCTAAGTACACTCAGACCATTCATGCCACACCTTAAACAGCTCCTTCTGGAAATTTTCATGATACTGGAGGTCAGAACCGGAGCACTTCACTTCCTGTGTTTACATATCAACGCCTCTGCAGTATTTAGCAATTTCACCATCCCGAAGAACGACAATGTGAAATACAGTTTCACATGAAACTAGCCAATTCAATAATAAAACAATCTTGTAGTTTGAAAATGTAAATAACTTGTATAAATAATGGACGAGACAGAGCTACAAAATCACATTACAAGTCAGACTTCACAAAAACTGACTGATATGATTTCAGGCTTTTACATTACAACTTTCCCATTCAGCCCTACATCTGGAGATTCTTGTGTTCAAAGGGCAGATGTCAAATCTAGATGTTTTAAACTGCGCAGGTCTGTTTACCGCATGCTGTGCTCGTGTGAAAGGGCTTTAACCATAGACCGTATAAAAACAAGGGTAGTGTCCGTGACGTCACACGTCGCCATCTTGGCAGTGCGTCACTGCTCAACTCTACCAGACAATCGAAAATGGGCAAAAAGCCAGGAGCTGAAGCCACACCCACCTAACTCGACGGCGGTGGCAATCCACCCGTCACTCAAGTGGCCACGCCCTTAATTATGCAGAACTTTAAGGCTTAATATAATTTAAAAGGATGAGTTATAAAAAAATTCACCCCCTCACAGTTGTCATGAAGGGCACAATTAGCTATATAGACCAAAATATTTTTTTAACCAGGCTGAAAACATGTTTTTTTAACTGAGAAGTGGGAAAAATATATAAAATTATTTATTTCAATTTTATCTGCTCTTTTAGCTTTTAGATTTAGAGACAGAAAATGCAATATCTTAATAAAAAAAGTTTACATTTAAATAATTATAAGCCATCTTGTAGCCCCCCAAGTGGGATCGGGCCTCTTGAAAATGACAAACACTAGCATACATGACTTTTCTAATAGTTCTTTACTGCATTACAACATCATGCCAGCATCAGATTATAGCTAATTTTGCAAGAATCTACCAACCAGCCATGAGGGACATTCAGCCTTTAAATCACCATTACCCTAGTGTCTTTCTCAACCACAGAAAGTCCATTCAATATCCCGACATACTGCAGCCACTTTAAATGGATTAGCACATAAACTGTTGCATATCCCAGTAATCTTGTTATCTTTTCCCCTGCTCCTCCATTCCCGCCTCTCAGGCCTCTACCCAGATGTTCATAAATAAAGTACATGTGATGGATGAGCCAAAGTGTGGGTGCACATTCTCTGAATTTTGGTGATTGTGTTTCAAGGCACGTCGAACCTGTCTGTGTATAATACAGAAGTATACAAAAGTTCCAACCTAGTTTTAAAATACATTTGGTGTTGGATTAGGCTTATTTTACTAAGAGCTGTTGATTTACATAGTGAGGACAAAAAATGGACACATTGTTCAAAGCACGCTGTCAACAACCTTGCCAGCATTATGTTAATGAACCACTCTAAGGAAAATAACCTTAACCCTGAACCAAATGGGTTTTAAACTGGGGTGTGAGTATATGTATTTTATTACACTTAATAAACATATCTGATGTGTCTTGATGTGCAATATCTTATATCACCAAAATGCAGACATATGCTTTGGGTCATCATCCGGGAGGCATCATAAAAATCACTGTATTTTAAAAACAGAAAACATCTGCAACCCATTAAACTTATGTAATGTGACATATGCACAAGCGAAAGAGAATACTGAGGTGCAAATTAAGTAGGGCAAGAGCTTATTTTATCCATCAGGATTTGATTGGAGTCTAAAGAGATGAAATATGTTATGCAATGAAATAAGAAATCAGTCATCTGTATATTAAATCGCAAAATAAACTATGTGTTCCCTACAACGAATGGCTGACTTTACATTAGTCCACTTATTACAATGCTACTTAAATATGCAAGAATAAGAGTATGGAATGATATGGGAGACAAACCATCACAGTTATTTACAAACAATAGTTATTATAGGAAAAATACTATTTTAGAAAAATTGCTTGGCTGATGAATGCCGTGACTGACAAGTATTTGATTGTTGATTAAAGGTGCAGTCACAGGGAAATTTTACAGGCAAAAAAAGTCCATTGTCCACGACTGCATGAAGCAACACTCACACAGAAAATCACTTCCAAACAAAAGCACTTTGTCAATCAATGTGCCAAATTCACATGACCATCTTGACCACAAGCAACGTCTGCGTGAGGAACTTTTTGTCCAGTCATGCAGCATTCGGATTGTGCGGCTTCCTACTTAGATGACTAGATTTCACCTATCAAATTTCGCACCAAAAAAGTACTTTTTCCCAGCTATGGGTCCTTGGTTAAAAAGAGTTGTTTCGGAGACAGAAAAAGCATAACATTTTTAAAGAAGATTATGAAAATCAATTCATTTTTTCACATGTATAGTACAGTATGAATTTTTTTAAAAGGACCACAGCAACAAGTAGCTTAACATATTTGCCCGGGGTATCAATTTCATGCGCTGTAAATTTGTTTTTGTAGGCATAGCTTCTGGTTTTATGTGAGGAGTGTGTAGTGATGACCATGTGACCTTTTCTTTATTCTTCTGCAGCTGTGGAAGCTCTTTCCCGAGCCATCTCAAACTCAAACGCACTTCAGGAGCGCTGCTCCAGCCTTTCACTCTTGCCCCTCAGGGATTACTCAGGATGATCAATGAAATTTGTCATGAGAAAAAAAAAACAGAGGACATCAGTGGAAAAATTTTACGCGTGGAACAGCGCAGAGAACCGAGCTCCTTCAGAAGGACTGGCTTTGTTCTGTCGTGTGATGGAGAAACGCACTACAAAGAACAAAAGATGAAAGTTCATAGGCAACCACATCAGCAACAGAACAAACAAAGCTGCTTAAGCCCTTGAAACAAGGTGAAGCCAAGACGACTTTCAAACGGCATCATAAAATATAAATCAAAGTGCCGAAATGCAGTTCAGCTCCATTATGTGAATATAAGTTGATGTTCTCACGGGCCCAGCAGATCCAGATAGTCTCTCGTCTCACAAGCAGAAGGTTTTTGGGTGAAACTCCTGGAAAGTCAACACGAAACAGTGTTTGCAACCAATTTTACTCCTATAGGCCTAATCTGAAACTATTTATCTGGTGAGCTACAGCAAATCATCAGAGGGATGAGTGTTTAACCAATAACAATAACAGCAAGCTTTAAGCAGTCACCTGCATGCAAACATTACATTTCTACCATACAGTAGTAATCATTCACAGCTTTGTCTACGTAAATGTGTTTTTTGGATGTGTTTGTCCACTGCGCTCGCGTCTTGCGTAGTGTCTCACACATTAAACACAGTGCCCAAGTTAAAAGTTGAGTCTCCACTTAACGTTTTATCTCATTCTACTGTCTGCATCTTGTGTTTTTCAATGTAAAAACACATTCTGTGTGAATAGTCCATCAGGAATTAGCCACTTCATGTAAAATGGGCCAGACCCCATGCATGTTCAAACTAAATGGAAAGCTAAAATAAAGGAAAAATAGCCATTTAACCAATATTCAGCATTATCCAAATCCCTTTTTGAAATTACATTTAAAACAAACATTTCCAAATAGGCTTCTTTAGAGCAACATGCACCAATGAATCATTCACAATTAGACCAGGAGTATGCATTAAGAAATTTAAAATGGTCAAATTTGATTGCATGTTGCACTAGACATCAGCCTAACCCTGCAGGAAACAGATAACCTCTAAAAACGGAAGAGTTTATCATTTTTCAACAGGATGCCTCTAGTTTTTTTTTCTAAGCCCCCTTACATGGAAGTCGCCACCATGTTTCTACAGTAGCCCTAAATGGGCAAAATGCTCTACAGAGTGCGTTTCATCACTTTGTCGTTCTTGCGAATAAAACACTGACACAATGATTAACAAGTACATTAACATTTGCAATAACATTGATTTATTGAGTAAATATAATTCCTTAATTTATCTTTAAAAATAAATGTCATTGCTCTCTCCTGTCTTTACTGACGACATCTTTACCTGTGTCTGCCACTGTAGCTACTCGAAAGGGAGGACTGAGCCGTTGGTTGCTAGAATTTACACACTGCACCTTTGAGACTGAAAATTAAATTTCACTATTTTTCAATGAACAATGAGTATTAGAGGAACGGGAAGCTAAAAAAAGAATAAAAAAAAAAGAAAATTGCAGAATACACACAAACACTTTTGAAAATCAATGGGACAAGAGTCCACAGCAGAACAACAGTCTTCAGGGAGTATGTGTGTGTGTGTGTGTGTGTCAGACAAAGTCACATGCTTTTAACACATGGTACCAACAAGGACAGAGTGCAGCAGAGGTCAAAACCCAAAGGGATATGGAAAGTTCACAACATGTTCCTTCTGTCCCACATACAATAAATAAGAAACCAGGCAAGAGTTGCTGTTGATTGCAGTCAAGATCGCCTCACCCATGGAAATGAACCCACCCTCTTCATGCTCACTTACAGTAACTTCAACTTTTATAACCTTCAGAAACCTCTTACCAGAAGCACAGAATGAAAGCACAGATGGGATCACATGGTAGTAATACTACTACTGCTGCTGCTGCTGCTGCTACTACTACTACTACTGATAATAAAATGGTTAATAAAAATTATAGTAATACCATATTAGTAATGATCAATTATGGTCTTTATCAAAACCTCTGGGGGTGGTTGTGGCCTAATGGGTAGAGAATTGGACTTTTAACCTGAAGGTCATAGAAGTTTTAGTCACCATATTGCCTGTTTTTGCTCAATTTTGCCAAAAAATCATTCCAAACACAGCCACAGCACTAAAGCAAAGGAAAGCGAGGAAAAGAGGGACCGCTGTTGTCACACGTTGATTAACCAGTGGGAAAATGTCCTCACCGTTACAACCCTAGTGGAAATAAATCCCCCACAACTAACTGCAAACTGGCATTCAAACCAGTCACAGCAGAGAAGAAAAGAAAACCGAAACTTCCGTTTCATGGTGACTTTTTATTTTTAAAGTTTGTTACTTAATCTTCAGTCCAGCCATGAAACCAAACCGATGGTGTCAGTTTTCACATGCAGAGTGAAATCTCCAAATCAATACACTTCACATCATGTTTGAATTCATCACCGCTGTGCCTGTTTAAATGATCGAAGCTAAACCTAAATAGACTATGAATGAGGGAATAAGGAATGCAGACAAGGGAAATGTTCCAAGCCATTGTGTGACACGGTCACTGTGTTGGTCATATGACATGTGGGTGAATTGTTTTGGCAGAAAGAAAGGGCCATGAGCAAGAACAAAGGGAAAGGTAGGGGTTTGGAATGGCTGGGATACAAATGCAGTTCTCAGACCCTACAAACAATGAATGAGTCACTCAATCTTTCCCCTCTCTGCCAGTTAGCATATATGCTGGGAAAGTAAGAAAGAAAGAAAGAAAGAAAGAAAGAAAGAAAGAAAGAAGCTGCATTCATTAATTGCAGGGAGTACAGAATGATGGAAACCCTTTATTCTTTTACAAGAAAACACCTAAATATAGTTCGGTTTTAATCCTCAAACAAGGTATATGTAAAAGCTTACAAAGAAGTGGCATCGTGTCAAAAAAATCAGATGATAAAAATGTTATATTTTTCGTGTAACCGTGTATTCATCAGTTAAAAGTTCCTCTCTTTTGAGAAACCCAAGAAAGAACCAAAAATTTTATTTTACGTAAATTCAGTGTTCTGTCTTGTGGAAAGCATGTAAATATCTGGTGTCTCAAATAGCTTCATCAAAACAGTAAAAAAAAAAAAAAAAAAAAAGGTTATTATGATCCATGTTATTAACACAAAAGGCATGCATCTTAAAGATTCTGCAATCAGTATGAGCAAAATTAATATAAACAAAAATGGCCATAACATAAGCAGATCAATGATGAAATATGATGAGAGAATGGAAGATTATCAAATAGCTGTAAATCTAAGTGTACACACCAATGCAGTATCATCCAGCCAGGCCCAATGAGACACACAAGCTGTCAAGCACTCCTGGTTCTGCTTACAGTGCTTTCTGGCTCTAATTTGTTCCCATTTTGAGGTTTAGATCTCGAGAACTAATGCCTGGCTCCATTAGCCGTGCGCTTTGATTGGATTAAACATCTCTGTGAACCGTCAGCGTAATATGGGACACAATTATACTGAAAGTAGAACATGGATGGGAGTTATGAGGAATCACTTGCAAGGCTGCATTTATTTTAGCCGTAAAATATGGCTACAATTTAAAGTAAATATATATATCTTAATACATCTTAATTTATACTGTGATGGCACACTGAATTTTTATCATCATTACTCCAGTCTTTAGTGTCACATGATCCTTCAGAAATCATTCTGAAATGCTCAAGAAACATTTATTATTATCAGTGATGAAACCAGTTGTGGTGCTTAATATTTTCTTGTGGAAATCGTTGTTGTTGTTTTTGTTTTCTTTTTCAAGATTCTAACTTATAATTTTTTTTTAAGAAACAGCATTTATTTGAAACATTTTAGTAACACTATAAATGCCTTTACTGTTACTTTTGATAATGGAAATGAATCACTGTTAAAAAAAAAAAAAAATCTAAATTTAAAAGTATTTAAAAAAATCTTATTGACCTCTTAACATTTGAACAGTATTGTTGTAAAATAAGGTGATAAAAAAGATTGTCCTCGAAGTGGATACTGATTGTCATTATGAAGATTATTATTAATGGAAAAGTTAATTTCTTATAAAGGGGATAATATGATGATACCAGTCTACATTAACTAAAAAAATATATACACAGTACAAAGAGAACAAAGTCTAAAGCTAGTTTTCATCCCCATATATTCCCATATATAAGTTTAAGGTGTTTTTGCTCATGTGTGAACAGTAAAAGTGTGTATTGGCTCTAAACATCTAAATAAAAGGTAACAAATGCTTTTTGTAGACTGGCCCTTCCAGTAGTATATAAATAAAAGGTTCTAATTATTAAACGAAAACCAAACTTCTCGTTCTCGATTCCAAATCTCGATTGCAAATTCCAGAGAAATATTGTACCACTTTTTTATTTTATTTTATTTTTTTACTTTTTTTACTTTTAACTTCATACCACCTGACATAAGAGTGTGAGAGAGAGAAAGACACCAAAAGCCAATAACACCTGCCAGGAATGACAGCACAGGAATTGAAGTGACGGCTTTCGAGAACAGCAGCCGCTGGCACTGTGACTGGAGACATGAGCGCGTGAGGTGATGAACCTGAAAAAATGTCGAGGGCTAGAAACATACAAGGGCTTAACGACAATGAATGCGTTCTTCAGCCTAATATGGAGGAAGAATGGTGGGGATGCCACAGTGATAAGAGTGTAGTGGTGACTCAATGAGGACTTGTCTGGAACGCTGACAGCAGAATGATCTGGAATGATCCTGGAGGCAAAATAGGGAACTGTGCATCATTCAGAACGAGATGATGGTTATTAGTGAGAGCATCATCAAGTCAGAGAGATCCTTCTCTTGGCATGGTGAAACTCTCGCTCTCAAAGTAATCAGAGTTCATTTGCTTTCCATTGTAAATCTCTATGTTGCTCTCTCAGCAGTGAGCTTAACACAACCCCCTCACTCTCCTGCTCTCCTCTTGACGGTGTACGCGTGGGCTCCTCCTGAAGAAAAACAATCCAGCCCCAACAAAAGCGCAAGCAGTATGTGATGAGTGCCGAGTCTCTCTTCTATGCGAGCTTCATTAGAAAACTGCGGATTTATTAACCGCTTCTCCTAGGCTAATCACAACTTCCTGCCTGCTATTTTTGGCCCATTGTGCTTTCACCCCGAGGACGCAAAGCCTCTGTAGGCTCAGCGGAGCAGAAGAAAAGAAAATTGGAGGAATAAGGCAACGGTGCCGTTAATTTTAATCTCTGGTCCTATAACAGGAGAGCAGTGGAATGATTTAAGGTGCCATCTAATAATTACTCGTTTGATTTAGCAGTCACTTTTATCCAAAGCAGCTTTTAGCAGGCATATTAAAGTGACCCCTATAGCAAGCTAGGGTTAAGTACCTAGGTCAAGAGTCACAGATCAGCCCTATGAGCTCTAAATAATATAGACCCTTTCAGTTAAGACGCCAAATCTTAAACCATGCCATGCATTGTGTCTTCAGTGTCACATGATCATTCAGAAATCATTCTAATATGCCGATTTGTTGTTTGTGTGTGTTCACTGCTGTGTGTGTGCACTTTGGATGGGATAAATGCAGAGCACAAATCCTGAGTATGGGTCACTATACTTGGCTGTATGTCACGTCACTTTCACTTTACTGTCACTTTTAATCAATTTAATAAATCCTTGCTAAATAAAAAAAATATTACTTTCAAATCGTTTTACTGAGAACTGCATAGTACATTTGTTTAATATTATATATTAATTACTAAAAAAACTGACAAATAATGTAAGTTGCTGCAGTGGTTCTGCAATTGTTATTGATAACGGAGCAATAATTGTAAAGTTGACTAAAGGGCACACCCTTCCTCTTTTATTAAATCTAAACACATATTAACATGTGACTTTAACACCATGATGCATTATATCATTACTGAATACTGATTGACTCTTCAGTATGGTGCCTCATAGAAGTGGTTTTGACCACACTAAGAAATGCTGTGAGTTAGGGCTGGGCGATATATCGAATATTAGCGATAATATCGGAATAATTTTGACGACGATGTACAATTTGAATATATCGGGAATATCGAATATTTCAAATTCAAGCATACTTTCCCAAAAGAACGCGCCGAATGTCCAAAAAAGGAACCTGTAACTGCTGACTGCTCTACGCCCCTCTACTACGAGAGCTGTAATGATAGCGGTTGCCAGATAACAAAAGTTAAAATCTCCGAATCAGAGCTCCATTGTTACAAGGATACATTTTCTGCCCGGTGTTTGCTTATTTTAAGCAATCTGGCAACCATGCGCACGTGCTCACTCCTCATCGCGGAAGAGCCGCCGATGATAATCTGAAAACACTAACAAGCTGGAATTGAGCGATCTAATGAAAGCGTCGTTCAGCGGGTCTGTGTTCTGTCGTGAGATCTCAACTGTATTGTTTACATTTGTGATCGCAAAATAAATGCACTTACTCGACCGCTGATGTTTGAATAGAGAAACATAGGCTATGGCCATTTGGAATTACTATTGGGGAATTTCACTGATATATTTTTACCAGTTTCCATAATATAGATAGAGAGAATGCAAAAGTCTTTGGTATTCATTTATATATATTTATATATAAGAAATAGCTATGTGCTTCAGCAACTAGCTCCCCATCTAAGAGGGTTTTTAGTCTTAGTAGGAACATAGTTTCATGCCACAGAGCTTCTCTTAAAACCGCAGACAGTTGACAGACTTGTGTTCTTATCTTAAAAACTTGTTAAAAAATTAATATATAATACTTATCCCACTTGCATAGTTTAAATTGTGAATTGCATGCACTAAAAAGTTGACAGAATGCACTTTCTGTAACTGTTCCTTAATTTGCACTGCTTCAGTTACATATAGGCCTACATGTATTCATTTAATAAAAAGCAGTAAGTGATCTCTTGGTCTAGATTTTTTAACTGCTTAAATTAGCTGTTTAATCTAAATAATTTTTTTTAATGGGCAAAAGAAAATCATGTTTTATTTTTTATTATTTAAATGCAAACATATCGAGATATATAGTGAAGTGAAATTCGGCCAAGTATGGTGACCCATACTCAGAATTTGTGCTCTGCATTTAACCCATCCGAAATGCACACACACAGAGCAGTGAACACACACACACACTGTGAGCACACACCCGGAGCAGTGGGCAGCCATTTATGCTGCGGCGCCCGGGGAGCAGTTGGGGGTTAGGTGCCTTGCTCAAGGGCACCTCAGTCGTGGTATTGAGGGTGGTGAGAGAACTGTACATGCACTCCCCCCACCCACAATTCCTGCCGGCCCGGGACTCGAACCCACAACCCTTCGATTGGGAGTCCGATTCTCTAACCACCAGGCCACGACTTCCCCAAATCGATATCGAATATCGTAAAAATTTTGACAATATCGAGATATCATTTTTTTTTATATATCGCCCAGCCCTACTGTGAGTTTGTATTACATTCAAATTCATTAATTAAAGGATCTCAAATATAAAGAATTTCTAATGAAATAGATATTTTATATAAAGTGGAAATATTTAATCTTGAAAGGGCTCAGCACAGCCATATTTAGCTTTCAGGAAACATTCACAGGTAACATGTACAAATCAATTACTATGACAGTCAACTGAAAATGAGCAAAGCATGCTCAGCTAGGCCACAAGAACACCCATAAAAAAAAAAACAATTCTTCAGGCCAGGCTGAACCTTGAACCTTAGAAGGCAATAACGAAGCAATCAGGTTGAACTGAATATATCATAAATTTGTTTCCCTATACAAACACCACTCAATATCATGCATATCAGGCCTGACAGAGAAAAGGCAACAGAGCAGCAAGTCAAGGCGACTGAGTAGGGATGGGACGATAACCGGTTTTATTGATAACCGTGATAAAATGTGCTGAAGGTTAGTAATATCGTTTAAAAATGAATTATCATTAAAACCGTGTTTGATTATCGCGGTTTTAATAACTCACTATTAAATCATGTCCAGCCAGCAACAGTCTGACGCAAGGGCAGCGCACAATGTTTTTTTTGTTTTTTTTCGAGAAGGAATGGCAAAAGTCAGTGACTTTTCTATGCTTTTCTATGCGTCTACACTTTTCATTGTAAGGAAGGAAATGCCACAGAATTTAATCTTTCTTTAAATTAAGTGCATAGAGTTGCTTGTTTTATTAGTTGTTTGTTGATTATTAAATATAAAACTTGCTAAAATGTTTTCAGTGTGAGCATCAACTATTTTTGAACACTTTCATCTCGTTTCAACAAAACCGTGATAATATTGATAATCGTGATAATTTTAGTCACTATAATCGTGATATTAAATTTTCATACCGTCCCATCCCTACGACTGAGTGGCATCAAACTATGTAATAATGAGTCACTATACGCCCTCGATGACCAGGCGTCTGAGGTCTGTACATATGGGGGAGGGTTTTATGCCAATGAATACAGTGACCTTTCTCTCAAAGATTTTCCCGTCTAACTCTGATATTCAACTGCTTAAGTTGCATGTCACATTTTTTAGGCTTTAGCTTACATTTCTGAGATCCGTCCAATGAGCTGACACACAAGTGTCTCTTTGTACCTTAAAGCTATAAACATAACCTTCAACAAAATTAACCTCAACCAGATCCAGGATCAACAGCTTCTCAACGACAGGTTGAATATGGTGTTAGAAAACAGGTTTTTGAGGGGAGAGGGATTTTTCCGATTCCTCACCAGGACTGTAGTCTATTATATTAACCTAGAGTCAAAAATCCATATAACTTTACACAGTATGAATAAATGTACAGTAAAAGTATGTATAATGTGAATGCGTGGAAAACAGAGACAAAATACAGACTTTTGATATTCTTAGAGAATGACATTCAGCCAAAACAAATGACAAAAACAGATTTTGCAAAAGGCCAAAAATGTCACTGCAACCCTAACTTGCATGAAAATGGAATAAAATATCTAAAATATCTGATATCTTACTACATCTCACAGCCATTACAAATGTTTTTCCATTTATTTGCTTTGGGAATGCAAACGAGGTTGAATGCATGCAAATGGGTCAACCTCTAGATTTGGCTAAATCTCAAGGAGAAAACTTGCATGACGGAAGCAAGGATCGGAGTTTGACAAACATCATCAGCAAGCAAACAGAATTGTGTGTTCCGCTTTATACAACTCTAATCAACACACGGATGGATTTAACTAGAGAATGATCGACCATAGAGCAATGAGCTGTCACAATGTGCTCCAGACACTATTGATTTCCAACTAGGGTGGTTTGGTATTGTCCTAAACCTGAAATTCCCCACATTAAGTGTTCGCTTTACAAACTTTATGGACAGAAAATATGAAGTTCTTATAGATTAATGTAATCTAGTACAGCCGACTGGATGTGTTCCCACAGCGGCTCCTGATATTAGCTCTCTGATCCCCTCATGGGGGGTTTGAATCTGCAACGTTTTGGTCACCAGTCCAGCTATTTAACCATCAAGCACCTTGCAAAATATTACCACAGTATTCAATAGCTTTGGCCAAAATACCATAGTTACCGCAATCAATGGCTTCGATAAAATTTGCACACCCCACCAGTGCCATCAAAAAAAATGTAATCTAACAAAAAGAGTAGTTTCTTAAACAGTTTTGAAGGAACTTGCATAATTAATTATGCAACAATTCTGGTCCTTATTCTACTGTAGTCAATATTGAGGCATTTCATGGGTATTTGTATCACTCCATTTGACAGTGTTCATGGAGTTTCAGAAAAGAGCATGGCTGAATTTATACTTGCAGAAAAAAAAATACAAAGTGTATGTGCATCCAATAGACACTTTACAATCCCGAGGCCAAGGAAAAATGTCAAATTACTTAGTATTTGATTTCAGACTTAGCAAGTGTTACTTGTTACTTATTTTACTCATTTATTCATTATTTATTCTCTCACTCGAGCGTGTCAAATTAAAACCCTGGAGCAAAATTATTATAGAATAATTTAAGTGACTTTGAGATCCGTTTCACATGTAAACACTGCTCCAGACCAGATTTCACACTCTGTGATGCTTGATGAAAGGCAAAACTAACAAACTAAAAGTCCAAAATTGCTTGATATGAATAACTTGTGCATTAAAATCATGTATACATTTTGCACTCACAATTGTGTTGCAGTACTGAATTAAGAAACAATAGCTTCCTGCTCTTACGATACAGCATAAATGAATGAATCTCAGAGATGAACTCACCTTTGCCATTCTGCCAAGCCGTGTACCAGGACAGACTGAGAAACGACGTAAAGAAAACAATCGCAGTGGCAACAGTTCCATGTCTGAGCCTCATCTCATTTCAGCGCCTCCCCTTGCAGCTGCCTCTGGTCCTCCGGATCCAGGCGAGCATCAGCGCTTCAGGGAGCGGACCGGAGCGGACGGGGGCCCGGGTTCATCTGCTGTCTGCGCCGCGGTCTTTCGGGTCTCGGTCGCTGCTGGAGTCACGAGGCAGACCGGCGGAACTGATGCATTTCCAGAGAAAGATGTGCAGTCCTCATGCCTGCCCTGTTACTGGAAGAGATCGTGAGTAGATTAAACAAAAAATTACAGAAGCTAATGAAATCATATTGGTTTGGTTCCGGTTTTTTTGGGGGGGTTTTTTTGCGGTCCGCGCTGACTACAACAGTTAAACAGATAACGTTAGCTGTTTATATGTATGCAACCTTATTTCTAAGGAAATGAATCATCGAGAGACATACAAAATACTGCAGAGAATAATTAATTTAGAAAAAAAGAAAAGAAAATAAATGAAAAAAAAAGAAAAGAAAATGTTAAAGACAGCCATTTAATTGCGGGGCTGTGAAATAAACAGTTGACTACCTGTCAGAGGACCCCAAAATAACATGCCAGACAGGCATGAGCAACAACCCCGAGTGCAACACTTCTTACCTTTCTGCCTGTTAGTGAACAGCGGACCGGCGCAGCTCGATTTCTTCTAAACTATCCAGTCAAAAAACGAGCAAAAAACGTTTTTTGATGTTCATTAAAACAGCAGATTTGACGGAGAGTCCTTCCAGAGTAGTCAGCGGTGATTGTGATCTCTCAATCAAGCTTTGTTAAAGACCACACCTACAGAAACTATGATCACTCACCCAGAACTATGATTGGCTGGAGTCATCAGACCCCGCCCACCGCTGAGGTTGATTGGCTGGAGTCTGCGCGCAGCTCTTGTCTGCCGCCACACGGCGGACTGAACCAATTGCGATTCTGTTTAGACCATAGACGGTAAGGGTTTAGACCAGGGGTTGGCAACCTACGGCACGCGTGCCAACAGTGGCACGCAGAGGGATAATCGCTGGCACGCAAGCGATAAGGAAAACTGTATAATGACGTACAGTTTGATGTAATAACTTCTCATAGTCACACAGCCTGTTAGGAGCTACAAATACTATTAAAGTGTGAGAATTAACTTGCATGGATGCACGTGCAAACACTGCACATACTAGGTGCTTCAGATCAAAGCCTCGGTCTAACAGCACTCGTCAATGTCAAAATGACTGAGATGGCCAATCAGATCAAAGTAGGCGGGGTTTACTGTTCACAGAAGCAGAGCGCGAAGCGTCAGTTTAACGTTAAAGAGAGTGAGGTAAGATGAAGCTGCAAATCAATTAACATTAGTCAACTTTTAATAATACGTTTTACCATAGAAATGTTAAATGACCTAAAGCTATATCCAGTGATGAAAAATTTTCTGAAATATGGCCATTTTGAGAGAAAGAAAGTGGGGGGGGGGTAAATTGTCTCTCTCTGCAGACAATGAAGCGATTTTGCCCCTTTGTTGTTGAGAAATATAATGTAGCGATTCAGTATCGATTAATAAAAGTAGCGTGACAACACTCATAGGTTTATGAGCTTCTGAATGCTACTTTTTGCACAGCACGATCTCAGATCTCTGTGTGCGAGTGGTGTGTGTTGTGTGTGTGTGTGTCTGTGTGTGCACGTTCATCAATTAAAGCAGTGCATTAACGTTGATTAAACGTTAAAAAAACTTTTTTTTATCGTATAATAAAAAATTGTGTATGTACCGTTTAAATACAGAATTATATCGGGATGTGGGGGGGGGGGGGGGGGGGGCTGTGTTGGCACAGTGGTTAACCATAAAAATAAAAAATGGCACGTCATGCCGAAAAGGTTGCTGATCCCTGGTTTAGACTCTTAATTTTGTGTCCATAAGATAAATTCCCGGGTGAAATACTCTTACCTTGTCAAAGTGTTCATCAACAAGCACTCATTTCATGGAGACTGACATGTACTGTAGACTACTTGTTTTTCTATGAAATACTATATTGGAAAGCAGTGTTGTTGGGAAAGTTACTATTGAAATGTAATAGGTTATAGATAACAAGTTAGCCTATCTAAAATCTAATAAGTTAGTTAACTATTTCAGTTACTTTACTAAAGTAATGTAACTGATTACATTTGCTTACTTTTGCTTACTTCTCTAAATTTCTAATGTTTTCAAACATATAAGCAGGCAGTACACTGATTAGTCCATCACTTTAATTAAGATTTTAATAATTTAATTTTAAAGCACGGCTAACACAAAATAAGACTTACTTTGAGGTCATTCTGAGGATAAGTACAGATTTAAAACCATAACAAGAAACAATTAAGTAGTATACAGTAGTTATGACAGAAAACACTGGCATATAACAATGCCTTGGGGGAAAAAACAGTTAATCTTAAAAAATAAAGCATATGCATAAATCCAAATAGCAATAGTTATCAAATAAGCATGTATCCTATTCTGTGTCCTAAGCTCCTGAAACATTGGTGTCATATTTTACAGCAGTTTCACTGATTGGAATAAGAGTAGTCAGTCATTCAATTATTTTAAATTCACATTTAAAAGAAAGTACAGAAATAGTTTTACCACTGGGTGAAAGTGGTATAGGCTTAATGATTTATTTAAAATTTTATGTGATTTTATTATTAATATTATTAGGAAATTTACATACAAAGTAATTATAATGTTTCTCATTATTTACATTGCTTAAAACTACTGTTTGTTTTTGCATAGATGCATAAGCAAAAGACTATTAGAACAATGTAACATTATATAATGTGAATGTACATTTCTCTATAGTGCATAATTATGCATAATACAAATAAATAAATAAATAAATAAAAATAATTTGCACTGAAAACACAACTCCCTCGAATTTGAACAAAGGCTGGATATAGATTTGTATTTTTATTTAAAAGGTTTTCCTATCATATCTATGTCTTATTTTTTCCCCAGCACAGTAAATGTAAAAGCTTTCCATTTTCCTGAGGACTTCTACTACTCATATAATTATTATACTAACTTGGGACAAAAATGTATGCTGTCTGAAATGGAAGGCGGCAGAGGGAATGCACATTTAATGAAAAATTGATTGGATTTTCTGACCTTCACTGTCACTGATAGCTAACCCGTTATATCCAAACATCTATCATATCTTTTCATTTAATTTCCCCTAATTCCCCTAAGTTAAATATAGTGGTATTACTGCAACCAGTATGAATTGATTTTGTCTTTCCTTTTTTTGAATCTCATCTTCATTTGACAGTCATCTGGATTTGAGGTCCACTCCACAGATTGAGCTCTTTCCCCCAATCTATTTTTATTTATATGCTCTTCTGTTCTATTTCAACATTGCTTACAGCCAGCAATTCAGTCATACTGTCAAGCAGTGCTACTTTGTGATGCCTATGTGATTATTTTTATTCACTGGTGACTCACATTGAAAGCTTCCTTTTGCCTCTTATACGTCTCACAGAAAAGTTGAAGATAAAGCTGAAATCATTCAAATGGAGAGAAGTATAACCTGCACATTTTTAATTTCACTTGAGCCAGATACCCCGTTACATAAGACACTTTAGCTGAAGTCTCTTGGCAATACTATTTTAAGCGTAATTCTGTATTACATAATCATATAACTCTAATCAATCCCTTTTGTAATCTGCTATTTGTTCTTCATTTACATTAAAAGACTAAAAATACTAACCAAAAAACAGCAATGACTACTCTTTCTACACAGTTTGTATTTTTATTTTAATTGTGCAGCACATGTAAATATTTGTGAAGAGGTAATGCAAGGCACAAATATTTGATATTTGTGATATTTCATGAAGTTGTCAATAACACTGTAATTGCGTAAGATAGTGTAACATGAAGTCATGTACCATACCGTAAGTCGCGGTCCTTGAGAAGTATAAATGCAGACCTGAAACTGAACTTGAAAAGCATTAGATGCCATAAATACCAATGAAAAACTTTTTTTTTCAAACACATTTCAGCTGTTAATGAAATCTCAGACTTTCAATACAGTAGTTTCAGAGAAAACATGCAAGAGTTCTACAACTATTTAATATCTACCTTTTCTTTGTGTAGTAAAGTATGAAGGCCTGTGATAGATTTATTTAGCATGAGTGATTTGTTTATTTATAATGAATGAATAGCTTTCTTTTCAATACGTTGTCTATATGTGATCTCCAACCTTAAGTTACTGTGAAACTGATTTATAGATAATGTTATGCTTCCTTTAACATAATTTATGCATTCAATAAATCCTCAGGAATATGCTCAGAGGCACAGAACCAGCATCATGGCCAGAAAAAAAGAAAAAAAATCCTAGTTGAAATAGTTTGTAACAAAACCATAACCACCTTCTGTACACAATCAGGTCAATTCTGCTTGTTGCTCTTAGGATGTTGCTCTTTTTTTCTCAGAAAGGTGTTGCTTTGAAATACTCCTCAAGTGGAATGACAGAGACTCCTCCAACCCAGTCCTGCAGACAAACCTGCTGCAAAACCAGCTTCATGAAAAACCAGTCAAGTCCAGGGGGCCACTTCTTCATGACAGGATGCCTAAACAAAACACACACCAAAATTGACACATATATTCATTTGAAATATTGCTTACCTGATACTTTCTCAAAAAGGATCAGAACTGTCATTGGGGTGCTACCTTTTCAAAACATACTAATATTCACTAATAATGAATAATGAAGGTTTAAAATACTTATATTTACCTTCATAATCCTAATATGTACCTTTCAGGGAAAAATAAGATATAAAATTCTACCTATTAGTTTTGCACCTTAGGGTATTGCCCAAGAGACAGCTTTCTTTGTTTTTCAGAGAGAATAATCTGCTGTTGGTATATTTGCATAATTCTAATGCAGAGGCAAGGTTCAGACTAGACTGTTTGTTTATTAGCAATACATTTCAGCTATAAGTTTAGTTGCATCAGATACAAAACGCAGCATTTAAATAGAGAACAGTCTAGACAATAATGATAATATTAAGCAAAAACAGCTAATCATACTTTACCAACAGACACAAACGAACAAAGACCTTATGTTCAACATTAAAAGTATGAAGTGTGTTTAGCTGCTGTCACTGAAATAGAAATGTGTGGTGTGCATGATTTATCATTTGCATAAGTACCTGGAGAACATGGCCTCTTTGGCAAAGTCAAGCTCTTCTGGTCCCACCTCCACCATTTTACCAGTCAAAGTGAGTCGAGCACACCTGGGGTCCTCAGGGTCATAAACCTGCTTCCTGTCATGGGGAAATGTAGTCAGAAGACAAAATGCTCTAGATGATCATTATACAATGATCTCTGTCAAAGATATTTTTGTTTAGATATGTAAACATGACTGAAACGTAAAGGCTTCTTGCTCCAGTTATTTCAGAGACATACCTGCAGAAATCTCCTTCTGCCTCAGAAAACGTTAAAGAGGCAAAAGGGAAGCTTCGAAGATCCGTTACAGTGTTGTCCGTCGGTGTCACATAAAAATAAGGAACGCCAGTGCTGTTGTCAGCTGGACCGTCGCTTACGGAGAAAATATTTCCAAAAGGAAGTCCTTTAATCTAAAAAGATGATGGGGAAAGAAAACAATCTAAATTAAAGACATTTCATACATGCCTGTAATAATAATAATAAAAAATGTATGTACTTGATTAATGATAATGACTGTCCGAATGTACCGTACTTTATTCCTTAAGATACAGTGGTTCTCAACCTTTGTCCACAAAAATACTCTCATGACTTCTTTAAGATTTATTACGATTTACTGGATAAGGATTTTTTCCAAAGCATTTTACAGCATATGCAGTATAGCATTTTACATTTTATTTAGTTTCTAAAATAAACTATTTTTAGATTTTGGCATAACTATAAAAATAATCTACATTTGTTTTTTTTAAAAAGCCAATGGTTTAAGATTTCATATTTTACATGACTTTTCCAGGTCTAGAAATCACTATTAAAATTAGGCCTCCTCATATATTATCCAGGTTTTCCAAGAAAGCAAGAACCTGTGGCCAGCTGTATAAACATAATTAACAACTAGTTTGACTAACTAGTAGTTAACCAAGTGGTCATCAATCTTACTTTCAGAATTCAAATTAGACCAATATACGTTTTAATGTTACTGATTTAAAGTTATATGACTAGAAAAAAATGAGATGAGAAACTTTTAGGACTAGTCTAAGCAGTTTATGAAACCCGCCACTGGATCTCCAAAGAAAAATAGCAGTTGTTGAAGAGATTAATTCAAATTAATATCTTAATTGATTTGTATTGAATTGAATGCCTTTATTGTCCTCGTATTTTTCTGCATACAAGGAAATTAGAAGCACTGCTCCTGACTGGTGTTAGAAACAAAAAACAAACATAAAAGTTAACCACAGACAATAAATATGACTGTACAGAACAATTTTACAAATAAATACAACAAGTGACTGAGTCATGATATTCACATTGAGCGATCTGACTGAAGTGACCATTTCATATTAATATGCACAGTAATTTTATACAAAAGTACATTTTAAATGTAATGAGTAGGTGTAGTGATTTAGTAACTAAGTATTACACATTGACATATAGTGTATATTATTGCACCTTTACTGCAGATAGAGTGTTTCACATTTAGTAACCAAATTGTAATGTTTATTTTACATAATTTAAGTCATCTCCAGGTCCTTTTAAAGTCTGCTGAGGCCCCTTTTGGATTGAGAATTAAAAAAAAAAAAAAAGATCAAAGCAGCAAGTGAACTCTGCAGGAAGGTGAATTAAACAGAGCAGCACCTGCTCCTGTGTGGAGACGGTAGCCAGGTGACCCCAGTCGCTATAATGCGCCATGTATCGCGCTACTCTCGCCGTCTCCTCGTGCGGCGGAGGCGCAGCGATGCTAGACGGCACATTCACCTCTTCCATCCGGTACGAAAACACACGGGACGCGGAGGACACGTCCTCGCTTTTCGATATCTGCTCGGGTTTCTTCTCTGAAGCGTCCAGGTACACAGACGACGGATAGGCTGGTTTCCAGATCAGGATATTATCGACGAGCACAGCGGGCGCCTCGTCGGAGTGCGCGTCCAGCTCTTCCTCCTCCTCAGCATCACCGGCGACGGCCCACGACACCGCGCTCCGGATCGTGTAACTCTCGCCAACACACCGCAGCGTCGTCAGGACAGAGACGAGATGGAGCAGCAGCATAGCGGTCACATTTACTCGCGCTGCGGCCTTTCAAACTGCATGCTTATTTATTTCGCCACCATAGGTATGGCGTTACATGATAGTGGAATGAAACTTTGTTGCGTCAGAAACAGCGACACCTGCTGGACCGCCTGAGAAGCGCAGCGCGTGACCATGTTACATTTATCCCACTGTAAACTAAACATCGTTTCCACAAAAACACTGGGCTAATTTTATATTTCAATAGTCATGTATAGTCATGAATAGTCATGTATCCAATAAACTGGATTTTTGTATTGATCGTAATCAATACCAAAAATTATCATGGTATCAAGAATTTGGCAATTTGTCATACCTAATTTGCTATTTTTATGGTTGTATAGATGTGGGATAATTATTTCATTTGTAATGAAATAAAAACAAGTATGGTGGTAATTTGGCATTCAATATTTTTTTTATGGGTAACATTAAAAATAAAATAAAAGAAGAAAATTGAATATTTTAATACAAGTTTTTAATACAATTAATTATATATACTCATGCTAATATAACCATTATATCCATAATCTGCCATTCCAAAAGAAGTAATATTGTTATGTTATTTTACACACACACACACACACACACACACACATATATATATATATATATATATATATATATATATTTGTGAGTGATGGTAACACTAGAATAAAAATACAAGTCAATATGGATTAAAATATATTTATAGTTTGCTAATTTGCCATTCCAAATATGATAATTTGTTTTGTTTGTTTTCTAAAATAAAATAAAACAACATAAACTGATTAACTGGAAAAAAAAAATATTCTGAAAGCTTCTTGCATTGTGTATAGTACATCCAATATTGATTTCTACTTTCAAATAACATTTATTTTATTATTATTTTTGTTGTTGTTGTGTTATTGATATGTTATATCCATTATAAATGATAAATCACATGTCCCAGATTTAGTAAGATTAATTTATTGGTGAAGGAAGTTGAGTTGGTATTTTCAAAAGCAAGCTCCAAGTAATTTGAAATATTCTTACAGTTACATAATTTAACATTTAAAACAAATGAACAGACATCTTCAAATCTAATAGGTGTCAGAAAATCAACAATTGATATAATGTTACAATACATACAAATTCTTGGACAGAATTCATGCAAATAAATAAAAAAATTGTCATTGGAAAGGAAATAATCATATTAATAATTTTAACAGGAAAACAATGATACAATGTGTTAAACCTGAGAAACATATAACATATTGCAGCATATTACATGGGAGACCCTTGTTGTTTTTGTGTGTCTGCAGATGTGTGAGTAGGTAAAACATTAGTACCATCTACTTCTCTTCCTGAGATCTCAGGGTGCTTTTGATTGAGTCTCAACCTGAATGTGTTTCCATCCCCTTCCATCTCTGATCTCCTTTCTCACTCAAATCTGTTGTGCTGCACTGTGATTCATTTACAAAATACATTATCAGCAGCTGTTAGACAGTGTTGCAAGAGAACATGACTTTAATCTCACAGTATTTACTTCTCCTTTTTGTTTCGTTGGTACCCATCTGCTGTGCATACATTCATACTTCACATGGAGAGAACACAAGCTGCACACGTGAGGTTTTAGAAGACAAACACAATTAGGAAGTTTACTGACTGATGAATGTACAACCCGAATTCCGGAAAAGTTGGGATGTTTTTTAAATTTTAATAAAATGAAAACTAAAAGACTTTCAAATCACATGAGCCAATATTTTATTCACAATAGAACATAGATAACATAGCAAATGATTAAACTGATAAAGTTTACAATTTTATGCACAAAATGAGCTCATTTCAATTTTGATTTCTGCTACAGGTCTCAAAATAGTTGGGACGGGGCATGTTTACCATGGTGTAGCATCTCCTTTTCTTTTCAAAACAGTTTGAAGACGTCTGGCCATTGAGGCTATGAGTTGCTAGAGTTTTGCTGTTGGAATTTGGTCCCATTCTTGCCTTATATAGATTTCCAGCTGCTGAAGAGTTCGTGGTCGTCTTTGACGTATTTTTCGTTTAATGATGCGCCAAATGTTCTCTATAGGTGAAAGATCTGGACTGCAGGCAGGCCAGGTTAGCACCCGGACTCTTCTACGACAAAGCCATGCTGTTGTTATAGCTGCAGTATGTGGTTTTGCATTGTCCTGCTGAAATAAACAAGGCCTTCCCTGAAATAGACGTTGTTTGGAGGGAAGCATATGTTGCTCTAAAACCTTTATATACCTTTCAGCATTCACAGAGCCTTCCAAAACATGCAAGCTGCCCATACCGTATGCACTTATGCACCCCCATACCATCAGAGATGCTGGCTTTTGAACTGAACGCTGATAACATGCTGGAAGGTCTCCCTCCTCTTTAGCCCGGAGGACACGGCGTCCGTGATTTCCAACAAGAATGTCAAATTTGGACTCGTCTGACCATAAAACACTATTCCAATTTGAAATAGTCCATTTTAAATGAGCCTTGGCCCACAGGACACGACGGCGCTTCTGGACCATGTTCACATATGGCTTCCTTTTTGCATGATAGAGCTTTAGTTGGCATCTGCTGATGGCACGGCGGATTGTGTTTACCGACAGTGGTTTCTGAAAGTATTCCTGGGCCCATTTAGTAATGTCATTGACACAATCATGCCGATGAGTGATGCAGTGTCGTCTGAGAGCCCGAAGACCACGGGCATCCAATAAAGGTCTCCGGCCTTGTCCCTTACGCACAGAGATTTCTCCAGTTTCTCTGAATCTTTTGATGATGTTATGCACTGTAGATGATGAGATTTGCAAAGCCCTTGCAATTTGACGTTGAGGAACATTGTTTTTAAAGTTTTCCACAATTTTTTTACGCAGTCTTTCACAGATTGGAGAGCCTCTGCCCATCTTTACTTCTGAGAGACTCTGCTTCTCTAAGACAAAGCTTTTATAGCTAATCATGTTACAGACCTGATATCAATTAACTTAATTAATCAATAGATGTTCTCCCAGCTGAATCTTTTTTAAAACTGCTTGCTTTTTTAGCCATTTGTTGCCCCCGTGCCAACTTTTTTGAGACCTGTAGCAGGCATTCAATTTTAAATTAGCTAATTAAGTGGATAAAAGTGTAAAATTTCTCAGTTTAAACATTTGCTACGTTATCTATGTTCTATTGTGAATAAAATATTGGCTCATGTGATTTGAAATTCCTTTAGTTTTCATTTTATTAAAATTTAAAAAATGTCCCAACTTTTCCGGAATTCGGGTTGTACAACTTTCCCTCAATAATATACATAAGCAATAGTGGTTCACTTCCAGAACACACCGCTTTAACATCAACTTCAAAGTCTACAGAAGTTCACATGAAGCAAACCTCTGATTGCATGGATGCAACTTCAGGAGATGCTAGCCTGAAAATGATCAGATGATCCTCCAATCTCAGCATCCAACTCTATGTTTTTTAGTCCATAGTCTTATCACTCCATGCCAGGGATTTCCTCTTGGCCAGCTCCATCCAGGATGGTTGGGCAGTGTCACAGACAGACTGCAGAGGAGATGACGATGATGGTGATGACGAAGGTTGATCTTCCTGCTGCAATTTATCCTCTCTGTCTGCTGACCTCGTGGGAACAGGAGAGACTGATGCTTCTAGAAATATCAACAACATATATAAGCATATACTTAGAACTGCTTTCTGCTGTCATGCAAAACTGATATTGTGTATCTTACTTACGCATTGACCAACTTGAGTTGAACCCTGTGCCTGAGAGCTTTGCGATCGGTCTGTGAGGAGCTGTAGATTGAGATGTTGTTTGGGACTCTGCTGTGGACTTTGACTCACCTGTCTATTGAAATCAATAAAGAGGAAATCTGAAACAACTGACAAAGCAAAACACCACAAACAGAACATACTGTACTAGATATTATGAGCAAATTATACATGTGTCCCCTCCGTAAAGAGTCCTTTATTTTAATTTATAAATGTATGATTCATAAAGTCTTTAGATCTGTCTGGATTATTAATGTCTTATTTTGTGATTTTTGATTTGCAGACATTTGACTGTATTATGATATTAACTGTCCCAACTAACTATATTGTTCCAATGTTTGGGGTCATTGATATTTTTTCGGACAGAAAAAAATTCACTTTTATTAAAGGGATACTTCACCCATAAATGAATATTCTGTCAATAATTACTCACCCTCATGTTGTGCCATGCTGTGTCAGCAGCAACACACACATGCATCAAAGTCTGACATGGAAGAAGAAATTGTTGAATGAAGTCTTTGTTTTTTTTTTTTGTTTTTTTTTTTGTGCACATAAAGTATTCCTGTAACTTCATAAAATTACAGTTGCACACTGATGTCACATGGACTATTTAACCATGTCCTAACTACCTTTGAGGGCCTTGAATGATTCAGTTGCATTGCTGTCTATCCAGGGTCAGAAAGCTCTCGGATTTCATCTAAAATATCTTAATCTGTGTTCTGAAGATGTCTTATGACTTTGGAACGAAATGAGGGTGAGCAATTAATGACAGAATTTTCATTTTTGGGAGAACTACCCATGTACAGTAAGTAAATATGCATTATATTGATGAAAGGTTACAGTAAAGACAATAATGCAACAAAAATTTTCTATTTTAAATAAATGCCACTCTTTTGAACTTTCCAATGTGACTGAAATTTGACTAGTGTGAAGCAATCACTCCTTTTTTCTGAGACTGGGGTAAGTGTCCTTTCTCTGGTTAATATACGAATGAATAGACTGCGTGTGTTTGGAGAATTCATAAAAAAATATTACCTTGGTTGCAGCATTTGTTTGGTTCTCCCAGCGCTGTAAGATTGAGGTCTTGTTTCCTAACCCTGCTGCCCACACTGGTCTGCCATCTTCAGGCCCGGTCCCTATCCCCTGAGACGCAGACGCCATGTCAGCTTTCCCTGAGATTACACTGGGCTCTCCCCCCTCATTCTGAGGCTGATCCTTTGAGACAGTATTGGGAAACTGTTGGGATATTAACTTTGGGCTTGACGACAGATATGGGTAACCTGGGGGTGCTGTGGGACGCAGTATAGCTTGTGTGGGGGTCTGTGATGATGCTCGTATTGGTGATGATGGCTGGATGGGTGGTGTCTGTGGTGCCAATGCTTGTGATGGCTGTTTTGCTGTGTTTACAGCAGTGGATTGCACATTTAATGTGCATGTAACTGTAGGCTGGGTTGGATTTGTTGTTGAATTAAACATTTGAGTCTTGGACTGAAACTGGACTTCTCTGGTACTGTCAATCTGAGTCTGATTTGAATTTGCTGAAGGTTGGTTTGTTGTTGTTCTAGTCTGAGTTTGCATCAGCTGAGAGGCAGATTGTGTGGACTTTCCAGAATGCTGTGTAGAAGGCAGCGGATTTGTTTCAGTAGGTTTCAAAAGAGGTTGTGTAATCGAAGGCTGGCTTGAAATGTTCTGTGTGTTTCTTGGGTTGGCTTGTGAAGTGGATGTTTGGGTTTGTGGTTGTGTTGTAGTGAAGGTCGTTGGTCGAGACTGCAAGCTAGGAAACTCAGGCAGCCTACTGGTAAAGAGCTGTTGGAGACTTCTGGTTTTCTCTCTGGCCATCTCCATCCAGGACACCTCTGAAGCAGTAGACGTTGGTGGGTTTTCCTGAAAGGATACAGCTGTAGTCTCTTCTGGAGGCAAGCCTGTACCTTCTTTAGCTGGTAAAGGTACAATCTTGCTGGATTTGCTGGCTGATGATGAGGGCTGAGGAGGTTCTGAAAATGCAGAATATTTATTTATCAATCTTAGTTGACCAATCGAAAGCAGTAACTTCTCTGTGAGCTGTTTCATGCATCAAAATACTATTGATAATGGACAGAAGACCATTTTATTATCACAAAATTTTGCTAATGTGCATGCATGTTGTAAGTTTTTTTGGTATTGTTATTAACAAATAGGCAATTAGTGAATTGTAACAGAGCGTTAAGCCTTTATGAAAATGAACCATGGATTTACTACAAATTAAAACCAAAATACCATGGTTATTTGATTTAAACCATGGTTATCACAAATTAACCATGGTTTGGCTACACTAACCATAGTTTAATCATGGTATTTGTAGTAAAATTGTGGTTCTATCATGACAACTCTCAGAAGATTTTAGAATGGTAATGGATATGACAATGTAAATGTATTTGGTCTTGTTGGAATAGATATGCTAAGCCACTGAATTGCTGCTGCTTTTGGTTATTGCTGTAATTGTAGATTATCGCTGCTGCAAGCAAGTAAAGGAACTTGCTACTGCTAATACATACCCAGATACGGTGCTGTGAGTATTTAAGACCTACTGCTGCTGCACAAATAGCATATATAATAACCTGTTGCAGATCTATACAGGTGGAGCTGGGGGAGCTTCTGGGGGAATTCTGAAAGCTTGCTGCGGACAGCTCTGCTAAATGCTATCCAGCAATTTAAATGTAAAGCAGCAAACCAATCAGCCTGTGCAAAGTCGTTTAACACCGTGAATATCATCAGTTTACATTAAAGGGTTAGTTCACCCAAAAATAAAAATTAGGCTGCATTTTACACCGAGGCATCCTAGGTGTGTTTGACTTTCTTCTTTCAGACGAATCCAGTCAGAGTTGTGTTTGAAAAATTGTGTTTGATCTTTCAAGCTCTACCGTTGCAGTCAGCGGGTGTTGCATTGCTTCAGTCCAAAAGACTTTAAATAAAAAGCAACCTTTCATAAAAAAAAGTGTCTCACATGGCTCCAGGGGTTGAACAAAGGCCTCTTTTAGTGTACTGATGCGTTTTTGTAAGAAAAATATCCATATTCAAAACATAATCATTTTTTGAATCTAGCTTGTGAACATTGTTGAAAACGGAAGCAGTTCCGGGGGAATTCCGTATGAGGTCAGCATTAATATAACTCCAACTGTATTCATCTTAAGGAAAGACCGTCATATACACCTAGGATGGCTCAGGGGTTAGTAAAACGCAGCCTAATATACATTTTTGGGTGAACTAACCCTTTAAGGACCCATCAGCATCTAGAGTTTAACGACAGATCTTGTCATTAATACAAATGGCAATCATACTCTTCACATTCATCATAATTTCAACTAAATAGGCCAGAGGCTTAATCTTCATGCACCTTGGGAAACCACAAAAAGAAACTCACCAGCCTGTCTGAGGATGCCAGCTCTCTCTTTGTCTCTACAGAAACTCTTAGGTGGCGAACCGGAGGAATGAACTGAGGTTGCGGACGCATCAGTTTGGAGAGGAGGTTCTTTGAGTTTCTCGTGGACTTTAGTAGACCCAATGCCAGTGCACTGGTCTTCAGGTTGCACACAGTTGGTTGAATCAGATTGTGAGGCTGGAGGTGAAATCGATGCACTGTGGTGTTTTTCTTTGTCTTCTGATTGAGCTTTGTCCAAGCGAAACTTCAGCGAAAGAGAGGTAGAGCGAAGCTTCACTCCGAATGCATTTGTAGCCTCTCTATCTTTTCCCACACTCACATCTTCCATCACATCCTCGACTGCCTCTTCTCCCACCTCCACCTCCTGTACTCCTTCTTCAGTAGCCTCTACCCCAATCTCCTGCTTCTCGTTGTCCTGACTCTCCTCCACATCCGGGTCCCGAGGATGTCTCTTTGCTAGATCAGTGAACTTTGTTGGTATCACTGGAAAAGTGTCCGTTTTGTCTTCCTTCTTTGAAATTTGTGGAAAGTTAGCAGACAGGCCTTTTATTGTTTTCTCAACTTGTGAACTTACTTGCCGCTCTATCTTGATATTTAAAGGAGGTTTGGCAGGAGTTGGAGGTTCCTTTTTCAGTCCAGTTTGTCCAACTACTCCAGTGAAGCTTGCAGTCCTCGGCCGCTCTTGACTCTTGTCTGAGGAGACATTAAAGTGGAACGATCCAGACACGGTTCTTTGGCGTTTAATGGATTCTGTTTGAGTGTGATCTTCATGACTAAAAGTTGACACTGTGCTGACTGGCTGAAGGGTCCTGGACTCATGTTTGTCTTCTGTGGAAGGTATATTTCTTCTCAGAGATGATGGTCTCAGATTTACTCCACAAATCACACTGGTTGAAGCATGAGTAGAGGCTAGGTTTTTCTCTATATTTACTGCATTCTGAACACTGTTTTTGTCCATCTTGGTTTGTATTAGCACAGCATTAGACTTCTCATCTTTCACAGCACTTAATTCTGGTGTGGTAGTTACATTTGGTCTTACAGTTGGGCTTACAGTTGACACAATGTTACTTTGGGTGTTCTTGAGTAGTTTGGTGCTACTAAACATCTCACTTACTTCTCCTTTTCCCTTTATGTCAACTGGCACCACTGGGATCGGTGGTTTGGCTACTGATGACGCAGCTGGAGTTGCTTCACGTAGGCTAGGGCTTGGAGGTGATGTGGACAGGATGTTTCTCTCAATCTCAGGTTCAGCAGAAACTTGTCTACTATCTCCAGAAATCTGAAGAGACATTAAAGGTGAAACTGGAACTAGACTCTTGATTTGTGAAGTCGTAAGCCTCTCTCCCCGTAAGACCTGTGTGGAATACGAGCAAGCGCGAGGTATCTCTTTTACGAGAGTCTCTTTCTCCATAGTAGTCAGCGATCGGTCCAGATTGTTCAAACTCTCAGATCGCGCTCTGCTTCCAGCCTACACAGAAAGTGCAATGTACAAATATAGAAAATCTATTAAATATGAACTGCTGGAATATGAAATATATGAACTAAATATGAACTAAATGGAAACGGATATTAAAAATTTCTGATCTTCCACAAGCATTAGAGTGTTTCAGGAATGAGCCCTAAAACCCAGAAATTAGGATTTTTGAATTTCTGGTTTCCGTTTTTGGCTAAATGCCTGAAATAAGTTCTGTGGTTAACACAAGCACATGATATTTCCACCTTTATTCTACAACATAAAATACATCAGTAATACCCCACTTTATGATTTAGCATTTTTCTTGATAGGAGATTCTGACCAGAGGCAATTGGGAGAGAGAGTGACGAGATTGTGAAAGGTCCACGAGTCGGATTGAAACTCAAGACACTCAAAGAGCAACTGTGTCATATTTTGATGTGCTGCCCACCAGGCTATCGGTGCAGACACTCGTGATTTTTAAAAGCATTTAAAAAAAAATAAGGCTGTTAACAAGTGGCTAAATGAGACTACAGAGGTTGTTGAGAACTCTAAACATCATCACGCCAAGCACATAAATCTACTAACTAGTCTACTTTCACAGCCTCGCTGTGTTCCCTTTTCTTACTATGCTAATTCAAGCTTCCCAACTTGTAGATTTAAAATAAAGACTGAAAGAGTTGTTAGACGAATAAGCATGTTGACGTTGAAGTTGTGCACTGTGTAGTTTGTTTATAGCCTAAGTTTAGCTTTTTGTATTTAGATTTGAAAATTTATAAAGGTTGATGAATTTTTGATGACCAAACTTCACACAAGAATCACAAACTTTTGTTGGTCACAGAGCTTACTTCCTACAATATTTAAAAAGCCAGTGGAAAAATCTGACTGGCTTTTTGTCGAGAGAACCTGGGTGATGCTAATGGATACCAATGGATAATACGTTTAGAAGGGTCCATTAAAAAGGCTCACCGAAGTGGTCACCCTCCTGTTCTTGGCACTGGCTCTTTGGTTCTTAGGTTTGAGGGACATACGGTGACGGGCAGCAGAGTTGTCCAGGAGGGAAGTGAATTGTGGAAGAGTGCTGAAGTCCACTGAGCCAGGGGCAAGTGGGGAAAGGGTTGCAGGTGCTGGGCTGACCGGCCGAGGAGAAATCAGCTGTGAAGAGGTCTGGAAGGGAAGGAAAAGGGACATTAAACAATATTTAGGACCAAAGAAAAAACATTCAAATTTAAGCCATGAATCAAATATATGAATGACAGGTATAATGTCAACACGTCAGTGAAATGGCAGCAGGCTACTTGTTCTTCCTCCTCACTTCTTGTTTCAGCTAAGCTCAAGGTGCTATGGTTTTTGGGAGGGATAGAAAACTGCAAACATCATGCCATAAAAGTTAACATCGGATTTAAGCTGGGAAAGTAGCAGCAGTAATGGAGACACACAATGAGCCACACAAACTCATGAATATGTTTGATTAATGTTCAAACATGCATTTAACACCAACACATACATGTATTAGTGACAATACATTAAAATAAACTGTCACAACAAAGAAACTGGAATGCTGCTGTGTTATAGTTGAAGCACCTTGTTCGATATGCTCATATTTAGTCCTTCTCCAAGGGATACTTCAGGGGAGCTATGAGAAAGGCTGTCACCTTCTGAACTTCCACCCATGTCTTCACGCCGTTTAGTGGGCAACAGAAGTGGGGGAGGACCTAAATGCAGTTTTTGCTGCTGGAGCTTTATCTGATCAAACAAAATAAATCATCTTAAAATCTACATGAAACATTTCAGTCACTCACACTGATGAGTGTTTATAATAAGAGTGTTTAGTGTGTTGTGTGTGGTCTGTCTTACTCACCTGCAGAGCTCGGATTTTGCCATGAATGTTCTCTTGAGACAGAATTCTTAGTGGTTCAGGGTCTGAATGACTGTGCTGTGCATGAAAAATGCTGTCATGTGAAAATGCCCGGGATCCCAGCATGCCTTTGGAGCAACTTTTAAGAAAAGATGCATGTTATCCCATGCGAAAAAAGGGCATTTGTTATGGAAATATGAGAGTGCTTTTTTACCCACTTATTAGAACTTTTTTTTATATGCATTTCATTGCAATGTTGAAGTTGCAATTTAGTACATTTCAAATATATTAAATTTGAATCAAGTAATTGAGTAATTTATGCTTTAGTTTGTCAATAAAAACAAGTCTTTGACAAAATACTATTACAAAAACTGATGTAAAATATACCTTAAAGCAAAACTTCTACCTTTACATTATTACTTCAAGTGAGCTTTAGTGTGTTAAGAAACATGAAAGGTTTCATCTTTTTAAATACACTAAGTGGCATTTATTTCATTAATATTATCAACAAGTTTTAAGATTTGAAGTACACTACATTCAATGCAATGACTTACATTTCATTTTCACAAGGGATCATCAAAACATGTATAGCTTTAACTTGCTTAAAAAAGTTTTACTTTATGATCAAACGTTGTCCATTTTTAATTTGTCGCTGCTAACATTGGTGAGTTTAGCTTTTCTTAAATCACACCATGCTGACACTGTGGACACTTACTCTGAGTCTTCCACACGCCGTGTGATGTCACTTTCAGACTGGCTCGGCTTCATGCCACTATCATCCTGTTTCCTCCTTATCTTCCCAAGCAGGCGTGACTTAGACTTTAACCTGGACTTCTTCCGTCCTAAACACCAAACATATCAATGCTTTTAGAAAACTATGTCATATACTGTAAAAATCTGAGACTGGATTAACTGATGAAAGCATTGAGCTTTACTGAAAGATTTCTGACCTGTTAAGTCATCACTGCCTTCTCCCTCTGGGTCTCCTGAAGCCTCCAGAACATTCATCTTCACCAGTACAGCTGTTAATGAGGACAGTTACACAGAAATCAGATGAGGCGTGGTTTGAAAAATGTCAGTGGAATTATCAAAGGGAATGTTCTAGTCTAATGTAGTAGAATAATAACAATTATAGTTTACTAACTATTAAATGTTAATTGTTGTTCTTAAATTCACAATAGAGTAAAATTGTTGTTCTACAAAGGAGAGCAGCAAAAGAGTAATTTATTGACATGCAAAATATTAGAGGAAAGTCATATCTCTGGTGTGGCAACGTGGCTATATTCTAAATCTGATAACAGAAGGCTCTCTCAACCCAACAGAGACCAAAGGTTTATCTACAGTTATATTTTCCATGTGACTTTCCATTACTGAAAATTATGGATGTTATGTTAGTTTAGAGAATACAATACTGTTCAAAATTTGAGTAAGTAAATTTTTTTTTTTAAAGAAATGAAAACTTTAATTTAGAAAGGATGCATGACCTTGAATGGCAGTAAAAGACATTAAAAAAAATCAAATAAACACTGTTCATTTGAACTTTCTATTAATCAAAGAACGCTGAAAAAAAATGTATCCCAGATACAATAAAAAAAAAATAAGTCTGGAGTAATGCTGCTGAGAATACGACTTTGGAATAAAAACGTTTAACATATTAAATTAGAAAATAGTTACTTGAAAACAGTTTTTACTGTATTTTAACTTTGAATGGTAGTGTATATAAGTGATTTTTTTATTTTACTTGAATAAAATCTGTTATGTGCTTCTGTGTTAAATCAGGAGTCAGTAACCACAGGCATGTGTGATACCACTGGCACACAAGCTAGATTGTTATTTATTTAGTACTCTTTCCTCATTGTCAATCAGAGTGGTTTAGAACCAGTTATCTTGTTTACATTGGCATTAAGTGAAATATGTGAGACTGTGTCTTTGATTTGGACAATGTGCTTCACACTTATTTCAACCTATGGGCGTCACTATCCTTTATTATTATAACAACTAACCTTTCTTATCACTGACCATGCCTTGATAATGCAGATATGCAATAAATAATAATAATAAAAACATGCAAAGTCCACCCAGTCCATCCCTTTTTTTTTTTTTTCTTTTTTTTTTACATTTGCTGATCTGTTTACTTTCCTAATTTAAACAAAAATAAAAAACTCCACGTTTCTTAATTGTTAAAATTAATAAATAATATTTGTCTCCATGTTTCCATGTCAAGATTGAACTCTTATGTAGTTGAGGGATTCGCTTAAAAACCTTTGGGTTTTAAAATTTAAATATATTTCGGAGTATTTTGCACAATAAAAATATTTTCTTTTAAAAAGCAAAAATTTTATTGACCCCAGATTTTAAACATTAATACTAATGATTGACTTTGATAACTTACTGATTACTTGCTATGAATGATGCTGTATTATTGTTACCCTGAAATCCTTCTGTTTCCTCTTTCCTGTGTGATTTAGCTTCTGTTCTTCCTTTTAAAAGACACACACAATGTCCTTACATCCTATGAAACATGGCAGCTCTGTCCCAATCACAAACATGCAGAGAGATATAGACACCGAAAGACAGCCCAGAGAAACCAAAATCAGGAGAGGAACTACTGAATAAAAGAAAGCAAGGAAGAGGAAAAGGAAAAGCAGGCTCTGACAAAGATACGCATTGATGGATTTGATATTTGGCAGTAAGGAGTTGGACACACACTGACTGGCAACTCATGCTTTCCCTGTATCCCTAAGCTTCTTACTAAATACTAAAGCATCTACACACCACCCAGCACTCTATCAACAAGAGCACGTGTGTGTGTGTGTGTGTTGATAGCAAGTGCATAAGGAAGCTATTTGATCAAAATGAACATGAACAGAGCATCACATCTGATTTATATTCATGTTGTGTTTGTAAATGATTTGTTAAAGAGAGAGTTGAAAATATCACGGTTAACCGAACAACTATGGTTGTGTCATGCATTTGCATCCACACGTCAGAGTAGGTCAGTTTTTGTATGCAAATCATTTAAACACCGTCATGCTCCACTCAAAGGTCACTTTACCTGGGTGAAAAATCCATCTTCTGTGCTTGTGTACTGTATATATGCTACCATTCAAAACTCTGAGCTCAGTATGATTTTTAGAAAGAAATTATTACTTTTATATATATTTTTGGAGATGGGGACCCATTCATTGTCTTTTTTCATGTGATTTGATTGTGGTTTGAATTTCTTTCTGTGTGTTCGTGTGGATACCTATGTATGCAAATACTTTCTTTTTGTAAGGATTTGTTTGTCGAAACATGTGCGTAAACTTTATATATGGTTAAATTATTTTCTTTCTGAACCTTAATGATTCATCATGTATTCTATACATACTTGACATACTCTGTATTACATTATAATTAAACATTGATATTTTTTTTTCTTCTTTTTGCATGTATTTTAAATTTAGCTTGTTTTATTTTCTTTTTCATTTATGTTTAATACTTTTATTCTGCAAAGGCAGAAATGAAATCAATCAAAAGTGACAGTAAAGACATTTTTAATGTTACAAAAGCGGTTTTATTTCAAATAAACACTGTTCTTTTGAACTTTCTATTCAAGCACCAAATCATCATATTAGAAAGGTTTCTGAAGGATCACATGACACTGAAGACTGGAGCAATGATGCTGAAAATTATATATGTTTTATGTTTTATTTTAAAAAAGAAATAATATTTTACAATACTGCTGTTTTACATTATTTCTGATCAATTGCATGCAACCTTGGGTGACCTTTTTCCAAAAACATGGAGAGAAAAAAGAAGAAGAAAAAATATATATATTGAAAAGCAGTGCATAATGTAACAAATGTTACAAATATGGGGCAAAATATTAAATAAGTATTAGCCATATTACCAAGTGACAGACGAAGATGAATTTGACATCAACAATAACATATGAAAATATAATAAGCCTAGCTGTCTTAACTACATGTGATTAGCTATTTTATTAATATTTCACCATATCAAGGAAGACTAGTCAGCTAATAACCACGTGTTAAACCACACCTGAACCAGACTCATGATCTACTTCTCCGTATTGTGTGTACAACAAAAATAAATAAATAAAATGAGCAGATACTGCTCTCTGTGATGCAAAGATTATAAGCACATTTATATTCATACGCTTAGGTGGAGCTGAACAGATGATGTGCTTCCTTTCCTTCTGTTCAGACAAGGACAGAAGCTTTCAACTCCCTCCTGTGTTACTATAAGTAACTGTGAAAGTAGGCTATAGCCTATTTGAACTGTTTTAAAGGTGAGATAAAGAAATGACAGAAAAGGCTCTCAAAAGAAAGTATTGGCTCCATTGTACACATACATCTAGACATGTACATCTCCTTCACTGACTTTTTAACCCTAAAAATGTCCCTCTCTCATTAAACTACCAATTATCTCTGAGGATTAAACATTTTGTATTTGGCACTCCACAAAGCACAGAGCAGCTTTGCCCCAGATACAGGCATAAATCTGTGTCAGGATCCAGAGTTGGCCACAAATCCCTCTCCTTTCCTCCTACTGGACAAAAGAAATCTGGGTGACTTTCAACCAGCCCGGCCTTCAATATAATCTATCTGTCATTTTACATTTTCATATTCAGACATGCATATTGAAGGGAAGCAAAAGTATTCTGCACATATGCCTCTTTCAACGGATGGGATGTTTTACTACTGAGGACACTTTCCTCCGATTATTGCTGGATATTTCATGCTGAATTGTTTCAGATATTAATGGCCTGCTTGCTTGCATTCGTGCCATAATCTGATTTGATTTATATATTTTCCTTTTCATTTCCTCCTAATCTGGTGGTCTGTGGCAAAATGTTTTATACTTATAAGTATTGTGCATACAGTATTTAATATTCTGAATTGCTTTTATTTTACTTTTTGATTTTGATTAATGTTTTAGTAACTTAGTTGTGTTTGTCTTTTTATTTATGTCTGCGTGTAATTTTTTCTCAACTATGTCTACATAGTTTTTTATAAAATGTGTTTCAGTTTTATTTTTAGTTATTTTAGTACATCAAGTTAAAGTAAATTAAAAATTGTTTACTTAACAACTGTATAAATAAAACAAGTGTTTTAGTTTATTTCAGTTAAAGTTAATTTTAAGTTTTCCAGCTAGTGTATTCCAAATGTTTAGTTTACGTGTTCAGTACTACAATTAAAATTAATAACTGTTGGGTAAGAAGTGAACACAATAAAACCACACTAAGGTACATTCGAACAAGATTCAACTATGAAATGGAGGGAGATTTTAGGGATTTTTTTTCATAAATGATCAGGACAATCGTCATTTGTTTCAATTCAATAGCCTATTTTTTTTTTTTATAGTTTATTAATTACACAGAAACATTAGACTCCAGGTCTCCCATAAAAATTACCAACTTTAATCTAACTATGACAGAGGATTTACACATGCAGCCTCAGTTCAAATCATATCATCACGGTGAATCGTACAAAAACCTCTAAAGAAAGTTGGTTAAATATTTCACTTCAAAATCATATGAAATTATATTTTTTGCACCGTTAGGACTATTGGATCATGGTGACATTGTTTTAAGGAAATTAAGTACAACCTTACACAATAAAAAATAAATACAATTCTCAAAATTGATAAAAATGCAACGTAAAATTGTTTAAAAAAAAGCAAACAAAACCTAAATTATATTACTGGGCAATCGTGAAAATAATGTCCAAATTAAAAAAATCTTAATATGTCCTTGATATGTTTCATAAGATTCACCCTCATGACCATCACTCCAGTCCGTTCCCTTGAGAGATGAATTGTGTTATTTAGAGACAAGGCTGTGTATTTTTCATGAACTGAGATGAGGAGCACATATCGAGATTAAGGGCGATTATAGATTTAATCTCGTCCTGCAGGGAATTCATGCGTGTTTAATCGCAACTAATGGTTTCTAATATGACAGGCAAAAGAAGCAAGAACTCATACATACATGTCCAAGCAAACAAATACAGCACCACCACCGACTGCTTAGTTATTAAAAATAATCGATATCTCCAGTCACCAGTCCTTTCACAAACAGCAAGCCTTTTACAGTAGGCTATGATTGTCCCAAATCAAGTGGCCCATATAAATATGAATTTATATAAAAAGATATTCAGAAACGCATGGAATTATATGGGTTATCGTTTGTACAGTCTGCACGTGTCACAATTCTCGCATATTTATGAGTTTCAATTTCAAAAACAAAACACAAACTTACCGTAACCATTATAACACTATCTTAAATCAAAATTAACACGATAACTGAAACATGACTGTCCTAAAACTTAATATAAATATAATGTAGTCGCGTACACTCACATACTGATGTAAATCACAGAGAAAAAGCAGGTGAGGTGATCTCTGGCATCCACTTGCTCTTTAACCGAGCCGGTGGAGCGATTCTTCACGTTATGCTGTAACATAACACAGATCAATCCCTTTTACACGACGACTGGAAGTTCTCCCAGTGACCACAGGGTGGCGCTGCTGCTGCACGCGATATATTTACAAAACGTTTTTATTAAGGGAACTTACTAGTGAAGAACATTTTACAGACTACTACCTTATTTACACATGCACTTCGTTTTTTATGATTACAGAGGCGAACATATAATAAATACATATCAATCACCCCATTATATACTCGTGGATAAATTGTTTAAAAACAACAATAGAAGTAATAGCAATTACTATAGTTGGAATTACTATAATAATAATGATTCATATCAGAGCATTTTAAAACAGGCAATAAAATCACTCCTTTTGCTTTATTTAACAGCTGTAAATGGGCTCAGAAGGCACATTTCCAGTTGTCCAGGTTTGTATGTGAGGATTGCCTTCAAAATTATAGTTATCCCCATAGATATGCCAGACAGTGGAGAAGCTTTTCGATCAAGATTATGTCTTCTTAGTGTGTTTTGTATGAAAAATGTCCACAGTAGTCTCATGACACTCTCTCAGATCATAATCACAGTATCCTACAGAGAAGCGACCCTTAAAAAAAGAAAAAAAAAGTATTTTATATATCCATTGTGCAAACATGCGCAAACAACATGTTATTTTTTTTATATTTCACAAGTTTGTGTTTCACTTAGGTGGTACCTTTGGTTTTTTGAAATAATCAAGTCCCCTGCCGATTTTAATAATCCAACCGTTATTAAACCTGAGAAAACAAAATGAATATATAGAACAGAAAGAGCACAGGCACATTATCCTCCAGTGTGTTTTCTGTAACATACAGTAAATGAGAATGATTTGAGATGTACCTGATCTCCCTGTCATGAATAGTAGATGAGTACTGGACGTCCAGACAGACGTTTTGACTCTGCAGCGACTGCTTTATTTCCGCAAGGGCACTGGTTTGCTGAGCAGAGCTGTCCTGGAAAACCACAAGATTAAGGTCGACTTTCATGGAAGCCTCCGATGAACAAAATGCTAAACGCTGTACATTCTGTGTGTTAGTGAGCGCAAATATAAATGATTTGTAGATGCTGGAGAACCTTACCTCGTCCTGTGAGGTCAGAAGGTGAATCGTCTTTACTTTACACTGGCATTTCAGCAGCATTTCACAGAAACGAAGGAAGTTATACAACTACAAAGGAGAACATTTGTAATTTATTATTCTGAGATATATTTCTGCACTTATCATTCACTCTGTAATATAGTCTGTTGTGCTGTACTGTATACTCAGGAGCATCACTGTAGTCTGTACCTGATGGACATGCCGTACATAAGGGTCCTCCACCCAGACTTCAGTCAGTCCGTCTCTGATGTAGGGCTTGAAGAGGGATTCTTAGCTGAAACCAGTGGAGCTGTCTGCTACCTTTATCTGCTCGTGGTATTTACCCTCTGACAGACGAGACAACAATGAGCAAAGGTGCTTTAAGCCAGGGGTCTTCATTCCCTACATATATTTTCATGCATAATTACCTAATTTATATAAGTGCTGTCCCAAATATTAGTTTTGATTACATAATATATGTGTGTGTAATGTGTATATTGATTATTTATATATAAATACACACACGTTTGTATATATTTTAGAAAAATACGTCATGTTTTCATTTTAAATATATTTATATATAATATCAATTATATGGATATAAATGTATACATGTAAATATTTTCTAAATGTATACTGTATGTGTGTGTATTTATATATACATAATAAATTTACACAGTACACACACACATATTATGTAAACAAAAACTTTTATTTTGGATGTGATTAATCGCGATTAATCATTTGACAGCATTATATATATATATATATAAATAAATAAAAATAAAATAAAATAAAATAAAATGTGATTGTTTTAGAAAAATAAATAATTTTATAATAAAATGTACCGATTTATTTATTTTTTATTTATACTTTTCCTCCCAAGTCCCAATTTTTTCAGCAGCCCCTTGCAGCCCCCTGTAGGTTCCCGGAGCCCCTGGTTTAAAACACTTTATTGATTAACCAACCTTCTTTCGGTTTGTTGACATGGTCTTTGATCTGTTCTGCTCGGTCCATGTAACCCTTGATCTTCTCTCTGTAGTGGACCTTCTTTGAATCATCTTTTACAGCTAGAAAAACAGTAAATCATATAAAGAACATAATCTAATGCCATCAGCAAAAGAATATAGCATTTCCAAACTCTTGGCATACCCTTCAGTACATGCATCAGGAGCTGGATCCCCTCCTGGTAGCACACCAGAGCCTCCTGAAAGCGCGAGCTGTGGTCCAGCTCCACGGCTCTCTTTAAGACAGAGACAGCCGAGCTCCTGAGCCATAGAGGCTTTCTGAAGCAGAAGCAGCAGACTACAACCAGGCTGACAGTTACATGTGCTCTGTGTTATTGTGTAGTAGCAGAAAACAGTTCTGCACTTGTTAAAGCTCTTTCCAAACTATGGGGGAATTGTTATGAGAATCACTCCACTGTCAACACCATCCTTCCAGGAAAATAAACCTTAAAAACACTCGCCTTTGGAGGGCTTTCGTAATCCAAAGTAACATTAAATCAATTAAAGCATATTTACATATTTAAAATTAACCATATGGTGGCGTGTCAATTTTCTTCGAAGGCGAATACAACTTCTGGAGCGAAAACAACCCGTTTTAAATCAGAAGATGTTGTGTGTTTTTATTCTTCCGGAGGGAACTAAAGTGTGAAGACATCGGTTTCTATTATTGTGAAGGACCAGTTCTCGCTTCCGCTAGACAATAAAAGTCCATAAATTAAAAGTCAATTAAATGTTTTATGTTACGTATTATAACAATGAATCATTCAGCAATTTATTGTCTAGATATAGAAACTATATTACATATTAACATTCTATTTTAAATGCATATAGGCCTGCTTAAATTTTAAACACATTTATTTGTGTACATTAGTGAGCTTTTATGTAAATAATAATAGTAATTAAGAAAAATAAAATGCAAATATGTGGCATAAATATGCTGTGCTTAAATGGACTTATAATAAAGATAACATATATCAACTTTAATTGATTTAAATAAATGCAACTAATGCAATACAACTAATGTAGGAAAAATGAATATTCTAATAAAATAGTAAGATTATTCCCATAACACTGTATCTTGTGTGAAAAAAACAAAACAAAAACAAAACAAAACATTCCTTGTAATTTCCAGACATTCTCTCAGATTTTAATTTTAGTAAATCACAGATACAGTAAAATATCTAAACATGACTGTGAGGCTAACAGGGTTACAAAATGTTTCAGTGAGACAATAAATAAACTGACGCTACAGATGCAGCTCATCTACTGAAAGAAAATGTAATGGTGTTGACCGCTCATAGTGTTATATTCATAATATTATATTCAAAACTATTGCATGTCATAGCCATTTTTATGTAGTTAAAATGATGGGTATTATCTAATAATAATCTATAATCTAAATAATATCTAAATAATCACATATATATATATTTAAAAAAGCTAGTTAAATGTGTTTCATGTCTCAAGAGTTTGTAAACTAGTACTTAATTTGCATATTGCCTAATAATTTTTCCTGGGCTTTCTCCCTTTTTTTTTTGGAAAGGTTTCATGGAACCCTAAATCCCAATTTAAAAAACATTATTTTTAAACATTAAAGAACTGGAAAATTTTTAATTTAGATAATGGCAAAATATTGAATTAAAAACATATGTATTGTGTTTTTATTTTGCCCTTCTCCTATTACTCACTGAATCCAGTCTGCATTAACATTTTCCCTCTCATCATTTCTCTGTCTTTTTTCTCCTGCTTGTTCACAAAGGGGCAACGATGACCACAAACAACATCAGAACATGTGTATGAAAAGCTGGCCGGGCCGCTCAAACAGTTTTAACAGCCGAGCAAGCCCGTTTTATTCACTGTCATGTGGGTGTAGTAGGGGGTGTTCTTTTAATGTACACAGTTTAAGAGTTGGGTGGAGCCGCATTTAGTGAGGAAGCATTTTATAGTTTAAATGGCTGAGAAGATTGAGTGAGACCAAAGGACAGATGTGGTCAAGGCAGCTGTGGCGAGGAAACCTAAAGCCTGCTGTCTGACCAGCACCACAGTAACAGCATACTTCCCATTCTTCCTCCAAACCTCAGACCAGCCACGCCATTTCCTCTCGACAACTGCCCAGAGCTTCCTCCTGCTTTGGCATGAATGGAGGTTGGAGAGTTGTTCAGTCAGTCTGTGTACAGTCGTAACTATGGAATGTAATTTATTACCATGTCTTTGTGGTGGATCTTTTTATTTTCTGTGGAAAAGCATCCTTAGTAAATATGTGGTCATAATATTGTAGCATTTGTGTAGTTCACTGCATCCCGCTGGTATAAGGAAACTGTGTCCAAAATAGCATGTTTTCAACGAAAAGCAGATTGGCCTGATCGGGATGAAGCTATGATAGATGTTTAATAGAAGTTCATTTTAAACCTTTGACTATAAACGTCATATTATTAACTGAATATCTTGACATTCTGGGTGATTTTTTTTTTCATAAATAAAGAAATGAAATTTTACTTGATGACATGAAGTAGCCTAATGATGCATTGTCATGGAATGCTCAGTGAGTCATACCTGATTCAGGATTCATCAGACTGATTCAAATTGGTGTTTTGATTACAAGAACCAAGAATAATTTTGAGAATAATTTGTTTGTGAATCGGACTATCGTTTTGAGTGTGTCTACATTTGGTCCCCACAAGGATAGTAAAACTTGAAATTTTTTACATTGTGGTGAGGAGCCTGGTCCCCATAAGGGGAAAAAAAATAAAAATAAAAATAGTAAATGATGTTTATCTGAAAGTGTAACAATGTAAACAGGATTTCTGTAAGGGTTAGGTTTAGGGTTAGGGTATAGAAAATATTGCTTGTTCAGTATAAAAGTAATAGAAATCTATGAAAAGTCCCCACAGTTCACAGAAACATTTCTGGGGTAGCATGATCGCACCACTGTGTTCACACCACTTGGTGACCAACAACTTCCACCATGTGTTCCACAGGGGCATTTGTAGCCTTTAATCAGAAGGATAGGCCCCCCCATCAAAAACATGCCTAACATTTTCAGAACTTTGGCTAACGTTCTGACATGGTTCTGAATAAAGATTCTTCCAGTAATGTTACTAGAACTTTCATTCAAAGTTAGTTGGAATTTAATAGCTAGCATTCTCAAAACGTTAGCACAATTTAACCTTTTCCTCAAAAATTTTAGTTGAACGTTCATTTAAGATGGTTTAGAGAGCATACAAAACTAGCATTCCCATAATGAATGCAAAATCATAAAATGGAACATTCCCCTTAAAGGGGCACTAAGCAATTTTTGAAAAACGATTTTGACCACATTGTTGGAATGTGCCCCAAAACACACTTGAAGCCAATCAGCAGTATTTTTGATTGCACTTATTTGTAATTAGAATAATACCCATCGGCTAAGAAGGAGCTTTTCTTATTGCTCCGTTCCTGCACTTAAGACCGAACTTTAGTTTAAATATGAGCAATTGCCCTGCTATGGGCTTTTTGGGTGTGCAAATGAACAATGCGGCCACAGCTGTTTTTCTCTGAAGTGTCGTGTGGCTGTGTATTTATTTGTTATCTGTCAGCTGACGCGGAAGCACAACTTCAGAAAGATCAGGCCCTTCATTTCACACAATTTAACTGTGTTGGCTTTTGTTTGAATATGCTTGGGTGTCATTGTAATGAATTAAACCTTACTAGTCATCGGCAAGAAGGAGGCGGGAACTGGCGGACAATCAACTGAAACATTAATAATCTCAAAATAAACACAAAACAGCGCACCAGCCCCTCACGGGCGACTGATGCGCACAAAATAAAAACCAAAACACAACTAAAAGCCAAGGCCTGGTCCTCTCTCGTCCTTCACTGTCGTCGCTCCAGTTTTATATCCTTCCATCTCCTACATGGGACTCGAGACCGGCGGTGGGCCGCAGGTGCCACTGATTTGCCCAATCATTGCCGGCCTCACTCCTTGTTCCCACGTCCCTCGGCCCCGCCCCACTCGCCACAGTCATCTTCACTTGTTTCTGTGTTTGTCGTTGCCATGGTTGTGTACGTACATTCGTGGCAAAAAGTTTTGGCAGTGACATGAAGTTTGTGTTTTGCAGCTTAATCGGTTGTGGTGCTCATTTGCATTGTTTCTATATGTATAGTGATCAGATGCATTTTAAATAATTGTTATTGGCCAAAATATAAGCTTTTCACAAAAAAACATATTTCACTGTTTTTTGATCCTGACCCTTACGAAAGGAAAATATATTTACCAATATATTTCGTAAAATATATTGTGATATATTGTAATATATTATTTTCCCTTTTTATTTTCTATATTATTATATATATATATATATATCTATATTATATATTTGAATACATTTAATAATATATTGATGATACATATATTACATAATATATTGCAAAATATACAAATGATTGTCGCTTTCAATATATTGCAATATATTGGAAAAAATAAATATATATAAGAATATATGCCTAATATATTACATGATATTTTCCAATATACTGCAATATATTTTTGTTTCATAAGGGGACACAAAATGACCAGCTAACATTCATTGACTAATCATATCAGCAGCACATGTGGAATGTGAATGAGTACTAGTCAGGTAAAATCACTATCATACTAATTAGATTGTAAGAACAGATTGATTGCTATAAAAGGAGAGGTGTTGGTGCAGTGGATAAGACACATGCCTTTGGTGTGAGAGACCTGGGTTCAAATCCACTGTGAGACACCAATGTGTCCCTGAGCAAGACACTTAACCTCTAGTTGCTCCAGAGGCGTGCAACCTCTGACATATGTAGCAATTGTAAGTTGCTTTGGATAAAAGCATCAGCTAAATGTAAAAAGGATGGAAGAAATGCTTCCAATCATTGTGTTCTTTTTAGCAAAGGTTACCTCCAAAGAAACACGTGCAGCCATCATCGCTTTGAAAGAACCATTTACCGGCTCTACAAGAACTTGAAGGTGAGAGGTTCGACTGCAGTGAAGAAGTCTTCAGGACGTCCAAAGTGTCCAGCAAGCACCAGGACCGTCTTCTCCTGAGGAGTCTGGTACAGAATCGAGTCTCCAGCAGTGCAGAGCTTGCTCAGGAACGGCAGCAGGTTGGTGTGAGAGCACCTACACGCACAGTGAGGACAAGACTTTTGGACAACAGCCTGGTGTCAAGAAAGGCAGCAAAGAAGCCACTTCTCTCCAAAAAACACATCAAGGAGAGACTGAAATTCTGCAGGAAGTACAAGGATTGGACAACAGAAGACTGGTGCAAAGTTATTTTCTCAGATGAAGCTCCCTCCCTTCCTTGGCACATCTGAATTTGTTCGGAGCAGATGTGCCACAGATGTGCAGTCCTGTGATGTGCCAACAGTGTGGGGTTGCTTTTCAACCAAGGGAGCAGTCTCTCTTATAATTCTGCCCAAAAACACTGCCATGAAGAATGGTATCAAAACCTGCAAGAGTGACTTCTTCCAACGATCCATGAGCAATTTGGTAATGATCCATGCATTTTCAAGCATGATGGAGCATCATGTCACAAAGCAAGAGTGATAAAGAAGTGGCTTGAAGATCAATGTCATGGATCGGTGGCCAGGCAACTCCCTGGATCTCAATCCCATAGAAAACCTGTGGTCAGTCCTCAAACGGCGAGTGGACAAAAAGAACTAATTCCGAGATTTAATAAGGAAATGGATCACCATCAGTCAGGATTTAGCCCAGAAGCTAATATCCAGCATGCCAGAGCAAATTGCATAGGAAATGAAGAACACTGTAAAACACTGTAAAAAAAAAGAAAAAAAAAACTATATATATATTTGCCAATAAAAGCCTTAAACTTATGATATGCTGCTTTTTTTTCGTATTCCATAGACACATGGAAAAATAATCTACAAATACTGAAGCAGCAATCTTTGCAAAAGACAAAATTTGTCACTGCCAAAACTTTTGGCCATGACTGTACATGTTGGTGGAGATAACAAAATAGAGGCGAGGTCATAGGTCCCGTTGGGGTATGGGTGTGTTTGTATTAGTACTTTCAAATATCAACATCGTTTGGCAAAAATCCCTTCTTACACATTAATGTTGCCTTTAACAATCACATTACCAAGAAAAAAAGTGTTTGTGTGAAAATGTGTACATTTATATAGTATAAAGCCATTTTCATACAAATTTGTCTTAAACATGAAAATGTAGTCATCACACAACATGCAACACCAGTTGACACAATCTAATGACTTATTTAATGCTCATTGCAAAACTTCTCATGAATAGCAGAGGGCAGCATTACACAGCACATACTGAGTTTGAGGTGAAGCTCATTGTCCAGTAGCACATCTGTGCACTTCACCCATACGAGTTCCTCTTATGTTTTTTCTGGCAGCAGTTACCAGGCCAACAGCAGCCATGGTGCGGAAATGATAATGGACAGTGGTCAGAATGGTAGTAGCTGTCAGACTTGTTTAGAGAAATGTCTATCCCCTTCATATTTCTTTTTCTTCCAACCACTAAATTTGTGTTCTGCTAAAAGCATGAACGTTAGGCTACGTCTGCTACAGGGGTGTTATGGACTGTCTTGTTCATTCAGCATATTCTCCAGGCAACCAGAATGAAATCAGAGTTGTTTGTTTATAAAGGCTTTATTCAATGACACATCGCAAACACCGAAGAGTCCAAAAACATATTGAGAAAGCAATTATTATCATTTAATATTCTGAAATTATTAATGTTACCCATGCATTTCGTGAACTATTCCATATCACCTGCGATTTATTTGTTAGCAGAGAGTGCTAGAGTAGACAAAGTATAAGAGCAGGACAGAGAGAGATGTGTGAATGAGCCGTAGAGTCCGAGCGCCAGGGTGACGCAGGCGGCCGCAAGAGAGGGCTTATAAAATGTGAATCATCTTGCACCCTGTTTTTAGCCAAACCATGAAAATGCTGGAATGAAAGGGCACTTAATTTAGACTCCTCTTTTTTAACTTTCCTGTGGCTGGCAATTCATGCATGGCAGCAAGTAGACCGGATTTTGGGAGAGAAGGCAATGGGAACAGTTCGGCCAGGGGGCGGCACCTTACCCAGCACTCAACTCTAGAGCCTATTAGTCTGCCCACGAAGCTGCCATCTTCAGTTTACTGTCACAGAAGAGGTGAAGATAGAAGAGAAGTGGAGATGGCAGTGATGCTTGATGACAAGTATCTGTTAAAACAAAAAACAGTGTGCACACAGTGCCATGCATTCGCTTACATGACTGAACTAATATTTCCAAAAGGCACATGTAAAGAGTGTGAACTAAACTGAACTGAACTGAATTGTTTTATGTAATGCACCATATTTCCCTGGTTCACAAAGGCCTGTACACTTACATCAACATTATTCAAAGTTTGTGGGCTTTTGATTCAGCAAACACTGTTGTATTTCAGTGCAAAAAAAATGAATTTTGTTCACTATGTTCTTCTAATCGAGTTTAACCAGGAATAGCTAACTAGTATAGCGGTGCACTGTGAATTAATAAATTAAGTAATGGACAGAAAACATAGTTCATACCTCTGTAGTGGTGAACGGAGCCTACAACAAATATATGTTTTTTAACATTTGCTCCAGTAGCATAAAAAAGCCCATTATAATGTTTCTGTGACTTATCAATAGAGAAAAATAATGTATGCCAATTTAATGCTAAGATCAATGAAAATATAAAACTAGATTTATGATGTTAGTCACTGCTCCCTGCTATGAACCCCTTCATGAAATGTTTCACCATTGCTTGATTCTCATTTGAAGGCTCTTAAAATCAAGAAATGGACTTATATTTGTCCCTGTCAGCCACCTTTGACGTCACAGCTCAGGATAGTCACTAGTGAAGGGTTTGGGACTAGCCAGTTGGTATTGTCATGATGTAATTTTCCTGCAGCCCAAGAGTGAGTCACAAAACATTATGGTTTGAGTGACTGGCTCAAAAACGTACTTTTGTGGGGTCCTGTGCCAGCTATACAACTGTCAAGGAGAAGAAAAAGGTTATGCCAATAGATAGTTTTCTCCAGGTATTATAGACCTCCTTGGTACTGTATGTAAAGAGAAAGATCTCTCCAGTCAGGTTTTACATAACTGAAGTACGGCATCCTTCACTGCATCAGATTTTGTCTATTGGTAGTACACACTAAAGCATCTAGCACTGAGTGCTTCCTTTATTTCATTCACTTCTCTTCTTTCCAAGGGTAAGTGTGTTGACAAATTAAGACGTGTCATTTCAATTTAAGGCATGCTGCACAACTGCAGCGATCTTTCCTTGTGCACATAGTAACACACATACGCATACTCTTAGTGTATAATAAGCACTGTAACAGTGTGGTTTGCATTTCCCCATGTGCAATCGTGGAGAAGCCACATGAAAAGGCCTTGGTATTAAAGGACAAGTCTTGGTTGGGAGGGATTCTGTCATGCAACAAGAGTGTGTTTTTCACTTTTTTCCCTCCGTTTTGGAGAAATTCATCCACCCCATTAGGCAGGGTAACCGCACATGAGTCCTTCTTAAATGGCCCTCGCCACCAAATTGAGGAAGGAAATAGTATGGTGCTTTGGATTGTCCGACACTTTCATTAAGGCTTAATTAGACATGACACATCTTTGTGATTATAGGACAAGCATCAGTTTACATGTGTGTGTATGTGTTCACTGACTTGTAATCAGTGATTCAAGCCAAATGAATGATAAATGTCATGCAAAGGAACAGTTTGCCCAAAAATGACAATTGTATCAAGTCTTTCAAAAACTGGTTGAAGGTCCAAACTTCTCTTATAAAGTGAAGGTGACCACAAATTTCAACACTCTTAAAAATAAAGGTCCCAAAGGGGGTTTTGTGAAGGACCTTAGTGAAGAATCTGAATAACCTTTTACACTATAGAGAACCTTTTGTGCAATGGAAAGGTTCCCAGGATGTTAAAGATTCTTCAAGGAACCATAGATGCCAATAAAGAACTCTTATTTTTAAGATGTTTGGTGAATAATAAATAAAGTTCACAAAGCTGTTTATTATATTCAGACTTACTAAGTTCTAAGGGCTTTTATGATGCGTTAATGGACCTTTCTTGTCCTATTTGGTTCCCGTCTACTTTCAAAGTAGACAAAATGTTAATTTATTATATTTTTTTAGATGAAGTTTCACTAATAATGACATTGCCAGGCTTGTGTTATCCGAATAAGAATTTTGATAGCTATCCTTCCTTGTTGATAACTATTGTTTATCCACTGATGGCTTCATTCAGCTTATCCATCCATCCATCTAGCCAGTCATTTATCACCTGCTGTCTGTCTTTCTTCAGACAAGACAGAAGTGCATGAAGACAAGAAGAGGCCATTATTACAGAGAATCCCAGAATAGGCATCTTTTTATTATAAGCCTGTCCAGTGCTAGTGGTGAAGAAAAATTACAGGGAGTTCCTCTAACACATAAAAAAGGTTGCTGCGCTGAAACCAGGAACCTCAATAAAGGTTGCATTAGAAAATCTTTAGTTTCCACTCTCCCCAAAGTTTAAGAAATCGCTTCATTTCTGGCCACTTTTTCATGTGCTTTGTTTTATGTTGAGCTGCATCAGACTGTTTTGTGGCTTCACTCTCAAGCCTGTGGAAAGAAAATACGCTCACTTGTGGCTTATTGGGATGCCACTCCTGAGCCTAACATCTGCTTAGAGGAAGATGTTGAAAGAGAGAGGGGTATGGCATAAAAAACCTGCTAATCTTGTGCTCAAATTTTCAGATTCATGTCATGTGTTGAGTTGAAAGACAAAAACAGCCTTTCTGGCTTTGCCGGAGATCACTGGGCCTTTAGATCTTGAGATTCCTTCATGATTCATTTGATGTTTTTGTGACAGACAAGTGCACATCAAAGATGAGTGGCTAGAAAATGTGTCCATAAACAGTGATTCACACCAGATTCTTGATTGCACATTTAGTCACATCCTTAAACGCACATCTGTCATAGCAAATAATGGACAACAGATGGAAGAAGGTCTATGAAACAAAAAAACAACAACAAAAGTGATCCTATCCCATGTTTTATAGTTATCTGCTTATCTTCCTAGAAATTAAATTTCACATTCACTCCACAGGCAGACACCACACCGACTACTTTCATTACTCCGCACACTGTATTTGGTCATAAACCATTACAAAAGACTCCAGAACTATGTTCTGATCAACTGCAAAGTAGAAACTTCCCACTAATATTGGCATGTGGGGAAAGCGAGCAGTCTGGCGGTGACGCTGGGCATTGTGGGCCACTCCCTACATGCTGCTAATTGGTGTAATCACTGCAGTAATGAAGTATGGTGGTTTCTCCAAGTGTGATTACAGGTCGTCAGCTCGCAGAGGAAATGAGGGGTTGGGGAGCTGTGGAATTCTCTGTTAAATGGGTGTTGGTGCTCGTTTACGGGATGTCCGCGTGAGGCATGTGCTGTTGTTTTGACGTTGTCGTCTGACGGGTGGCTGGTGTCAGGCATTTGCCAGGGAAGTAAACAACTCACCCTGTATGGACACAGGCAGCCTTTGATATTCACGGACTTCCTTATTGACCCTTATCAGGATTTAGAAATGTTTCACTTCTGACAGGACAATGCCGGCGCGAGTGTGTGAGCTTGTGCAGGCCGACGGTTTTCTACAACACCGTGTGATGTGACATACACAGTCGAATACAGTATGTGTCAACTGTTTCCCATAAAGATAACATTTATAATCTGATGTAGCTCAGAGAGATTTGAAAGCTCTGAAGAATGGGGGCAATAAACTTAAAGCTGATTATTAAAATCACTTTTAAACTTTTTAAAAGAAAAAAGAATGTCAAAATTTTATAATGATGAACCAGGGCGGTTCCACCTATATCAGTAATATTTGGCTTTACAATGATCACTTCTATATAGGGATAGTTCACCCAAAACTGAAATTTCTGCCATAATTTGATCACCCTCATGTTATTCCAAATCAGTATGACTTTAGATTTTCTGCAGAACATTAAAAGAAGATATTTTGAAGAATGTTGCTAATTAAACCATTTTGTTTACCAATGATTTCCACTGTATGAACAAAAAGACAAAGTCTCAATATATATTTATTTTGTGTTCCACATAAGAAAGAAAGAATTTCAGGTTTGGAAAAAGTTAATTATGACAGAATCTAAATTTTTACTGAACTATCCCTTAAGCTTTGTCATTGATTGATCTGAGACATTTCAACAAATGTCATTGTCAAACTTTTTCGGTTGCATGTTGCTCCGTATGGTTTCCAGGCAGGGCACAAATCATGCTGAATTCAGTCTCATGGCTGTTTCTACCAGCTTAGAAGCAATGGTCGTTCTTTCCATGAAATCAGTTTTCTTTTCTTTTTTTACTTTCCCATAATATGGTGTCTTCAGCATAGTTTATTTTCCCTGCGTCTCCCAGGGAATCCTGAATCACGTTTGGTGTAATAATGATACACCTGCTCTCATTCTACAGACCTGAACACAAACAGACATTTCGGACAGCTCAATGTCACTGTCAATATTTTTACAAGTATATGATTGATGAAACAGTACATTCATCATCAAAGTCCAGAGCCAGATATTTCTGGAGAATAATTTCCCTCATCTGAAAAGTTGAAAAAGGGGTCTTGTTTCAAGGTTGTTTAACATGGAGAAACAAAGCTTCCCATAACTTCCTCTTAACCGCTCTTCAGCCTATTCTGAGAATACAGACTATAGATTGATGAAAGATGGAGATGAAGTGATTCATAGTTACATGAGTTGTTACGGTGAAAAGGATGAACTCGTGCAGGCCTTACAGTGGAACTTCACAGAGATTTTTTGATCAAAATGTCCTCCTTTGCTTATCTCTGTAGGGTCTTTAATACCATGAATGGATTAAAAAAAAATGCTGAACACACATCAAACTATAAACATGTATTTCTGTATGTTTACTATAAGTTAGGAATAGATTCCCAGGGAATTTGTTCTCTGTGATCCCCTAGTCACACTTTTCCGTCGGTCAATATTGACATGTATGGTAATTATAACCCTCTGAATACTGCTGACAAAACAGCCTTACTGTCAACAACTAGTGTTAGGGGTTTTCATTTAGATTACATGATCAAAAGAGGCTGGGATGTTTTTTTTTTGCCATAAATATTTACCTCTGCGCTCTTAGAAGTAAAGATTCCAAAAAGGAATTTTTGCAGCAATGTTGCACAAGAACCATTGGTTCCTCAAAGAACCTTTCAGTGAAAAGTTCTGAAAAGAGTCATTTCTTTCTTCATGTGAAGAACATTTTAATAATCTATCAAACTCTTTCCCACTTAAAAGAACCTTTTGTGCATTGAAAATGTTCAATGGATGTTAAAGGTTCTGGACTGAACCAAAAATGGAACCAAAAGTATACTTATATCAAACAGATAGAAGCTGATTGTTTTTTAAGTGATTATTTATTTCTCTTTTGGTGCTTATAAGCAGAGTTCTGTTGATTCTTATCATTTAAATGCTGGTCTGAGTCTTTGCTCTGCGTGTCTGGCTGTCGCAGACATGTATTGAAACCATGTAGTTCTCTGCCTTGTCAATCAATGGGTAAAAAGCAGTTAAATCTCTCTGTTAGCCATACATGTAATTATAGCTTGCCAAAATGTTACTAAATATGCCCTCGCTGGCTTTCTGGTTTTGTTTTTTCCTCCCCTTTCGCCTTTTGAAGGAGTTCTAATTGGTGGAGACAGTGTGTCAGGATTAGAGGCTGGGAGTTTTAAACCCCAACACCCCCCAAAACCACACACACCCCCTCCTGTTCCCTGCTCGGAGCTGTAGTACAGGCTCTGTGAGGGACATACAGGGCTGTGTGCTCGCTGTGGCTGGCCTCTCAGCACCTCTCCTCTGATCCTGCTCTGCACCTCCAAACTTTCTTCTCCACAAAGGCCACAGTTAATATGCTGCTACATATGACTCAACAGGCATTTCGGGGAATTGTCGTTTATTTTCAAGTTCGACAGCCGTTGATTTGCTCAGGCCCTGGGAAGGAAATGCCTTGCTTGAGCAGTGAAGATTAACATAACCAAAGCTTAAAAATGCATATAATCCAATGTTGGGATGCAGGATTCGGCAGGCCCTGGGACAGGTGTATGAGAGCAATCAATCAGCCTCTTTCATCACCTCCTTCTGCTGGACTTGTCGACTCTGTGGGCGCCTCATCTTACGTGCTAGGAAGTTATTCAGCCCTCCTTTACACAGTGCTGCTGCTGTCCATCCGACTGCGACTAAGCCAAGTCAGAAAAACACAGAATCCCTGAGGTGTCTATGACAAAGCCTGCCGGGACCTGCTGATCATTCAGGTTAGAGTGAGGGCACTAAAGTACGTGAATGTAAAGTATGTTTTTTTAAATCTGTTAAACCACTGGGAACTCAGTTCGGTGTCCATGTTTTGACACTGCAGCCACAGGAAAATTGTCACGTGAAAGCTGATTGCACAAGAACACACAGTCCTAAACTCTCCACTAGTGATTATCCTGAGATGTGACGTCAAATGTAGCATGGAAAATATGTCAGTTTCACAGTTTTAGAGTCCTCATGAAAAAAAAGGCAAAACATCTTCTTTTTTCTTTGCTTGTATAGTGCTTTATACAATACACATTGTTTCAAAGATTTAGATTTTAATCTTATGAAATGACGTCAATTTCAGCTAGAAGCAGCTTTACAGAAGACATTCAGCTCAGTTTAGTTCAATGTTAATTCAGTTTAGATCAAAAAGAGTGTAAATGATGAGAAGTTAATCAATTATTAAATTAAAAAGAAAGCAGTTCAGAAGATAATGGTGTCATTATATCTCATGCAGTTTAGTTCAATGTTAATTCAATGCAGTTAAATAACTGTCAACAGTGTTGCACTGTTCATCAGTTATGAAGCATCTCTAGTAAATACAACATAGTGTCATTATCTTGCTCATTTCAGTTTAGGTTTAGTTCTCAACCAGTAGTATTGATGATATTTCAGAATATTTCTGGCTATATTTCTCTGCCCCAATTAAGCAAGCCAAAGGCAAGAATTGCAAGGAACCAAAACCCCATTAGTTGACAGTAGTGAAGAAAAAACCTTGGGAGAAACTATACCCATATAACAGGCCTCTGTCTCATCTTATTTACTGTATATGTTGACTCAATGTATATGCTGTATATTTACTGTATAATATAGCAACATTTCCTCAGAATATGTACAGTAGCTAACTTTTAATGATCATCATTAGAGAAAGATGCATTTTGAGTCCTTGGTCTTGTGTTAATAATAGTAACCTTTTCTTTGTATTCCTGCATATACAGTATGTCATGCAGAAGTTGTTGAGTTTCTCTGCTTTTCTGAGACATTGCATGAGTTGCAAGATTGGATACATTATAACTTTAAACAGACAAGCTTGATAAGTGCTTCTATCACACCAGTCCCATGCTAATGTGTAATACTTATGTTTTTATTTTCGATATAATATTTTTTTATGGTTCTGTATGTGCCCTATAGATTTCCACTGTATAAGAATTCCATTGGATGTTTCCTGTTTTCATAGACTGAGGAATGAATTCTTTGTTCTGGCCACAAATGCTGTCAACATAGCTGATATTTAAGCCATAATATTCATGTAAAACCACATACAGTATGAACAATTATCAAAGCTTTAGAAGAGGATAGAAAATAATTGACGACCTGTAAAGTGTTGCTTAAAGTGAACCCTGTGACCTTTTTGACAAATGACACAAAGTCGTCTCCATTAGCACGCAAATACACTCACTGACCACTTGTTTAGGTCCATTTTAAATTAAATCGAATGAAACAATATGAACAGTCAGCTAAATCTCTGGGAGCCAGCTAAAGTAATTATGTGCTCTACACAATAAACACATGAACAATGAATGAGTATGTTTGGAGTCTCGGAGTGTAAATATCACTCCCCTCGTGACCAGTGCTCTGCAGGACAGACCCCCTGATGGGCTACTGGAGCTGTCTGTATTTTTGAGGGACTATGGAGTCAATCATTCTAGTTTAGAGTGAGCACTGAAGCTTTTAAACACTGTTTTTTTTAGTACTGTTTGGGATGATTATTCACCAATCAACTCTGCTACAATCAAAGTGATTATACTTATAAATTTTAAAGCTAACTTTAAAGCTTTACACACAAATATAGAGACCAGTTCATAATTTAATGCAATTATGCAGCGATCAACCTGTCTTCCTAGGTACTGGCTAGGAATAATTGATTCCAGGTTCACAAACCTCTTCATGATGAATGACCCTCACATGTACATAAGACTGTCGCACACACTAACAGGCCTTTAAAATTATATCTATATCCTGTGGACTATATTGCCTCATAACTATTTCTGACTCTGGGTTCCTAGGAAATGGGGGTAAAACTGGTTGCATTGTGTTTTGTGTATATTTTTTCTCCTTCCTTTGCTCTTTTTTTTTTAAAGTTGTGTTGCAAGTCAGAGTTCATTGGATCAGAGGCTGTGCAGCTATCAGAAAGGAAGGGCTACGAGAGGCCAGTCCAGCCACTGATTATACTGCTTGCTTGCTTGTGCTCTCTCACTCATTCTTGCCCTCTTCCCTTTATTCTACTGGTTATACATTTACAGACAACCTGTCAATAAATGTTCAAGCTGTTTGATTATGTGAACTTGTAAAGGTGATGCAAACATGTCAATTGAAAGAAATACTTCACAGAGACTGAAAATGGATCAAGATTCAACAGTGTGTTCTCCTCCATTTCCTCCATTATAAAAAAAAAATGCATTTTGTATCTGTGATGATGGAAGTAGGCACATTTTCTCATATTTCTGTTATTTAGATAAAAGCTGTACTTTTCTGGTTAAAAGCTGTCAAAAAATGCGAAAACAAAACAAAGATGTTTTTGCTTGTAATAAGTTGCTTTGATGACATTTAGGTGGGTGCTTTGGTAGATGCTTTGTAGAGATTAAGATAAAATTTTTCAATCATTCCAATAATTGACCATATATTATGTTGCAGATTCTTTAAAGGTGTAGTTCACCCAAAAATGAAAATTTGCTGTGAATTTACTCACCCTCATGACATCCTATGTAACAGTGGTCCTCGGTGCCCATGATGGCCGCTAGTCCAGCGCCAAGAGGCAGGATGGACGCCAACACAGCACCACAACACAAGGCGATCACCAGTCCAGCGCCACGAGGCAAGATGGCCGCCAGCTCAGCGCCAGCGCCCAAGATGGCCGCTAACACGTTCTTGGATTACTTTTCCACACTGTCAAGGATCTTAGAGATTCCCAAGACTGTTCACGTCACAGCTGCTGAGCCAGCGCCACAGCCCAAGATGGTCGCCAGCCCAGCACCACAGCACAAGATGGCCGCCAGTCCAGCGCCACCGCACAAGATGGCCGCCAGACCAGCACTACAACGCAAGATGGCCGCTAACAAAGCGCCAAGGCCCAAGATGGCCGCTCATCCAGAGTCATGGCCCAAGATGGCCGCCAATCCAGCGCCACAGCACAAGATGGCTGCCAGCCCAGTGCCACAGCGCAAGATGGACACTCACCCAGCACCAATGCCCAAATTGGCCACCGTTCCAGCGCCACAGCCCAAGATGGCCGCCAATCCAGCGCCACAGCATAAGATGGCTGCCAGCCCAGTGCCACAGCGCAAGATGGACACTCACCCAGCGCCAATGCCCAAATTGGCCACCGTTCCAGCGCCACAGCCCAAGATGGCCGCCAGCCCAGCGCCACAGCTCAAATTGGCCACCGGTCCAGCACCACAGTACAAGATGGCCGCCAGTCCAGCGCCACAACCCAAGATGGCCGCCAGCCCAGCACCACAGTACAAGATGGCCGCCTGTCCAGAGTCATGGCCCAAGATGGCTGCTTGCCCAGCGCCGCTGCACAGGATGAGAGTCACAGCTGACCCTCCGGAGTTGAGTCAGGTTCCAGTTGACCCTCCAGAGCCGAGTCAGGTGCCAGCGAACTCTCCAGAGCCGAGTCAGGTGCCAGCGAACTCTCCAGGGCCGAGTCAGGTGCCAGCGAACTCTCCAGAGTCGAGTCAGGTGCCAGCGAACTCTCCAGAGTCGAGTCAGGTGCCAGCGAACTCTCCAGAGTCGAGTCAGGTGCCAGCGAACTCTCCAGAGTCGAGTCAGGTGCCAGCGAACTCTCCAGAGTCGAGTCAGGTGCCAGCGAACTCTCCAGAGTCGAGTCAGGTGATTGTTGAATTTTCAGAGTTGAGTGAGGTTCCGGTTGACCTTCCAGAGGCTAGTCAGGTGCTTGTGGACCCTCCAGAGGCTAGTCAGGTGCTTGTGGACCCTCCAGATTCAGGGCCAGTGACAGATGACCCTCCAGAGTCAGGGCCAGTCACAGATGACCCTCCAGATTCAGGGCCAGTCACAGATGACCCTCCAGAGTCAGGGCCAGTCACAGATGACCCTCCAGAGTCAGGGCCGGTCACAGATGACCCTCCAGAGTCAGGGCCGGTCACAGATGACCCTCCAGAGTCAGGGCCGGTCACAGATGACCCTCCAGAGTCAGGGCCGGTCACAGATGACCCTCCAGAGTCAGGGCCGGTCACCGATGACCCTCCAGAGTCAGGGCCGGTCACCGATGACCCTCCAGAGTCAGGGCCGGTCACCGCGGATCCTCCAGAGTCAGGGCCGGTCACCGCGGATCCTCCAGAGTCAGGGCCGGTCCCCGGTGATCCCCAAGGACTGAGTCAAGTCCCCGGTGATCCCCAAGGACTGAGTCAAGTCCCCGGTGATCCCCAAGGACTAAGTCAAGTCCCCGGTGATCCCCAAGGACTGAGTCAAGTCCCCGGTGATCCCCAAGGACTGAGTCAAGTCCCCGGTGATCCCCAAGGACTGAGTCAAGTCCCCTTCATGAACAAAGGCAAGTCACCTATGATCTTCATGAACAAAGGCAAGTCACCATTGATCTTCATGAACAAAGGCAAGTCACCATTGATCTTCATAAAGAGTGTCAGGCCAGCACCAATCTTCTGGAGTCCAGTAAGGACACCAGGGAATTACCAGAGTTTCGTCGTCCCGTTGGTCCAGCCGCACGGAGGTCTGCTCCGCCTTGGGAGGCTCTGGTCCTGACCACATGGCTGTGGTGGTCTCCTGCTCCGCCCTGGGGGCCTTCCGCCCTGACCACACGGCTGTGGGGGTCTTCCGCTCCGCCCTGGAGGACTCTGGCTTCATCCACAAGGACGTGGTGGTCTTCTGCTCCGCCCTGGGGGGCTTCCGTCCTGACCACACGGTTGTGGTGGTCTTCTGCTCCGCCCTGGGGGGCTTCCATCCTGACCACACGGTTGTGGTGGTCTTCTGCTCCGCCCCGGGGGGGCTTCCACCTTGACCACACGGCTGTGGTGGTCTTCTGTTCCGCCCTGGGGGCCGCCACATGATGTCCTTATGGATTTCAGGTTTGTGTTTCTTGGTTTCTGTTATGTTTCTGTCTGTTCCCCTCAGTGAGTCTGGCCCTCCGTCCCTCCCCCTGAGCCTCCACCTGTCCGCCTTCCTCCTGGTCTGTGTCGTGTCTTGTCGTGGAGCGTCTGGGAGCCGCTCCGTAGAGGGGGGGTCCTGTCACAGTGTCTGGGTTGTGTTCCCTGGGTTTCCACTAGGTGTCCTCCTTTCTCACGGTGTCTGTCTCCTTATCACTTCCTGTTCCCTTATTTGGTCACCTTCCTCCTGTTTAGTAATTGATTGTTCCCAACCTGTCTCCTGTTCCCTCATTATCCTTCTGTGTATTTATACCCGGTCTGTCTGAGTCTGTGTGACGGAGTCCTTGTTTAATGTTCCTTTGTTGAATGTTAATTCATGTCCGTCAGTTCTTGACCTTGCCTTGTCTTCTTGTTTGGTTTATGTTATGTTTGGATATTCTGGTTTTGACCCTGCCTGGACTGTTTACCCCTTTGGATTACCCTTCAAATAAAGGACTTACCTGCAATTGGTTCCCTCTCCTGTGTTATCTGTAACACCGTACGTGACAATTTTTGGGTGAACTTTTCCATAATAAAGGTACTAGTTGTTAACTCACCAAAGCCCTTTTTTTTACTGACATTTGGCTCTTACCTGACAGATATCTTATGCTATTCCAGCCATTAGTTTGGTTAGTTTTTAAATGATGTGAGAAACTCATTGGATTGTTAGAGATGGGTTTCCAACACAGCTGTGCACTGAACTGACCAGGGTGCCCATTGCATTTCCACTATTGAAAACCACAGTGGGGACCAAATCTCTCTCTGTCTCAGTCTGTTCTGCATGCCCACTCGACAAACAGTTTCTCTGCCAGTCTAGTGCGGCCTTGCATCTCCTTTCTAAAAATACTATTAGCAGCAAAATACAAGAATTATATAAAAGCATGAGTATAAATGTATAAATATAAAGTGCATAATGAATGTATTGATATTTGCTATTTCAGAGTTGCAGTTTCATCAGGGAGTGGCGAACCAGAGCAGCCGGGACACTCTTTAAAGTGGTGCGCTGCGGGAATGTACGCTTTTGGGCCGGAGTGCTGAGCGATACTAGTGACCTGGCTCTTGCTCATATAACATCGCTGATCAGTCTCACTCAGGCTATACCTTTCATTTCTATAACTTTCCGCATGCATTCATAGACTCAGATATTACTGTGCTGAGGGTTAGTTCACTCAAGTTTATCCTTTAGTGTCAGGTTATTTCTGTTTATCTCTTCTCTCAGCCTTTTCCTCTTTTGTTCAATCTCTTGTTCATTCTTCTCGTCATGTTCTTATAATGCCTTTGATTTTTTCTTCTTCTTTACTCTTCTCTAAAGTATATTTTGTCCAGGAAAGGTGTTTCTGTGAAGATAAAAGACATGTTGACTGAAACGTAAGAGACAATAACATTAGTCATTATTATAATTTGTGATTAAAGGGCAATTCCGGTAAATTCTGTTGTTCTTACAAAAGTATTAAAACTAGCGTGATTAAACCCCCCGCCGTTGACGTTTGAAATCTGCAAAGATCACAGAACGATGTTTTGGTTTCAGTGCATCTGTACACTTGCTCACTGATTGCACTTGCCTGTTTTAATTCACTACTGATGACAAATTGAGGCTGAGGTGGGACTGTTAGCACACACTAGCACAAGAGTACCAATGAGTTTCAGCGGCTGCATGGGAGTTTCCATTATTACTTCCTTCAGATTTTAATCTTTTTGTGAACATGAAGTTTGTTCAGTGAGTCTCCTCCACTTTCCTTCCTATTCTGAATTTGACTTTCAATTGTGAGTCTGCAGAGAACACCTCCACCCATATCTATATGCGGAAATAAAAGTTTGATCATTTATAGATATCCAAAAATGATGGATTTTTCCACTCCTTTTAGCTGAATAGAACAATTAATATTAGCCGTTGGCTTGTTTATTAAGAAAGTAATTTAAATTAATTTGGTTATGCAGTCATTTTTTTTTTTTATTACAGTCCAGGCAATGTATTCTTTATTACTACTATGATTTTTTTTTATTATCATTTACTCATCCTCATGACATTATAAAATCTGTTTAACCTTCTTTCCTCTGTGAAACACACTCAAAAAAGAAATTGTAAAAAATATTTCATCGTTTTTTCCACACAATGAAATATATATTCATTTTATTGAGAAAAACTGTTAAAATACTCTTTCATTCAAAAGTTGGGTTGCTAAATCTTTCTCTCTTTTTTAACATTTAATTTAACATTTAATATTATCTTATGCTCACCAAGGTTGAATATATTTCAATCAAAAATACAACAAAAGCAAGAATATTATGAAATATTATTACAATGTACAAAAAATTATAGATTTTTTAAGATATATTTAGAAATATAATTTATTCCCGATACGGCAAAGCTTAATTTTCAGCAGTCAATACTCCAGTCTTCAGTGTCATATGATCCTTCAGAAATCTTTCTAATATTCTAATTTGCAAGAAACATTTTACTATTAATGTTTATCAATGTTGAAAAAAAAAAATGTGTAACGCCTAATATTTTTGTGGAACCCGTGATACAGCTTCGTAATTGTATAAATCTCTGTACTTGTCATGCTCTGTCTAGAGTTTAACGAGGAGACGCAGAACACACAAAACAATCATTAATGGAGTCCAGGATTAGGGTATATCCAATACAGGGAAATCACAGGAAACACACGCGGCAACAAGTAGATCCGACAACCAAGAACTGAATGGACTTGGACTTTTAAAGACAGGATAATAATGGTGGAACGAGACATACCTGGGATCAAATTAGCACAATTAACAGGAGACAGAAACTGCTTCATGGAGCAAAAACACACACACGGGTAATAATTCTGACATAACGCCCCTTCCCGGAAGGTGTGTCCTCGCACAGTAGAAACAACAGAAATGGGGAACGGGTGGGAACTAAAGAGGAGGTTATGGAGAAGCATGGATATCCAGGAGGAGGACAACAGCTGGAGACCAAGAAGGAGACGATGGAGGGAGGAGCCAGGGAGGAAACAGGACAGGCCTGGAGCAGGATGAGTCTAGCTGGACCCAGGCCAAATCCATGATGCCGACCCATGGTGGAGCTGAGGGAGGACGGAGCCATGGAGGAGGAACTCGAGGCAGAGAGCCAACGAGCCAGGGGAATGCTGAGGATCACGGGGGCCAGGGCAGAGCCGAGGGCTCTGGTGACCGAGGCAGAGATTCACTGTGGAGCCGGAGTGACTGAGGACCAAGGTGGAGCTGGCGGGAGGAAGGAGCCCAGCGCAGCCGGTGGGATGGAACATGAGGCGCAGCCAGAGGAGAGGAGTCCAGAGGCAATGACGGGTCAATGCCTGACCAAGGTGGAGCTGGCGGGACGAGGGAGCCTAGGGGAGCTGATGGATTGACGTGTGATGGTGGAGGCGAGGGAGCTATGAGCCGAGGTGGAGCTGCTGGGTCTACTGACCAAGGTGGAGTCTGGGCCTCAGAGGCTGGAGGCGGAGGTGAAGGATACTCTGACCCCAGTGACGTTGGAGGATGGCAGTCCCGTGGGGCTTGCACCGCATTGATGGTGGGCTGAGGGGGAGACGAGGGGCTGCCAGACGACGGCGGTGGAGGAGGCAAGAGCAGGTGGGAGGGTGTGCATTTTTAGAGGGGCGGGCACTGGAAGGCACTTTCGAGGAGTGGGCACTGGAGAATCGGAAGCCCCTTCAGAGCTGGAAGAAGGAAACCAAGGACGAAGGCGGGCTGGATGGGACCAGCGGAGATGACACAGACAGGAGAGGGGGCAGTTTGATTTCCAGATCAGACTCCCAGTCTATTAGATCCCCCTCCTCGTTTTGGCATCAACACCGTCCCACAAAAGTGGCAAAATTCACTCGGGGACCGTCCTTGGACGACAGTGCTCAGTATGCAATGTTCAAACTAGTGTCATAGAACACACAGAGTGTGTCACCCGGGTAGTTGGTGAGGCTTGACAGTCTGGTGTGGGCCCTGAGCGATTTATCTCAATTCCATCAGGAGGAGGAGGTATTCCAGGTGAAGGAGGGGATCCATAGGTCAACACAACGGAAAATGTAAAAAAGAGAAAAAACTGAAAACAAACGGAGGGGAGACAAACGGAGGTAATGGTTAGGTTGGGTCTTCTGTCACACTCTGTGTAGAGAGGAACGAGGAGATGCAAAATACACAAAACCATCTTTAATTGAGTCCAGGATTAGGGTATATCCAATACAGGGAATCACAGGAAACACACATAGCAACAAGTAGACCCGACAACCTAGAGCTGAATGGACTAGGGCTTCTAAAGTCAGTATAATAAGGAAGAAACAAGACACACCTGGGATAAAATTAACACAATTAACAGGAGACAGAAACAGGTCCATAATCCTGACAGTACTGTTACTTTTGAGAAAATATATGAATGGAAGTGTATTAGTAGAAAGAAAGTCAGTTCAAATATACATATAACACAATGTAGAGCATGGGGTTGGTAACCAATTATTTCTAAACAAAATAATTACAATATAACAATGAATCATATAGTGTGACCAGAGTAAATATTATCTAGCTGCAAATATCCTGATCGGCCCCATCTCTGTCATTATTTTTGTAAATCTGCTCTCTGTCTCTTACTTCCCTTTCAATCGTTTCCTCAGACGAATGCACTATGGGAAAATTTACTGTAAGGCACTGGATACACAAACCATGAGGACAGAAAATGTGTCATGAATCAGACTGTGGTCTTTCTTGAAAAACCCTGAATGATATAAGCTCTCTCTGAGAGTAACAAACAGTCAGTCTGCTTTAAGGTGTATGTGTGCATTCATCGCAGTGTGGTATTTTTGTCCATTATAGCCCTAAGTGAGCATGTCTGTGGTAAGCCGGTGTTTACCTATGGTCAGATTAGCTATACTGCAGGCCTGTGGGTCTCCCTCTGTATATAGGTGAGACAGGGAATGTGAGGGGACGTGAAGACAGACAGGGAAGAGGTTAAAATTAGCAAAAAGGACCACTATGTGCAACTATGTTGCAGTGCCGATCATAAAAAGCATTTAACAGTCCAGGCCTAGATGCGGCCATGACTGATTCATCATCACAGCATGTGCTTATGGCTTACTGAAGAAGGGAACTGAGACAGAGTTGTGGAATGACAGTCTTTTAGGGAATGATGAAAGGATGTTGTAGTAATCCTCTGGTGTCCACTAAATCATTAAACTGAGTTTATCAGTTTGACTTTATCTAGTAGCAGTAGTCTGAGGGCCGTTGCTAATGGTCTGAAGGGTGGGAATGATTCTAGGGGCCCACAGATTCAAGGGGACCCACAGTATTTCCAGTAGGTTTGATATAGGATCCAGTATAATAATTCATTTGAAGCCACATTCAAATGATAAAGGCGAGAAGTTTATGTGGTGAGCGAGTCATACTGTCAGGAAAGAAACAAAAATCTGTTCACCATAAAAGACAAGAAAGGAAGGAAGGAGAATGAAAACAGAAGAAGTGTAGAAACACAACAAAAAACAAATTACTTTTTAAGAAAATGTAGTTTATTAAACAAGTCATATTAACAGTAAGACAAGAAAGTTGTCTGCTTCTTGTCACTGCTTCTTTAGAACATTTAATTTTCACACAGTTCTACATATTCATTTAATTTCCAATGATCATATGAACACATCAGTATACTATAACTTTGATAAAATAGTTATATCATCACAATTCTCAGGAGATTTTAGCATGGTAAAGGATATGACAATGTAAATGTATTTGTTCTTTTTAGAATAGATAAGCCATGCTGCTGCTGTTGGTTATTGCTGTAGAATATTGCTGCCGCTGCTGCCAAACAAGTACAGGAACTTGCTACGGCCAATGCATATGACAATACGGTGCTGTGAGTATTTCAGATATACTGCTGCTGCACAAATAGCATATAATAACCTGTAGCAGATCTATACAGGTTGAGCTGGGGAAGTAGAGGGATTCAGAGTAACTCTGAAAGCACCCTGCAGAATGCTCTAGGGATGCTAACCAGCCATTTAAATGTAAAGCAGTAAACTCATTGGCTGCATATTCAACATGAACCAATCAGGTTGTGCCAAGTAGTTTAACACTGTGAATATTATCAGTTTACGTAAAAGACCCATCAGCCTGTGCAATCTAGAGCTTCATGACAGAACTTGGCATTTACAGTGCCGTTTAAGTTTAGGATCAGTGAGATTTTTTAATGTCTAAAGAAGTTTCTTAGGCTCATCAAGATTGTGTTTGTTTTTATCAAAAATACAGATTTACAATTTGTGAAATATTGTTGCGGATTAAAATAACAGTATTCTATTTCAATATTCTTTAAAATATAATTTGTTCATGTGAAGCAAAGATGAATTTTCATCATCATTACTCCAGTCTGCATTGTGACATGATCCTTCAGAAATAGTTCTACTATGTGCGGATTTATAATCAGTGTTGGAAACAGTGCTGTTTCTTTGATAAATAAAAAGTGCACAGTGTACAGTGTTTAGTCAAAATATAAATTTTACGTTACAATATACACTACTATACAAAATTTGGGGTTGGTACTTTTTTTTCTTTTATTTAAAAAAAAAGAAATTAATACTTTTTTTCAGCAAGGATGTGTTAAATGGATAAAAAGTGATAGTAAAAAGACTTGAATAAATTATGTTCTTTTTAACTTTTTATTCATCAAAGAATCAAACTTACACTCTCCCGTCTGGAAAATATTTTAAATTAAGTATTAGGACAAACATGATTTTCTGATGTTTTAATGTTGATGTTTAATTTACTTCACCAAAATCACTAAATCATATTACATCTTACACTAATTACATATTGCATCATTAAAATCAATGTTATTTCGCTCAGAAAACAGAATAAAACAGTAAAGAGGTGTTAGATAGAATAAGAATAAAGCTTGAGAGATCTTCAATGAAAGGAATTTTGATAAATATATAATTTTGTAATATTAGTAGAGTCAGAAAATTACTCAAGCAAGATTTAAACTTTGGTAATCCTCATACAAGCTCCACGTGTCAGAGCATGTGCGCCATCCACCAGACCACATCTAAATCTAAACTTTCTTAAAAAAGGTGAGGGGCCTAGAGAAATATACAGTCAGGAGGCCCATACTCCCTATAGCTACAGTCCCAGATAGGCTACATCTACAGCACTAACTGTTTCCTTCCAAGCCTGAGCCGTGGATTGACAGAGAGAGATACAAACAGACAGAAAGAGAGACAGACTACTGTGGGACAGATGAGAGTAGGATGCTATTCCTCCCTTCATCCATGTCAGCCTGCTGCTACTGAAGCGTAGTGTGTGCACTTGCACACACTTTCCGCTAGCTTGTCCCCAGCTCCAAGCAGGCACCCTCTAATTAGGGCTGCGGGCAGGCCTGCAGTCTTTGAAGCTTGCAGCAGCACCACAGCAGCTCGCCACAGCCGGGGTGACAGCGGCATCCCACAGAAGATCACGAGACAAAACCGTACAACATGGACACGCAGGATCTGTTCTGTCTTTTCTTCACTATTCCCCTCTTGTGTAATTGCGCAATACTCTCTCTCTCACCTTTCTATCCTTCCTCTATTTTTCTCCATAGCTTACCTTTGTTCTTTCATTTTTTTTCTTCTATACCTGGTAGTACCACATTTCAGAACAAGGATCCATTGATGGATCCATAAGATCGATCCAGCCATAAGCTGCTTGAATTATCATTTTAAAGTGCAAAAACACTTGCAATGGCAGGTGTGAGTTCAATTAAACAAGCTTGACAGCTTCTGAGATAATATCAAACTTAATTTCCCACTCACTGAGACTCATCTGTACTCTTGCCTTTTACCTCAGTCTTGCAGCTCAGCAAAAATTGAGGCCTAAAATCCAGCCATTTTTGTTTGTGGGCTCTATGTTAATACTGGGCACTGAATGTTGATGTTTACCTTCATTTTAGCTGTTTAATCATATTGTCACAACCTATTTAAAGGAAACAGGCTGTTAGCCAGTACACAGCTGGCAAGGGCAGTAGCGGTATAGTAAAATATAAATATAATAAGAACGTTTTTGAGCTGGTGAATCCATTCTGAGCAGTGAAACATCACCACAGGGACCACAGCTGTGGCATGCGTGCAGGAAAAAAGCAGCCCAGGCCTCTGAAGCCTGAGAGAAGAACCCAGTAGAACCAATAAACAGGACGAAATGTGCAGCATGTGCCCTACTTCATTTTAAACGCTGCCATTAGCATGGATCCCTCCAAAGCTATTGGTTACGCAAAACAACACTGGACACCATCATTATCATCATAAAACTAAAATCAATATCAATATCACTGGGAAACACAAACAGCTTTGACTTCTTTTGGGTTCTTATGGGACAGGCCACAATCAGAGCGATTTTTTTTTAATGAGAAAATGTGTATAAATGAACAAATCCTTTGACTTTAAAACATGTTGCATCTATTAAATAACACAAATTCCTTAATCCCTAACACAAAATAAAGTTATTCTAGAAACAGAAACACTGAAACTCACCTTTCATCTCATCATCTTATACATTTAGCCAAGAGTAAAGGTCACCACAGCCATGGAGGTGAGTGAGGTTTCAGCTCATTGGTGAAGAAAAAAAGTTTTTTTTTTTTTTGATTTCAGGTCCGTTATGAAGGTAAAGAGAAACATAGAGGGGGAGGTCCCACAGGCTGCTATTGATGCATGGAGTTATTCAGGGCTCTTGACTTTAGGCCTCAATTACAGCCATTTGGCAGCAGCACTAACGTGTGGAGACGCGGCTGTGGCGAGTCCGGTCCACACTGCCTGACCCTGTGCTTGTCCCCTGGGCAGTGCTTTGTTTTTTTAGCAGGCGGCTAGCTCAGGCTGCTTTTAGCCTCTGCTTTTATACATCTCTGGTATTATTTTTTCCCTGCTTGCTCCAGCTGTGACTGCCCCAACCACTCCTCGTGCTCCACTGCATGTGGAGGAATGGAGTAATCAGACATTGACGCTGCACAGCTCTCTGCATGCATGAATGAATTCAGTGACATCTTCTGTCTCTGCTCCAATCAAAACAGAGGCCTTCAGAGACTGCAGAAGTGAAGTTGGAATTCAGGTGCCCTTAGGTGAAGTCCCAAATGATGTACTATACATTGTGCTGGTAATTGTCATCTAGTTTAATAATTTTAGCAGACTAGTGTCTCAAATGATCACTTAGTGTATTTCAGTGTAAACGCACTACTAGCACTACTGTGCTTATGCTACCATGTGGCACAGAACAGTGTAAAAGATTTCAAAATGGGACACACCTTTTGCTCTAAGAAAAACAATGCAAAATTTGAAGCTTGTCACTGAATCAGTACTCTCAAAGGGATTTCTTATTTAATCCTAAAAGGTTCATGGTAGTACTCTAATGCCTATTTCTACTGAGTGATAAGTGTCAGTACAGTACAGTATGGTATGATTTGGGACAGTACACCCTTATCTGGCTTACATTTCCAACGCCAGCAGTACTCTTATTTGATAGAGTTGGTGTATATTGGAAAATAGCAATAAATGTCATTCTCGCGCAAAGAAGAAAGTGCAACATTGTCCATGTGATTGTTTTTGCACAATCTAATATAAACAAGCCTAACATGCATGAGCAGCATGGCATTAACCAATCAATGCTCTGCAGTGAATCTAGCTGCACCCTTCAGCTACCGAACTACTGTGCTAGGTACCCCAATGGAAGAGTACCAAAAAAGTGGTATAGTTCATTGCACACACACAAAAAATATATATATATATTTTGAATTTACTAAAAAAATTATTAAAAAAGTGGTTGCAATCAATTTATTTTAACTACATTTAAATAAATAAATTTAGCTTACTAACTTTCAAAATTGTTTTATTTAATTGTAGCTAAAATAAATTGTTTGCAACCACTTATCTTAAAAATATCTTTCTTTCTTTTTTATTTCCCAGTGTATTTTGGTACCATTCAGTTTCCGGCAATGGAAACAGATATAATTGCATTCCATACTGTATGAACCCCACCGTACCACTTGGTGGAAATAAGTCTTTACGTATTAGTATGCACCGTTTATGGTAGAATTGTCCAATCCTGCTCCTAGAGGGCCTAAATCCTGCAAATTATAGAACAAACCTGCCCCAACACACTTTCCTGTAAGTTTCTAGCATGCCCGATGACTTTGATTAATTGGTTCAGATGTATTTAATTAGGATTGGACCTAAACTCTGTATAATAGTGGCCTTCCAGGAGCAGGATTGGACAACCCTGTTTTAGGACTAGATAAGGATAAGTCATTCCTTTAAAGGGACTGCCATTGTGAGAAGCCGTTTTATCCCTAAAAGTTTTTTTTTTCTTTCTAAGAGTGTTTAATTTTGAAATTACATTAGGCTTCCACCGAAAAGAGAATTAGTGGAGTATGGCGGCTGTTAAGACCCTACAAGGTTTATCACCCAGTTTGAGGGCTCTAACCCTCTTTCCCCTGAGGTTGTTAGGGACAGCAGGAAGCGGTGAGGGGAAAAAAGCTGCTATTACCTTGAAATCAAGGGGAGTGAAAGAGCAGCTCATAGAACACCGAATCCAACCACAATCCACAAGAACGCCATTCCAAAGAACGAAAACAACTAAAAACAGAGTTGTTTACCAGTTAATAGAGGAGAAACACCAAGTTGCCCATGCTCTTTTTCTCTCTCTTTCTCCTCCCCCTCAGCATTCAAGCTCCCTGTCCCTCCTGCACACCCTTTGTTGGTTAGTTCCGTGGGTAGCCCTGGTGCCCATGTGAGAACCCAGCAGAACCAGTTCACTCACCCCACTGACAGCAGATGAAAGGCTCCCTGGCTGGCATTATTTGAAAGGCACCCATCTCCCTCTGTTTTGGCCTGGGTGTCCTCTTATTTCACAGGGCAAATTAATAACTCTGTTACATCAATGGACTCTCGCTAAAAGAGCCTGGGTTGGCGTCTGAACCACTGCCATCACCCGGTTGACAGGGAACAGCCACTGCTGTGTTGCCTTTAAGGACGTGGGCTCTTTTCTTGAGGGCAGAAGGGATTTCTGACTGGATCTGACCACTTCTGAGGCATTGTCAACAGCCAAGTTCAATAGGCAGGCCTGCAAGGAGCCATGTCTTTATTTACGTCCATCAAAGGGAAGAGGACATACTCAGTGGGATCCACACACTCTGTAATTGTGTCTCTGTGATCTCCAAAGTCAAGATGCAAAAATTTGAAAACAAGTTCATCCTCTACATTCCATTTATGCGTGCTGGGATTGCTCAAACGTACCTGGTTCCCATGAGGACTTGGGTACCTGGAGATGAAATCATCTATCTGTGGAAGGTGAGTTATAGTGGAATGAAGTCACCAGTAAGTTAGGGAAGAGCTTGGCCAAAGTTCTACAAGACTCCAGTGACTGTAACTAATGAAGTGCTTATTTCATATTAAGAATATATTTAGATTAATGGTGGCTCAGTGGGTAGCACTGTCGCCACACAGCCTGGGACTCCCTGCTGATAAATGAGGCCTTTCTGTGGGGAGTTTGCATGTTCTCTCGGTGATGGCATGGGTTTCCTCTGGATGCTCCACAAACTAAAGAGATGCAAGTGAATTGGAGAGACAAACCAAATGGTCAATGTGAAATTGAGTTTGATTGGAAGAGTGACAGTAGTGTGTTCCTCATCCACTCAATTACTCTCTTTTACTCCTTGTTCCAAATGAGGACATACCAACCCCCAAACCTAAAATACTTTGATATTTACAGACATAAATAAAAAAATAAATTGCTTTTGAAATGGGCACAAAACCACTAGACCCTTTCCGGCAAATATTTGCAGAGCTAATTTGGAAGACTTGGGTCTGTTTCCTTTTCCTCATTTAAAGAGAAAGTTAACAGACTTCGAGTGTCGTGGATATATCTGTTCTTAAGGTGCTGACCGCTGGCTACCTCCACACAGTCATGACTTGTATACATGGAGCGTCTTCTCTCAGTGCTGTATAATAGAGCTGCTCCTGTGTAACAGTCTTCCAAGCTATATGCTCCCGTCTTTACCTGCTTCATCTTCAGTTAGAACAGTGAACCCCTCATGCAGGTCCCACCACTGCCCATTACCTCAGCATAGGCCAGCACACACTAGAGCTCTGTACTTTAATATCTGATACAAATAAGATCCATTGAGCAGCTGATGTGAACAGAACCTGGAACAAGGAGGCTGCAATACACAAACCAAAATTGTTTTTTTCAGCTCAAACGAATTTTCACAATGCTAGTCCACAGTTATAATGTATTGCCATGAAGATCAATCCAGATAAGAATGCCCAAGATGACAGAGAAGGAATGAGTTTGAAATCAAGTACAAATATCCCGATTTTTAAAGTCACAAATATTGAGAGTTATTCCACTTCATTTAAAATGTGCAATTTTTTTAATGGCCTGACACATAGTTATGAGGGTCTAAGGGATCACATAACACCAAAATGGCTTCCTTGCTATTTGTTACACCATTTGATCTGTCTGGACAAGTAAGTGTTTTCAAATATTATTATTGACTTTTTATTTATTTATTTTAGAAAACACTGCCAAACTACTAATGCCAACAATGACCCAATTTCTTTCTTCCTTTTTTAAAAATAATGTCAGCATTTTCTCTCATTTCTAGACACCACTTTACTTTTATGTAACATTGCATAACAATAGTTCAGGACCATAAAAAAAAAGTAAAAGAAAAAGAAAAGAAATCACTTGTCTTTGACTCATAAGCAACGTCGTTACACCTGTCACCAAAAATGAACAGCCTAAACAAACGGGCGTATTCTGATGAATAATGATCAATCATTTAAACGAATGCGCCAGGTTCTAGTCTAGTGTGTTTCCTGAAGCGTATCAATGTTATAAAGAGGTAGGGGCGGGCAGCAGTCGTTCACGTTTGTTTGAGGAGCAGCCAGGCTCGTTCTCTATTTGTGGATCTATGAATGGGAGAGTCTGAGTCCACAGATCTTCTGCGAGACTTGTGTTTGCCCAGCCAGGCGCTGTGAAGCGTTAAAGGGAGCCGGTGGGTATACGACGCACCCAATGTGACCCATGGGGAGGAGTGGCAGGCAGGGATAGAGAGGGGCAAAAAACTGGCAGGGTGCGGTCTCATTTCGCCGGCAACTCAGATCACTTGACGTGCGCCAAAGGACGTGCTCATTCAAAGACAGCAGCCGCAGCAGTTTCTCCGAGTCTGACAGCTCTGCCAGTGTGCATCGGAGTCACCCTGTCTCTCGCGCTCCTAGAATCTATTAGATAAATAAATGGACTTGCCTGCTTACTCTCATTTCGGTGATTTACTCGAGAGACCAGCGTTTCGCATTCTATGGGCACTGAACACTTGGTATCACTGGATCTTTTCTCCGGCGTCTCTCCATGACAGCCTCTGCGTAAAGCACGTTTTACGCACGGACGATGGCGAGGATAAGAGCGATAAAGAAGTAGAGGTTTTGTCCTCCCCATCTTTTACCCCGTGGGGGGGAATAAGGATCTTCCGGGGGGTAGTTTCTCATTGAACGGCGAGCTGTGCCACCGTGCCACTCCGTATCGGAGTGCACGGAGTGCCCGGCGGGTTGGGGTGGAATGCGTCTCCCCGTGGTGTTTGGGCTCCTCGTCGGCTGCGCCCTGATTTTCGCACCTGTTAACGAGGGCTGTGGGCCGGGGAGGGGACATGGGAAAAGGCGGCCTCCAAAGAAACTGACACCCCTTAATTACAAGCAGTTTAGTCCAAATGTAGCCGAAAAGACACTGGGAGCCAGTGGGAGACACGAGGGCAAGATCACCAGGACCTCGGAGCGTTTTAAAGAGCTCACACCGAACTACAACCCCGATATCATCTTCAAGGATGAAGAGAACACAGGTGCGGATCGACTCATGACGCAGGTAATAATGCAGCTCGAATGAATTCAATTATCGGCCCATTAGAAACACACTCAGTGGCTCTGATTCGATTGCGAGCGCATTAAACCTGTTGCTCCGCGTTGTGCCCTTTGCTCAGTCCCACCGACGCGCTCCTATCGATCTTCACAGCTTTCAGAGGAATTGATTGCTGACAGAGGTTTGTCTCTTAATATCGCTTAATAAAACAGCTTCTTCGATGGCTTTCGGGTTCTGCAGAGAATCTTATGTTTTTAAAAAACCTTACATTTGGGTTCTTGAGTTTGGCTGTATCTTTGGGGATTTAAATAAGTTATTAATGTTACATCGCTGGTCTTTTTAGATCAGCATATTGGTTTCTTAGTTCTTCAAAGCAGAAAACAGATTGTTTGCTAAATGACTAGGGCATATGATGATCTTATGATGGTTCTCTGTGGAACTTACATATCTGGGAAAATCTAGGACCTGTCAAATACTTGTTCTTTTATGTACAATGTCAATGTGAACATAAAAAAAAATAAAACTTAATATTTATTTAATTTTTTCATGTTAACTCACTCTAATACTAACCTTAGAGTATTAGTCATAAATGGAAATAGTTTCAAAAATAAGTAAACTTTCCATTCAGTTTGTGGTTTATTTAAACAATTTATAAATAAATCTTGAATGACTCATGAATCTGAACTTATGACTCTTATTTCCTTTCCAAATAATGAAACCGATATTGCCTGAAATTGTGGTTCGTTACAGTAGGATATCTGTGCTTTGGCAATATACTCTTGTTTCCATGCTGAAATATAAATTTGCTGTTAAAAGCAAATTTGTCTTGTGTATTCTAAAGGGTGGTGAATGTGGTTAGGTTAAATGAGTAAAAGTGAATCACTCAACATTTTGTACCTTGGTCAATGAAAAATACCTGTGGGATGGTAAAAATAAGTCAGTATATATTTGTGGGTTCAAGCATCACTCAGTTCACCTCATGATTCAATAATTTCTCCTTATGTAATGTTTTACGTGGGTGCTTTTGAAAACAAACTCTTCAGGCATGAAAGAGAGGTGCCTGGGTTAAAAACTAAAACTATGGCATATTGTATGGTATGTTAAATAAAGATTATTTGATTTATCTGATTTAAGTTCTGAAAATTAGTAATTAACTTCCATTTGTTTTCCCTGTTTTGCATCTTCCATGCAGAGCTTTCCACCGTACACTTTCCAATAAATCGTATAATTTATTCCTATATTAACTAATTAAAAGAGGTTCTGTAATCCCAGTTTTTCCACATTAAACAAGATTTAAAGATTTAGCCCATTCATTTATTTCACATATTATTTGTGGTGTTATAGCCATACACTTAAACTCCTTAAAGAGGTGATCCTGGACTCTTTAAAGTATCATTTGCAGATCTCTGGATATGTTTTCATTTACCTCAACAACAGAAATCAGTGTCCTTTGCATCAATTCTGTCTGTCTTGCCCTGTGATGTAAGTGTTTGTGTGTGTGAGAGATTCAGTCTGTTTTGCCCTTTGGAGTTATAACTTGTCCTGTTTGCGTATTTCTTGCAAAATTCCAGTAAATGCAGGCCATCATCTTCCACGTGTGTAACTCAGGTCTAAACATCTTTCCTTGTTGCGTTCACAGCGCTGTAAAGATAAGCTGAACTCTCTGGCTATCTCTGTGATGAACATGTGGCCCGGGGTGAAGCTCAGGGTGACCGAGGGTTGGGATGAAGACGGCAATCACTTTGAAGATTCGCTGCATTATGAAGGAAGAGCTATCGATATCACCACCTCTGATCGTGACCGTAATAAATATGGCATGTTGGCACGTCTCGCGGTGGAGGCCGGATTTGATTGGGTCTACTATGAGTCCAAATCTTACATCCACTGCAGCGTCAAGTCAGGTAGGGCTGAGACTACATACATCTGTTTATTTACAATACAACTATATGAAATGTAACCAATGTGATATACAGAGTAATATAATGTAACATTCAGCCAGAGACTTTATTCACTGAATATAGTTGAGTTCACAACATCTAAAAGGGGAAAAGTGGAATATTGTGTGAATTAAAAAGCAGGGTTATGATTGATGGTGTAAAACTGTCCAGTCTGATCTCTGATGTTTAAACTGAGAGACTCCAGCCTGAAAGGTTTATATGCGTTCAGTGTGCAGTTAAATCAGGTGTGTCCTATTGTGGTGAAGATGGTCATTTCTCATTAACTTGGGTGAGATAAGTGGTAGACCTGGGATGAAGGTAACAACAGGTAACCGACCACATCATTAAACCTTAAACACCTGCCTCTACCTGAATCACCAGAGACCAAATTATTGGCCAGACAACAAGGAAAGTAAAAGTGCACCCATTTATTGTCTCTTCTTGTCTCTTGACCTGAAATTGTATTTTTCGGATGCTAAAAACGACCTGTTGCACACATTGTCTTCTCATTGAAGATAATGAAGTAAATTAATTTAACACCTTGCAACACCTTTTCTTTGTGATGCTTCTTTCTGCAAATGTTTTGGATTATTTATCTCATCACCTAGCTACCATTATGAATCTGGAACTTCAACTTGATAACTTACTCTACTTTAATCAGTTCTTCAGAATTCATCATATCTTCCTGCATAGGCAGTGCAGATAAAGGTCTACAGTTTTGAAGGTCTGACTATAAAGTATTTATTTTTCCAAATGTCTGTAGAGTATTTCTCCACTGCTAAAGAGAAATGAGACCTGTGTGTGGACATATTTTGAGGCCCTTCTGTTATCTTTCTGATAGAGCATGCAAACACAAGCAAGATCTGTTGTCTACTTCTACTCTATCAAAGTCCTCTATAGGTGTGTTCTTCAGTTGGCTTCTTCAACTGTTATTGTAAGATTTCATGCACGTACTTCAGTTTATATATATAAAAAAAGATACAGTTAACCAGATTACGAAATATCATGTAAAATAAGTTCTTCAGAACTCAAATATAAACAAAACAGTATTTGGACTTGTGAGAACACATTCATATGCTAGAAGTGCATAAGAGTAAATATGTATGCATGTGTGTGTGTATATGTAAGAGAGAGAATGTGCCTTAAGAAGTAGGACTGCCTGCTAAAGTGCTGTGAGATGATTAACCAAGCCCTTTGTTTTCCAGACGGCAACTCTGTTGTCCCCTTTTCTCAGATCTCTTATATCAGCCTGTCTTATCTCCTGGCCTTGGTACTTACCTTTCCCAAATATTTGTGTAGGATTCAACAGAGACTTAAGACTCATTCCGGCTTTTGTAGTGCATACATCACTCCAAACCTTCTGTTGGACAGAAGTCACAGGGAGTTGGGATTCAATCAAGTTGTTATTTATTAGCTTTTATTGCATTTTTACCTGCTGACTATAGAGTCTTGCCGAAAAACGAATTAGCTTGAAGGATGGTGCTTGAAATGTTTGCCTGCACACCTCAGGTTATTTTACCACTGCAACTCTCTGTTTGATTGGATTTTTATGGGTTTACAATGAGAACGGGGAGTGTGTTTGTGCTTGGGTGTGTGTGTTTTAAAGATTGAAGATTAATCTGAGAAAGGCACTGTGCCATCTGAACAATCCAAACCTGAGCTTTAATAAACACACAAGACCTTTGGAATTATGTTAGGCTACTGTGCAAATCAAGGAGAGAAACGGGACAATTTTATTGTTAGTTTGTCATTATATTTCTCTTTCAGAGCACTCTGTGGCTGCAAAAACTGGTGGCTGTTTTCCCGCATCGGCTCTTGTCACCATTGAGGATGGAAGCGTGAAGACTATGGACCGCTTACAGCCTGGAGAGAAAGTACTCGCTTCATCAGAGAGCGATGGAAGTGGGCCGCTCATCTACAGTGAAGTCATCGCCTTCCTAGACCGCGATCCTTCTGCAGAGAAGCAGTTCTATGCCATCGAGACTGACTCGGGTGCTAAACTGAGCTTGACTGCGGCGCATCTCCTGTTTGTATCCAAAGGGAACTGCTCAGGGCCAGTAGCGAGTACAGAGCTGAAGTCTGTTTTTGCTAGTGACGTGCTACCAGGTCTGTGTGTTGTGTCCACACAAGGAGCAGGACAGCAGGGACAACTGTCCCGGGTCACTAGGATCCAAATACAGGAGGACAAGGGGGTTTTTGCGCCGCTTACCCGCCATGGCACGGTGGTGGTCAATGGCGTGGTTTCCTCCTGCTACGCAGCCGTGGACCAGCACTGGCTGGCTCACTGGGCGTTCGGCCCACTCAGGGTACTTTCTAGCTGGGGAGGGACAGTTGGACATCAGGCTGTGGGGATACACTGGTATTCCTCTCTGCTGCATTGGGTTGGGACTCATGTGTTGGATCCAACACACTTCCATCCCTGGAGCATGATGGACAATGACAGATGAAAACAAACAGGGGGAATGAGAATGTCACTCAAAAACAAGTTTTGGAAGCATCTAAAAGAAAGCGAAGTAAGAAAGTCCTGAAATGAAGAACACAATCAGTTGTGACCCTGAATAGTCCCTAAAAGACTAGAAAGGATGCAGCTATTCAATAGGTCGAGCTTCGTTTGAGGAAGTGGACATAGGACGTGACAAAATTGATCTTTGTAGCCCATATTTAACACTTTCAGATGGGTTTTTCTATACTGCCTACACTGGAACATTTTAACAAATATATCGAGACTCACACATTCCCGCTCGGATAGCTCCTATTCAGTCTCTTTTTTTTCCTTTATACACACATACATATTCAAATAAACATATCATTATAGGCATGGAAGTGAGGAAACTATAGATGAATTTGCTTTATACTCAGGTATGCAGTGACTCAACCAAAGGCAATCAGACAAACGCGGCCTGATAAGGTTTGAGACGGAGGAGGAAGTTCTGTGAGTGGAAGGTACACACAAACACACCCATAGAAACATACACTTTACAACTGGGTTAAGGTCTTTAAAACATCAGGAAAATGTACTTTCAGGTCCATAGCGGTTCATGATAACTGTTTTGTATTCATTCATATGGTCAGTTACATGTTTCTCACTGTAAATGTAGAAGTGTCTGTCCCAACATAATCGAGTATTTAATGGTCACATTGTACACTGTATTTCTCCATCTAGCATACATTATAAGGCTGTTGAGTACTTTTATGAAGGCTCCATTCGAACAAATTAAGTCTATTCTCTGCAATGTTTATGCCAGTTTATGTAGTCCTTATGTGTGCTTTATGCAGTAATACTCAGTTTCCCATTCAACTTACTGTATTTATCGGTTTTGTGGCATTATTTACATTTTACTTAAAGATGTCAGAAATTATATAATATTTGTAAAACTATTTAAAGATCTATTTTTCAGAATTAAAGATTATGGAAATATCTGCCTTTGTCCTTCTTTAGTCTACTGACTAAATCTCTCTGTTTTCAGAACTCCAATTTTTCAGTGCCGTTGGTTCCGGAAGTATTTTTTCCATTCACTTTTTCCAATAGGGATTTTAAAAGAATTGATTTTGTTATTGCAAGCCATGAATCAAATCAACCAGCTACGAGGTGAATCACATCAACACAAACTTTTATTTAATGTACATAAGGTATTCGAAGATCAGACATAAAGACAAAGGTACAAGACTGGTGTGCTGGATTTAGTGAGGGAAAGAACTACACTCCAATGAAGCATTGCGAATGACTTAAATTAAAAACGCTGGTAAAACAAAACTAATTTATTTAAAATTTTAATTATAGCTATAAAAACAACATATTTCCAATTTTGTGAAAATATTCATATGTATTAAAATATTTAGCTATTTTAAGAGTAGGTACACCAGAAGATTAAGTTATTTGTGATGATTCATGCAGTGGATGTTCTCTGCAAGCTCTTTTGCCAAAGTTTGCTCACTTGCTCTCTCATTGGTGGAATTTTCTGCAAGGTATCATGGGTAATGTAGTTTTTGCATTACAAATTCTAAGAAAAGCATTTCCCACCGATCAAGAACCTTGGAGCTCAAAACAGGTTTTAAAAATCTTTCAAATTATATTAAAAATCTATTTCCCTATAGAAAAAATGAATGGGATTTCACCTCCGAAACTCAAGTGTTGCACTCTATCCAGTTATTCTGAACCAGAGGCTGGGACCAATGAGGGGGCCTCAAATTAATATATTACAATAATGAATTATTCATAATAGTAATATTATTAATAAAATAAAACAATCTAACTTAAATTATCTAATAAATAATTACATTTTGTTGATTAATGGGTGGGTCCTCGAGTCAAAAAGGTTGAAGTAAAAACTGAAGTAATAGAAAACTGTACCACTCATAAACATTATACAATTTATAAAAAGAAGTTAAATACAAAAAAAAACTAAAATATAAGTTGGAGTGAACAACTTCAGCTGCTGCTAACAGCAGCATCCTTGTCAGGTAATAGGCTAGACATCTCTGGTACTGTCACTACCACCTCTTCAACAGGAGGGCTTCTGCAGGCACAGAACGGCACGGTTCTCAAGCCCCTCAGGTCCAGCACTTTCATCACGAGTGGAGGAGGGTCATACACCACGTTTGGACTATGGCTGTAACCCTGCTGCTGGTCAGCGAGAGACAGAATCTTCTTTGTGCCTTCATGTCGCACAAGACCCCTCTCAGGCAAAGTCCCTAAATACCAAAAATCACAGATTTAGTGCTTTATTTTAGGTAGAAACTCCTGTGATTTCATGAAATGACAGTAAATACATTTATGATATTGCGAAAGAATTCTATTTCAAATAAATCAATTCATCAAAAACCCTTAAATAAAAATGATCACAGTTTCCACTAAGATATGAAGCAGCACAGCTGTTTTCAACATTGACAATAACAAGAAATGTTTCTTGAGCATCAAATCTGCATATCAGAATGATTTCTGAAGGAACATGTGAGACTGAAGACTGCTGAAAATTCAGCTTTGCCATCCCAGGAATAAATTTAATGTTAAAATATATTAAAATAGAAAACAGTCATTTTAAATTGTAATAATCATTTTCACAATATTATTGTACTGTATTTTTGATCTAATACTGTAAATAAATGGAGCCTTGGTTAGAATTATATGATATTTTCTTTTAAAACAATCTTTCAGACACAAACTACTTGAATGGTAGTGCATTTGTGTGTTTTGTTTGACCTGAAACCGTGTGCTCTAGAAGAAAAGCCAAAACCCCCACAAAGAGAACGGGCAAGGTTAAAAGAGACCGGAGAAACACATCAACACTGGGTACACCTGAACACAAAGAGATGAAAATTCTTCAAATGAAACGGACTTGTGTCCAAATGATGTATATAATGTCTTTTAATGAAGTGCTTGCATTATACCATACCTGTTTGTATGAAGCTAGAGTGAAGTCTGAACCAGCGTGGCAGTGCTAATGACATGAACACTGTGAAGCCGATATTAAAAATGTTGCGTCCAGAGTCAACATCTGCATGTTGGAAATAAGTTATCCCTGTTGCTACGGAAAGCGTGTAGGTCACGCTGAGCACCGCACCTGAGAGAACAAGAGACAACGCAAACATTTAGACTATGAGTATAACGACATAATCTTCAGGCTGAAACCATAACTATAGGTTGACCCGATGAAATCTAAACCTGCGTACTCCTGTGCGGATTTGTGTATACAGTCAAGAAGACTAGAGTAGAGTATGAGTTACAAAGATGGAAAGTCCTTTGGATGTTTGGAAAATAAAAATATAAAATGATGATCACCATGGATGGCCAGAGGGACTGAGCAGACCATCTGAGCTAATTGAGGAGACACCCCCAAAATTAACAACAACACCCCAGCGAGCTGCACACTGCTCCGGGACCCAGACTGAGAGAAAGAGAGAAACATCATGAAGCGATATAACAATAAACATTAACAGAATGAATCCTAGGCAAACCTAACAATCATAATACTTTTGTGAAAGCACCAGTACAGTCTCTCACCTGGCTGAGCCCAATAACACATGCATTAGGCACACTGCTGCACAATCCTGCTGGCGCCCCCATTAGGCCAGAGAGCACACTTCCCAGTCCATCCACACACAGGCCCCTGTTACAGGCATGTGCTGGGGCCACAGGAGCCTTCAGGAGCCGAGCTGCCACCACGTACACAGCCGGAGAGCTAATGCTGCTAGACAGGCCTGCTGCCACTCCTGCTGCAATGCTTTTTCCAGACAGCAGGGGGAGCGCTGGAGCTGAAAGTACTCAAGAAACATAAAGATCGAAACAAAAAAAGAAAAAAATATCATTTCTATCACATTGCTACAAGGCTACTAAAACTGAAAACTGATCTTTCACATTACCTGGAAGGGGGAAGTCCAGCCAGGGTACAGAGTCATTAGGAAAGACAAAGTCAGACGAGTGTGGACCGTTCCTGGACTGAATGAAGGTGGCGTTTCTCTTTGTTGAGAGCATGTGGGTCACAGAGTTCAGATGGACATGTCCCCAGCGCACCAATGCAGCACAGACACCACACGTCACCATCACAGACAGAAGTACCTGCACAGAATGGGCACAAAGAGCAGGGACAATATAACTGTTATAGGGTGTGGACATAAAAAGGGACCTTACATACAGTGACCCAAAAGTATATGGACCGTTTAGTGCAAAAATGTCATTGCACCTATATTATTTCCTATGCAAAAAGATCAGATGGTAAAAATTAAAAATAGAAGTCCTAAAAAAGGGTCATCGTGTATTTGCAGATGCCACATTTGCCTCATTTTAAATCTATGCGATCTATAAGTACATGTAAAAGTTTGTTGTTGGTAAGATTTTTAAAAGGGGTGCATTTATTTGATAGAAAATACAATAAAGAAATTTTATTACAATTAAAACTTAACTGTTTTCTATTGTAATATATTTTATCTATTGTATATATTTTCCTGATATGATAAGTTGAATTTTCAGCATCATTACTCCAGTCTTAAATGTCACATGATCCTTTAGAAATCATTTTAATATGTTGATTTGCAGTTGTGTTGCTAAATATTTGTATAATATTAGTAATGCAAAGTAACTGGAGTTACTTATTTGAAATGGTAACTCAGATATTTTCTAGCAAATTAAAAGTAATGTGCTACTTTTCCAGTTACTTGAAAAACCAATCTGATTACATAACTCGTTACCTCCAACACTAATATTTCTGTGATAAGTTTTTTATTTTGAAATGTAGTTTTTTGTAACATTATTAATGTCTTTACTGTAATTTTTTTTTACCAAAAAAATAAATAAAATAAAAATCTTATTAGCACCAAATTTTCAGCGAAAATTTTAAACATATTCCAACCTTTAAAAAGAAAACAAGCATTAATCTAGGTTAATGTAAATTTTTACATATACTGATACATTTTATCATTTATATTTATAAATTAACATTAATAAATGCTGTAAAAAATACATCCAAATTGGATAATGTAATTCATACATTTTAAGCTTCACACAAACACTCCCACATCAAAACATTTACACAGATGGATGAGAATAATAACTAGACAATCAGGCACTGTCTATTTCCACAGAGCAGAGAAAAACTAATAAGGATTTCCCAAAAGCAAGATTCCAATATGAGCTTACGATCACTCATAAAAAGCTTTAAACTGTTTCCCATAACCTTTGACAACATTCAACCTCATATTAAATTAAGAACATTTTAGCCAAAGATCACTGTAACACAAGGCATATCTTCATTGGGAAATTTGCCCAGATCAATGATATAATCTTCTTACAGGCAAAACACTGATCTAATGTACTGCAGGTTAAAAGCTGTAAAAGAGCTTGACTACCAGTGCAACACAGGAAATCCCATAAATCATGAAGGTCTGTGTTACACTAGTTTTGGGAGGGAAATTAAACTTCTTCTTTTTTTTGTGGCAAGTCACACAACATTAAAATGTAAAGAAACACTTGCAGAAATGGCTCTCAAAATCAAAGTAATGTCTGGAATACACTATACTTCTCTAGTCTGGACAAGTGAAAGTTGACAGACTGGAGATTTCACAGAAAATCATGTAGTGTATGATGGGCAGTGACTCTGACCAGCTGGAGGATATTGAACATGTTTAATATTTCATACTGATTCAAGCATCTTATTAAAATTTTTCACTAAGAGGCACATGTTTCTATGCAAGTTAGATTGTGATCCTAAGTCATTTGCTGTGTGATGCTCTATATAGCCATTTGCAAAGAAACCAGCAAGTTAGTCAAGGGCATAGTGTTTTAAAATCAGTTGAGTCTTACAGTGTAGTCTAGCCATAAAGGGTTAGTTCACCCAAAAATCTAAATTATGCCATTAATAACTCACCCTCATGTCGTTCCAAACCCATAAGACCTCCGTTCATCTTCGGGACACAGTTTAAGATATTTTAGATTTAGTCCGAGAGCTCTCAGTCCCTCCATTGAAGCTGTGTGTACGGTATACTGTCCATGTCCAGAAAGGTAAGAAAAACATCATCAAAGTAGTCCATGTGACGTCAGAGGGTCAGTTAGAATTTTTTGAAGCATCAAAAATACATTTTGGTCTAAAAATAGCAAAAACTATGACTTTATTCAGCATTGTCTTCTCTTCCGGGTCTGTTGTGAGAGAGTTCAAAACACAAACAGTTCAATGATATCCGGTTCGCGAACGAATCATTCGATGTAACCGGATCTTCTTGAACCAGTTCACCAAATCGAACTGAATCGTTTGAAACGGTTCGCGTCTCTAATACGCATTAATCCACAAATGACTTAAGCTGTTAACTTTTTTAATGTGGCTGACACTTCCTCTGAGTTTAAACAAACCAATATCCCGGAGTAATGCATTTACTCAAACAGTACACTGACTGAACTGCTGTGAAGAGAGAACTGAAGATGAACACCGAGCCAAGCCAGATAACGAACGAACGATTGACTCGTTCTTGAGGCAAGAACCATTTCTGTCAGACGTGTCCGATTCGAGAACCGAGGAGCTGATGATTCTGCGCATGTGTGATTCAGCGTGAAGCAGACCGACACACAGAGCGTCTGAACCGAACTGATTCTTTTGGTGATTGATTCTGAACTGATTCTGTGCTAGTGTTATGAGCGCGGGTAAAGCGAAGGCTTGAATCAAGGGCAATCATCGCCAGTGATGTCATTACATCGAATGCAAAAGAACCGGTGAACCGTTTTCTTCAACCGGTTTATTGAATCGAACTGTCCAAAAGAACTACTGGTGATCCGAAAACCGATGCAACCGGTTCTTGACTCGTGAACGAGTCAATCGTTCGTTCGTTATCTGGCTCGGCTCGGTGTTCATCTTCAGTTCTCTCTTCACAGCAGTACAGTCAGTGTACTGTTTGAGTGCATGCATTACTCCGGGATATTGGTTTGTTTGAACTCAGAGGGAGTGTCAGCCACATTAAAAAAGTTAACAGCTTAAGTCATTTGTGGAATAATGCGTATTGGAGACGCGAACCATTTAAAACGATTCAGTACGATTTGGTGAACTGGTTCAAAAAGATCTGGTTACATCGAATGATTCGTTCACGAACCGGATATCACAAACTGCTTTGTTTTGAACTCTCTCTCACAACAAACACTGAAGAGAAGATAATGCTGAATAAAGTCGTAGTTTTTGCTATTTTTGGACCAAAATGTATTTTCGATGCTTCAAAAAATTCTAACTGACCCTCTGATGTCACATGGACTACTTTGATGATGTTTTTCTTACCTTTCTGGACATGGACAGTAGACCGTACACACAGCTTCAATGGAGGGACTGAGAGCTCTCGGACTAAATCTAAAATATCTTAAACTGTGTTCTGAAGATGAACGGAGGTCTTATGGGTTTGAAACAACATGAGGGTGAGTTATTAATGACATAATTTAGATTTTTGGGTGAACTAACCCTTTAAGAAACGCCCCCAAAAAGCCTTTATTTGACTCACAGAAAGTCTCTTGCAGACGGAGAAAGCCGACAGCCGCAGAAAGTAGTGCAGATGCTGAGACAGGATCACCAGAAGAACAACTGCCCTGAAAACAAAGAAAATTGTATTTAGTGCAGTATGTGTGTCTATGTAGTTGCACACTATGTGCGAAAGTGAAAAATAAATTTCTTATAGGGTGTTTCTATATTGTTCAATTACTAATATAAATAATATTACAAATGACTAATATTATAAACTGCTGTTTTTTGCATCAAAGACTTCAGGAAAGTGTTTGCTTACAGTGCAGCCATGCCCCAGTGGTCAGAACAAAACAGTGCTGCCTCCCTGTAGATGGAAAAACCCAGAATGCAGAGAAGAGGAGCCAGAACTAATGGTCCACAATGTCCCAGTGCAAAGCCAACCAGACCAGTCAAACCCATAGCGAGCTGCACTATACCTGCAACCACAGCCATGCCTCTCAACTGCACACACACAAACACATACACACAATACACCAAGTACAATAAATATAATGAAACTTTACTGGACAAGCATTGACAAACTTGCACAGACACATTCAGTACATAGAAATCAAGATGATAAATATGAATTGTCAGTATAATATATATGTATATATATATATATATTGATATATTGATATATATATATTATATATATGATCTATTATATCTTAAAAGAAATAAATAAATGATTGATATATTACAGTATTTGGTGATATTTTTAATTCGATTTTATTTAAAACTGTAATACCGTGGAATGTTATTACAAATACTTTTGACAATAACTGTTTTATTTAAATAAATTTTTAAAAAGTAATTTATTCCAGTGACGCAAAGCTGAAGTCTTCAAAGTCACATGGTCCTTCAGAAATCACTCTAATATGCTATTTTGGTGTCCAAGAACAATTTCTATTAATGTAGCATAATTTATATACTATTATATTTTTTGTTAATATTTTTAATTTAATTTAATTTTTATATTTTTATTTTCATTTAATTTTAGTTAAAGTTGTAGCAATTTAGTCATTTTCATTATTTCTTTTGTATATAGTTTTTGATAAAAAAAATAATTTGTTTATTTCGTTTTAGTCATTTTGGTTTTTCAATGAAAATTAGAAATGTAGCTGGCATAAAGTTTAATTATATTATTAAGTTCAAATTTATTTTATTTCAAGAAGCAAATTACCTTTAAAACCCCTTAAATAAATAAATGAATACTTATATTATTTCATTTAGCAACTATTTTATTTCAAGTACCAGAACTGTTTAAATGGTTTTAGTTAGCTGTTATAAATAAATAAATTAAATAAATAAATTTGCCTACTTTTTGTGAAGTGGGATCTGCTGTTACAATGCGTTACTATAGAAGAACAATGTGACAATGGAGGGTGGTCTGAATGTTCAGCACCACGGACAGCACTGTGCTCTACCTCTCTTATTGGGTGTGCTGGGGCCACAGGCTCCTCTGGTTCAGTGCACTGCCCCCTGCAGGCCACAGCAGTCCCTAACACACAATACAATTTTTTTTCTATAAATGGGTTTCATTGGGTTTGCTAGTGTGTTTAAGTGGGTAGGTATTTAGAATGTCTTTGGCTTCACTTTAATTCTGCCATTCTCACCTGACTGAGCAGAAAGCAGAGTCAAGGCAGGGATCAGAAAGTCCAAAGATGGAGCCAGGATCAATGGCAAACTAAACAGAGGAAACATTGGACTTATCTCTATAGATGCTTTAGTACAACTATATCAGCTTACATGGAAAGCAACAGGGTAAATGTAATCTTACCGTGATCCAATCCAGCTCTGCAACAGTGTAGATATACCTGAGTTAAAGAACACATAGGCCACTATTCTGTCTTTGTCTACTTCCTGAATGAGTGTTTCCACAACCAGCGCACACAGAGAGGACAGAACCAACACATGCTGCATGGAGACAAAGAGCAAAACACTTTTTACTTTTTCAGTTGTTGTGTTCAATGTTTGCTCTGAGAACTTCCTGTCAATGTAATTCATTATGAGGTAAGATTTCAGCATTTGTAACTAAAATGTGAAAGTATATTTTTTAAGTTACAAAAGAAAATCAAGGATGACTTCAGTTTCAACAGCTAGAATATATAGCTGTGATCCACACAGGAGTTAAAGTGCATGCTTTTAATGTACTCTACTGTGCTACATGACTTTATTAACTTGCAAAAGAGATAAGAAATATAAATAAATAAATACTTACTTGGAGTGCAAGGGCAATATTCAGCAACAATGAAGGACTGGAATTCACATCTAGGCTCTCTATTCTTCTATGCCTTTCTTGGTCCAAAGGTTGCTCTTTACATGAGAGTTTCTTGCATCTATGAGTCTTCACCATTGTTTTCTCCTTTTTATTTCCTTTTTCTTTGTCTTTCCTTAAAATCCTTTTTTTGCTGTCACTCTTTTTACAGTGTTAACTAAATTCCTTCTTTCTTTCTCTCTTCGATTCCTCCTCACATGATGGCCTTTGACTCAGTTATGCAACGTGTGGTTTTTCATCAGCATTACTCCTTTTAATCATTATCTTCCCATTGACTTAAAATAACAATGGATTATTGCAACAGCTTTGCTTGGGAAGCTGATATGACTTGTGGAGAAATCTGTGTTTTTGACTGTAAGATTACTGTTAAACTTACCCTTCTGAAAAAGAAGTGTGCTAAATTATAAGAAATGTGCAATTGTAGTGTGCTTCAAATCTTAAAAGCATTCTTTAAAAAACTGTGCTTGCAGCTAATATATGAAATAAGCACATTTACAGAAAGTAAAAAGTGCACTTTAATAAAGTAAAATTAAAGGTTTTACTTTAAATACATTTTAAATCATCATTTTAATTATCTTAAAACATCGTCATGTTTTAAAGAAGTGCACTTATTTTGATGTGTTGACTAAAATATTAAAGCACATGTAAAGTACTTGATCATAATTTTAACTGTGGTTTATTCAAATATATTACATTTAAATTATATAAATTTTAAATCCACTTAATTGAAACTTTTTTAGAAATGGGTAAATACAAATATATTTGTGTGTGTGTGTGTGTGTGTGTGTGTGTGTGTGTGTGTGTGTGTGTGTATATATATTCAGTGGAAATGACAACACATATATTTTAATTTCAGCAGTGCACTTTAACTTAAGTGTTTTGTTAGGATCATACAATCTGGAATCTGAGGGTGCAAAAAAAAATCTTAAATACTGAGAAAATCATCTTTAAATTTGTCCAAATTACATTCTTAGCAATGCATATTACTATTCAAAAAAATTGATTTTGATATATTTTACGGTAAGAAATTTAGAAAATATCTTCTTGGAACATGATCTTTACTTAATTTTTGTCACAAAAGAAAAATCTATTATTTTGACCCATACAATGTTTTTTGGCTATTTCTAAAAATATACCCCAGCAACTTAAGACTGGTTTTGTGGTCCAGGGTCAAATATTTCAAAGACAATAGAAGTAATGAAATTATATAAATGAAGTCATAAAAGCTCTCTAATTTTTATCTAATTGCATTTCATATTCATTGAATCTATAATAGTTTTTCATTTAATTTCAATGAACACAATCACAAATCCCAACTGTTTCAATTACAATCATTTTGCACGAGTATATTCTTATTTCTGTAATAAATATTTTACATTTTATATATATATATATATATATATATATATATATATATATATATATATATATATATATGGACAATTTGTGCACACAAAAGATGAAATATGACATGATTATATCCATATTTATTAGCACTGTTGAGTCAGCAGGATACAGGACTGCAGAATGACTACTCATGGCTTACAGTGGCGCAAAGTGACCCTGGTTTCCCAGGCCACCTCAGCAAGAAAACATCAAGTCACTACACACAGACACACTGCTCATGGATTTAAGTATGCTCCTTTCACATTCACACTAGTTATAGATATAGATATGCTCAGAGAATTTGTATCTTTAGTGAAGAAATGTAACAAAACTACACAATGATCACAGTCACAAATGCAACAACACAACAACACTAGCAAATATCGTAACTGCGCTCAAATACATGAAGAGGAAGTGTTTGTACACCAACAAGGTTTTTCGATTTAATTAAGAGCTTGTGTGAGGTCATTAAAGATGCATTGGCAGCTTAAATAACTCAGTAATCAACCTCTATACAGATCACATTTATTTCTCAGTACTGAATACAAAAACCTAGCACGCAAACACATACTCACACGTGCTTCAAACCTGGTGAAGCATGGCAAGACCTCCCTCAAGCTTGGGTCACATGACGCGTCCAGTTAGCGAGAGATCAGGGGTAGCAAGCAAACCAAACAAGTTCTCATTCAGCACAACAGATGACTGGAAAATCAATATCTCCGCCATACCAACTTGAGTTCAGTTCCTTATAAAAGTTTAAATCCTCACTAAACCTGCTCTTGCTCTGAGATTGATGGTACTTTCTGATTCAAACATGTAAAGACCAGAGTATACAGCACTGAGAAAGACTCCAGTTAAAAGCCAGTGTTCATGGCACATAAAATCATTTTAACTCTCATTTGACTCACAATGTACAAAAATAAAACTATAATTACAGTGTAAGAGGACCGAATTCATATTATGCATATTCCGAGTCACTTTTGAATGTTCCACTGTATTAAAACTCAGACAAATGAGCATTAATATCCACTTTCAAATCACAAAATGCCAATATCCAATATCTCTGATGTGTCTATGAATATGATTCATAAAGAAATAAAAATCTGTGCAGAGATTATTGCATTTCATGTTGAGAAGGACAGAAATTCTCCTTCAGTTAATATAAACCGTGTTTTACTAAATGACTGAGACAAATTATGTGTATATGACTCCATTTGCACAGTAAAGAATATTAACCACATTCATTTCTGAAATGGCTTCATCAACAACAACAACAAAAATCAGTGGACAGTAATATTGTGTATAAGGTAAAGCTAAGGGTGAAAGACAGCACACAGGTTCATATAAATATAACCTGAACAAGAGTCTGGGGTTAAATACATCAGCCTCATTAGTGTCGCCGTTAACTGCATATAGAATGAGTGCATATGTTTTTTGTTTGTTAATGAGAAGGATTAAATACTCCTTTAACTATATTAGATGGTTTTATTTTACCTTTTGAGTTTGTTTCTGAGCTGGTAGATCTTTGACTCTGAGCAGTCAAACTCGATTTCCATCAAGGAGTGTTCAGCTGTCATATTGTAGGACTATGGAACTGAAGGCTGGAATCCACAACGTGACTTTTGTACAGATTTTTGCCCTAATTTACAGTCTGGAGGAATTGGCGCTGGTTGCTGAAAGTCAGATCCATTCTGCAGATTTTGGGCTGTTGGAGTTGACAGATTTCACAGAAAACTCAGCCTGTGATTTCATCCAATCAATGGATATTAACCATTTAGATTTTAGAACACATATTGCTTTTATTTGTCACACACTCTTAAAAATAAAGGTGCTTCACACGATGCCATTAGAAGAACCCTTTATGGAATGGTTCCATAAAGAACCTTTAACATCTGAAGAACCATTCTGTTTCACAAAAGGTTCTATGTGGTGAAAGAAGGTTCTTCAGATTATAAAAAGCTAATAAAGAGATGGTTCTTTAAAGAATCTTTGACTGAATACTTCTTTGTGGAACCAAAAATGGTTATTTTATGGCATTGCTTTGTAGAACCTCTTAAGCAGCTTTATTTTTAAGAGTGCATCTCCTAGAAACAATAAGTTTGTTGTGTTCGGAGCAAATTTAAAGTCGTTTGTAGTTTATGACCCTCAGTTATTTAGTGTTGATGCCCAGTTTTTCCTCTGTAACCATTTACAAAGATGGCAAGTGTACGACACCTAGTGTTTTTTGTATGCTTTTTAAAATCTGTTCAGATTTGAAAAGCTGTATAGTGCATTCCAGTCTCAAGAGGAATATTAATCACCTTTTAAAAATAAATACTGTTTGCTTCAACCTGTGACATTACTATATACATCATGCAGCTAGTGCTCAGTATTAGACTAAAGAGACTGTTTTCTCACCAGTTTGTTAGCTCATCTGGGATTTCGACTTTAAAACATTTCCACACAAAATGGGACATGGTTAAGAAGTTCTAGTCTAAAAACATTTGCAGCAAAGACTTACTTTGGGTATTTTACTCCATCTATTAAACAAGGCAAAACTAGTTAACAGAATACAACTTATTTTGTCAAAGGTTGTTCCAATCTTATATTTGCACCGTGACAAATATGAGACATGGTGACAACAACGCAAAGACTAACCTGTCAACAACTTCCACAAACATAACCAGCAGATTGCCTGTGACTGTGCATTTGTTGGTGTAGTACAGTTGTTTTTTTTTTTTTTGTCTACATTTTGAGGGGAAGCAATAAGGAGTTATACAGAAGGATTAACAACAGGTCAAGTGGATCACAGCCCCTCACATCCTCTGGGTGAAGTTTTCAGGAAAGACTCCTTTTTTCCCTTGATCTTTATGCTGAATCCAGTCGGACTCTTTGACGCCCACTAACCACCCTTCATCCTGTAAGCACAGAAACACAGTTAAGTGATGCTAAAACCAAGATCTCTTGGGTATGAACTGATCAAAACGACTATACTAACCTGCTCATCTTGGTTTTCATAGCTTACAACCAGCACCACATCTCCGGCCTTCAACTCCAACTCATCAGAGTCATTAGCATTGTAGTCGTGCATTGCTTTCACCTATATTCACACAAATACATGTCTCACTTCTTCTGCTAACGAAGAACATAGTTAATTAAAAGAACAATGTTAGTTAAACTGAAACATAATCTTGCACTCACTTTGAACAGGAAGCATTCCGGCATCTCTACACTCTCTGTGCTCTCTGTGGTCGCCTGTGCAGTCTGGATTAAACAATAAATGTAACTAAATAACAGACATAAGCGTTTTACTTTTTAATGTATTATATTAATAATAAGCATCAAAACATGAAATGTGCTCCGCTTGGTGTCTGACAAGCTAATGCTACACTTTGGTAGGTGTTTAGGGCTGCTGTGGGGGTCTGCAGCTGCTCCTTCAGTCCACCAGAGGGAGTCCTAACTCACTTATTAGCCTTCAAAATGTTTTTATATATATATATATTTTTTTTTATATATACAACGGCTCACCAAGGCTACATTTGAAAAAAAAAAAAAATATATATATATATATATATATATATATATATATATGTATACTATAAAAACAGTAATATTATGAAATATTGCAATTTAAAAGAAGTGTTTTTTTATATTAATATATTTTAATAAACGTCTTTTTTTCTGTGATGACAGATGAATTTCAGCTCCAGTTTTCATTGGCACATTATCCTTCAGAAATCAGCCTAATATGCTGATTTGCAACTCATTACTTATTATTATCAGTGTTGAAAACAATTGTGCTGTTTAATGTTTATGTTCAAAGCGTGAACATTTTTGTTGTAAACAAGATTTTTTGTTTTATCGAAATCTTTTGTAACATTATTAATGTCCTAACTGTCACTTTTGATGAGTTTAATGCATACTTCCTGAACAAAAAATTATTTTTTTCTTTAAAAAAATACTAAAATAAATAAATTTTTGAATAGTAGTGTATGTTGATAAAGGGTTTGAGTCGCCTATGGACTTCCTCTTTGTTCTCTATGCTGTTGCCTTGGGTTTGATGATCAGATTTTACACTTTTGGATCGTATGCTATGCCCTATTTTATTTACTTACTCATCACTTACTTCATTTATGGTTTCAGCTACTGCCTCTTCTGTAACAGCTCCCTTTTCTGTGGCCTGCAAAAAGAAAAGACCGGGAGATAAAGAAGGAGAGGGCCAATACAGAGTGAAGAATAATAGGTAGAAATACCAAGAGAGAGCCAAGAATTCAAAAAGAGAACAAAAAGATGCGTATTACACAGCTATCCTCATAACATAGCAAGCCCAGCTGTAGCTGTTACTACTACTACAACTACTCAGCTACTATTACTGCTATTAGCACTGCTACCAGCATTCTCCCTATTGCCATGCTAAGCAACTTTTTGCCTCCATCCACAGGTTCCTACAGGAGCGCGACCTCATTATAGCACAGCTCAGCTCCTGCCAGCTTGCGCTATGAATTTTGTACCTGAGCCCCATCATCGTCCCACCCCTGGGCCTGCTGGGTAGAATCATTGTCATTCCCCTGCACAGGCTGAGAGCCATCAGGTTGGCTACCATCATCATCCCAGGTAGCCTGGGTACCATCATCGCCCCAGCCAGAGTGCCCAGGCTGGGTACCATCATCGTCCCATGTCTGAGGGACCTCAGCTTCCTTCTCTGTTTGCTACAGAGGCAGGGAGGAGGGTGGGTTTGGCGGTGAGGGGAATGGTGGGAAAGGGTACATGTGGGAGCAGGGAAAAGCATGAGCAGGGATCATTCAGAGAGGAGAAAGAATGAGGAGCCAGAGAGAGTGTAAAACACAGATGAGCATTTCTGCAGCTGAACACACAATACTGGAGGTCATATAGCCTCCATGGAATGATGTGGGACATGCAACATTAATATCGCAGACAGTTACTAAAGCAGGACAGAAAGACATTTACAATCTTTATGCTGGAAAGCTTTGCAGTGAAAGGAAATTAAATGGAATAGCTTTTTTTGCAACTGACTGACTTCCCCAACCATTACATATACTGAATATTATTAGCTAAATTCTTCAAAATAGTGTAGGATCCTGATTGAATTAAAAGGAAAGGTTATGTATGCTGCTATACACTACAACTATGAGCGAACATAAAAGCACACTCACCTCCCAAGTCTCCCAAGGCTGTGAAAAAGCATAAAAGCAAAGTAAAATTAATGACTAGACAAAGTAGATTTGTCAATTTGATGTTCCATTGCATGCACACTTTGAATATGTTATAATGCATGAATTAAACATACTATAAGTGTTGTAGTCCTCGAGTTTGGACGAGACCAGACTCAGAATCCAGTTTTCTAGACTCCATATTCTCAGGAGCATTAAGACTCGGCATAGACTCATACTTGAATGAGCTGGTCTTTACTAGACATAGAAAATATGGACTTGGGCTCAGAACTGTGTCTGGTCTTGACTGGACCTGAGTACTACAACACTGCTATATGCTAAATTTAATTAAAGTTAAATAAAAACTGTAAAAAAAAAAAAATTCCTCTAATTCTGACAGACCTGTGCGGCTGGTGTGGTGGCAGCCTGAAGTGAGTCCAGATCCATATCCAGAAGATTAGCAGTGGCTGGAGCATCATACTGACAAAAAGAAAGAAAATTCCTGTGAAATTTTGCAGGAAAAAAAGCTCCATTTTCACTTTCAGACGAGAAGGTTTCCATTGGTTAATAAGCAGGAACATTTTCTTTACTGAATTAAACCTGTTGTTAAATTTGAGTGGACAAATCTTTTTGAAATTCCAGATTACGTGGATTCCTATTGAAGTGACTGCAATTCATCCATGACAATTTGCAGAACAATGGTAAATGTGACCATATTGCAAGGGTAACAGTTTTCTAAAAAAATAAAAAAAATAATATATATATATATATATATATATATATATATATATATATATATATATATATATATATATATATATATATAATATATTTTTTTAATAATGTCTAACTATCAAACAAAAGATTTGAATCCTGAGTTTGAAAAGGAACTTTTAGCAAGTCCTGGTGTCTTTACTAGTAGCATAATTAGCCCAAAGACGAGGATTACAAGAGAAGAAAGTACTGCTGACCTGTGTTGGCGAAGTGACACTTATGTTTGGGGCGGCTGCCTCACCAAACAGATTGATAATGTTCTCCTGCTTCATATCCTTTGACGGAGTAACTTTAGGAGGTGGAGGAACCATAGGCTTTAGCTAGAAACACAAAAATGAAATAGGTTTCATATTTCATTTAGAAATCACTTTAATACTGGCAAATCACTGCAATTATTAATTTTGGGGTACTGATTCCAAAAATAGTGCTGTTTTGCTCAAGCACATAATTTTACATTACTTTATGTGTCCTGATGCAATTCCTTTGCTAAATGTAAGCTAAATTCATTGAATACCTTGTTTTAATTGTCATTTACTTATGAATGCTTTTGTTATTTTGATATTTGTCACCCAGGTCCACAAAACCAGTCTTAAGTGTCAATTTTTCAAAAAATCGCCTTAAAATTTGTCCAAATGAATTTTTAGCAATGCATATTACTAATCAAAAATTAATTTTTTTTTATATTTACTGTAGGAAATGTACAAAATTTCTTCATGAAACATGATCTTTACGTAATATCCAAATGATTTTTGGCATTAAAGAAAAATCTGTAATTTTGACCCATGCAATGTTTTTTTGGCTATTGATAAAAATATACCCCAGTGGCTTAAGACTGGTTTTGTGGTCCAGGGTCACATTTATTTTGCTATTTTAAGTACTTTAAAGCCGATACATAAATATATGCTGATAATCACCAAAGTTTTTTTCCTCAAGATGCAGGGCTGTGTTATTTTACATGGCAAGTACAATGCAATGGTGTTTTCTAAATACATACCTTGGATGGTGATTTGGGTATGGCTGCCGGTCCTCCTGGACTCAATGTGTGATTGGCATCTTGTGTTTTGTCACTGCAGCATAAAGTACAAATAATGAAATACAGTATCATGGCTATAAAGAGCCCCTGTGTATCATGCTTTGATTAGGCTCAATCCAAGCACCAATGCTTCACAGTACAAGTCCTAGTTTTAGATTGCCAGTGTGATCGACAGCTTATCTGGGAGACTTCCAAGCCAGAACTGAAATACTGTAACTACACTTAGGATAGTACCAAAATTAACAGGTATTCATGCAGATGCAGATACTTCCTGTGCAAAATCAATCTGTTCATGCAGTGAACTCTCAGGACTGCAGACAGACTGCACAAGACAAACCCCTGTCTAGGTGGGCAGCACTTGAGGGCACACAAAAAGCTTTGGTACGGAACGCACACACACACACACACAATCACACAGCACTGTAGGGCTACCGTTACCTCTTCTGGGCTGTTGATGTCCTCAACCCTTGGCTACCTGTTTTTCTGTGAGAGTGGTGTTTTTGGTTTGTTCATTTATTTAATTGTATAAACTTAATGGTATAAATACTCATTATTGCCATATGCACAATTTACACACCATTTTGAGTCAAAATAGCTAAAATAGAGCCAGCATGGTTAAAATATACAATGAATACAATGCAGTGCTTATAAATGCAAACATAAAGTATGTATGCTGCATATACATTTGACTAACCTGGACATATCTTGGTTTTCTAATTCCTCCAGCGTATCATTCAGATTCTGATTAATCTGTAAGGAAAAACATATATATACATGGAAAATCAACATCTTTTGAAATGTAGACGTTTTTCGTTCATATTTTACAGTCCATATTATATTAATAATATTTATATTAATCAATTAATACACACACACAAATAAACTACTCATTCGCTAGATTATTAACACTTATATACAAAACATAATAATAATAATGTTCTGTCAGTGGATGGTGTTGAGCTGGAGCCCTTACTTTTCCCATTTCTCTGTGAAACTTCTCCTCCAGACCAGCCACGCTCTGGAATGTATTCACATAAAAGCCAACACGACTGGAAGAGAGCAAACACAGTCTTAGCCCTCCACAAGATGACAACAGACCTCAGTCTAAGACGCTACACCCATGGACCATTTATGACCCATCTGGTGCATATTGCACACAAAAATACCAAGTGAATCAGATTGTCAGATTATTTCCGTGATTTAGGGTGTAAAGGGTACTGTATTTGACAAAGTGGCAAATACAGAGGCTCAAGACACTGAATCTGTGAAATATGTTCACAATTTTGCTTGAGGTAATTGCTTTTAGCAGTTAAACTGCATACTTATCATTTAGACATTTTCCTCTGTCTTTGATGTTATCTGTAAAACAGAGACTGCTGTGCAATAATTTAATTGTATAACTGCATTGTAAAACAGTCTATTATTATTGTAGATTTTACATTTATCCACCCATATATTTCTCATAAAGAAAATGAACTGTTGCACGTTGTTTTAGATGATGATCATGGTTCTTCCTGTCTAAGTAGCTGATTTTTAGCCAGAATTAGCTCAAAAGTCTGTGAAACTAAACACAAAGAAGATCTGTGACAGACAATAAATAAATCCAGACCTGTTCCACAGAGATGGCAGTTCCTCCTGCAAATCTATATTAATCTCTTCAAACACTTTCTGTGCCCTGTCCAGCTCTTCCTCTGCCTATAAACATAAAAAATGACATTATTGCACGACATGGAGTTCAATAATCTTATTCACCCACAAGACTTTAGCTGCTGAAACAAATTTACCTCACCACAGCTAATCAAAAATGTTGAACACCTTCACCTGCCATATTTGATTTGTCATTTATTTGGCCCAAAAATGCCTGGAATAACCAGGTAATAACAAGATACTTATTTGTTTTGGCTGATATTGACCAAGCAAAATGATCAAGATGATGGCTAGTATCTCAGAATAGCTCAGAAAGTAGTAAAATTAAAGGAATTTATTGTTGAGAGCAGCCCTATCCCTTTAAGTTATAGTGTTTCACCTGACTCCTGGAGAGGCTGGTTTGAGCCACGTTATGGGCCGACAGGATCCCCTGAGCCCAGACTGGGGCGGCCCTCTCCAGCAGGGAAGCTGGCTACATAGAGAAGAGAAAAAAAGTGGCTTACTCCATATGCACCGACTGTAGAAACATTAAAACAACAACATGACTACAAGAAACTAAATGGCAAAAGTCTTGTAAAAACCTAAGGGCTGTACCTTGGTGATCTTGATCCCCTCCTTTTTCTTGCCTTTGTTTACAGCAGCATAGTTGTGTCGTGCGCTGTCAAAGTCCACCAGCTTCCTGTCACGCTTTGCAATACGGGCCTGAAAAGAAGTATACAGATATTAAACAGAAAATCACAGCCTGATATGTTAAACTAAAGCATCATTTTGGGATCTTAGTACTTTGATGTCAGGAAACTGGCCCAGGTAAGTGTCCATGGATATAAGTGCATGGTCCACAAGTTTCTGATGGAAATCTGTCCAAAGGAGGTCTGAATCCTGTTACACACACACAACAATAGATACAAAAGATCAGGATGGTGGAAGACTATCTTAAATACATGAAGTACACACCCACACATGACACGTGCTGTACCTATCGGGACAACTACCGAGCAGCTGGATCCTCAGTGTTGTAAAACTATTTAGGCTAATTCTAGTGTCACTACTTGTGTGGCTGAATTATAATTTTTTGCAGTTACTGCTGAAAAGCTAAACAGCATTTACATGTTTAGAAACTAGCTATTATAAAATCAACAGCTAATTAATAATCAAAACCCCTTGAATTACCTCCCATCTGTTTCCTCACTCCTAACATTCCTTTCAAAGAAAGCAGAAATCAAGTAAAAATGGTGGACATGTAAAATGGATACACATACACTACTGTTCAAAAGTCTGAGGTCAGTGAGATAAAAAAAAAAGAAAAAGGAAAAGGATATTAACACTTTTATTCACATTAAATTGATTAAAAGAGAGAGTAAAGAAAATTCAAAGAAAATGTATCTCTATTTCCACAAAAATATTAAGCAGCAAAACTATTTTTAACGTTGATAACAAGAAATGTTTCTTAAGCAGCAAATCATCAATGAATTCTGAACATGTGACACTGAAGACTGGAGTAATGGCTGCTAAAATTCAACTTTGCCTTTACAGAAATAAATTATATTTTAATATATATTTTATATATATTCTTAATAATATATATTCTTTTTTTTACTGTAATAATATTTCACAATACTATTGTTTTCTGAATTCTGAAGGGGTCATATGACGTAGCTAAAAAACATTATTTGGTGTAATGAAATGTGTTTATGCGGTTTAAGGTTTAAAAAAAAACATTATTTTCCACATACTGTACATTATTGTTACTTCCCTATTCCCCAACTTTCTGAAACGTATACATTTTTACAAAGCTCATCGGTCTAAAAAGAGAGGTGTGCTTTGATTGGCCAGCTATCCAGAGCTTTGTGATTGGCCGAATGCCTCAGGTGTGTGACGGAAATGTTACGCCCCTTACGCCAATGTGATGCTGTGTTCCAGTCATAACACTGCTGGGACAAGACAAAAATAATAAAACCTTTTGGGTGTAAAATAAAAACATTTGGGTGGTGTTATGCAAATCTTCCCACACAGTGATGTATAGATGTGGGGGGGGGTGTTTAAACAAGGCGTTTTATGAGGGCGTGGACGAGTCTTAACTTTTAGAAAGAATATCTATTTGGGTTTTGGCTTTAGTCTTTGCAACTATAGGGATCTTATCTATTCACTAACGGCTTGTAACCTTTTAAAGAGAAAGGAAAAATTGAAATCGCATCATATGACCCCTTTAATCAATTAAATGCAGTCTTGGCAAGCATACTCTTTCAAAAACATAAAAAAAACTTAGAACAGTAGTGTAATATGTAATAAAAACATGGTGAAATGACAGATGGGCATGAATTAAAAACAAGAAAATGGAAAGAAAAAAAGCTTTAGAGTAGTGCTGGGTGGTTTGACCAAAAATGTATATACCGTTTTTTTTTTTTCAAAATTATACCGGTTTTCCGGTTTATGACGTTTTTTTTTCCATGCATAATCAGGTGTACAATGCATTTTCTGCTGGTTGATATTCCAAGGCGTGCTTGTGGCTAAGGTGCTGGAGCAAATTGCTCGTGCTGCCAATTTGTTACAATTTTAGACTGACAACACTTGCATAAAATGGATATTATATATGCATAATCTGCCTGCAGTGCATATACAGTTGTGGCCAAAAGTTTTGAGAATTACATAAATATTAGTTTTCAAAAAGTTTGCTGCTAAACTGCTTTTAGATCTTTGTTTCAGTTGTTTCTGTGATGTACTGAAATATAATTACAAGCACTTCATACGTTTCAAAGGCTTTTATCGACAATTACATGACATTTATGCAAAGAGTCAGTATTTGCAGTGTTGGCCCTTCTTTTTCAGGACCTCTGCAATTCGACTGGGCATGCTCTCAATCAACTTCTGGGCCAAATCCTGACTAATAGCAACCCATTCTTTCATAATCACTTCTTGGAGTTTGTCAGAATTAGTGGGTTTTTGTTTGTCCACCCGCCTCTTGAGGATTGACCACAAGTTCTCAATGGGATTAAGATCTGGGGAGTTTCCAGGCCATGGACCCAAAATTTCAACATTCTGGTCCCCGAGCCACTTAGTTATCACTTTTGCCTTATGGCACGGTGCTCCATCGTGCTGGAAAATGCATTGTTCTTCACCAAACTGTTGTTGGATTGTTGGAAGAAGTTGCTGTTGGAGGGTGTTTTGGTACCATTCTTTATTCATGGCTGTGTTTTTGGGCTGAATTGTGAGTGAGCCCACTCCCTTGGATGAGAAGCAACCCCACACATGAATGGTGTCAGGATGCTTTACTGTTGGCATGACACAGGACTGATGGTAACACTCACCTTTTCTTCTCCGGACAAGCCTTTTTCCAGATGCCCCAAACAATCGGAAAGGGGCTTCATCAGAGAATATGACTTTGCCCCAGTCCTCAGCAGTCCATTCAATATGCTTTCTGCAGAAGATCAATCTATCCGATGTTTTTTTTGGAGAGAAGTGGCTTCTTTGCTGCCCTTCTTGACACCAGGCCATCTTCCAAAAGTCTTCGCCTCACTGTGTGTGCAGATGCGCTCACACCTGCCTGCTGCCATTCCTGAGCAAGCTCTGCACTGGTGGCACTCCGATCCCGCAGCTGAATCCTCTTTAGGAGACGATCCTGGCACTTGCTGGACTTTCTTGGACACCCTGAAGCCTTCTTTACAAGAATTGAACCTCTTTCCTTGAAGTTCTTGATGATCCTATAAATTGTTGATTTAGGTGCAATCTTAGTAGCCACAATATCCTTGCCTGTGAAGCCATTTTTATGCAACGCAATGATGGCTGCACACGTTTCTTTGCAGGTCACCATGATTAACAATGGAAGAACAATGATTTCAAGCATCACCCTCCTTTTAACATGTCAAGTCTGCCATTCTAACCCAATCAGCCTGACATAATGATCTCCAGCCTTGTGCTCGTCAACATTCTCACCTGAGTTAACAAGACGATTACTGAAATGATCTCAGCAGGTCCTTTAATGACAGCAATGAAATGCAGTGGAAAGGTTTTTTTGGGATTAAGTTAATTTTCATGGCAAAGAAGGACTATGCAATTCATCTGATCACTCTTCATAACATTCTGGAGTATATGCAAATTGCTATTGTAAAAACTTAAGCAGCAACTTTTCCATTTCCATTTCAGCATCGTAAGTCTTTTATCACAGAACAGAGACAATCTTTCATATAGACATTATTTTAAACTCAATAAATATAAACAACACATTATTCAAGCATTTTACTTCTAGGTTTGTATAATAAGCTGCTCAAGCAAGCGGCAAAACATTTAAACACAATAATTAGCCTACTTTTCTTGTTAAAATATAAAAAATTAAAACACCACAGACAGAAACAGTCTCATGCATTTTGCATTTAAATCTTTATCACAAGAAATCCCACGGGTCTTAATGAACTTTGTTTTTCTGCTTCCATAAAAGTGAACATATATATTGTGTTCCTTGTTTATCTAAAAGTGCTCTTTTTCTTATTTTAAACCTAGCCAAAAACCCATGTGACTGCGTTTCCATGTCAATCCATGTTCATTTTTCCCGCGAACAATGCGCTTTCACTTTAATTCACCGCCTGCAGCACAGCAAAATTAGACTCAGTACATTAACAATCGCTGCACTGCTGCAGAGCACCGCTACTTGATAGCACTGACGGACCGCAACCTCGTGCAGCTGGAATCCGTTAATACGACTGTGTGAAAAAGGCGTTATAACTTAACACCAGAGCACTGCTGTGTGTACCCCTGTCTATGGTGTACCCTCACCACAGGCGTTTCTCAATGTCAAGGATATTTCCTTGACAGGACTGGTCCTTCCAAGTCACTTCCTTCAGAGGCTAGGCGAGACTCCTCTTTAGCATTCGGAGAACACTTAAATGGAACAGGCTAGCAAGTGCACGTAATTGCGTCATTACGTCAGTGAAAAGGTCCGTTTGAATAACGCTGTGAATGGTATCGTTAAATTACTTTGGACAACTTAACTAGTTATTTATAAAAGAAATGCCGATGACGCAACCAAGCTAACAATTGTTAAATGACAGGTCCGGTTCAGTTATCCATTTGTATTTGTATAATTTACAATATCAATATGGTAGTAATTTGTACTGGCATTTAAACGGTAAACTTTACTTATATTTACTACAGTTAAACAAATGTTTGGTAACGTAAATAAAAACCGTTAACACTCCGACTTTTGAATTTTTGAACAAGATAGCAAAGCTGCGCGCATAGGATTGTGGGTGATTTGAGAGCGCGAAGAGCGCGAAGGATACACATATGTGTCACGGCTTATGCTGCTGGAAGGAACACGGAGCCGAGGGATAAACGAAACAAGGATTTATTAAATAAAACATAAACAAGGTAAGTCGTAAATAACAGGTGGCAAGAGGCAAGTGGCAAGTAACAGGTGACAAGTAGACAAGTTGACATATAGACGAGTAGACCCGACAAAACAGAACTGCAAGGACAAGGCTTAAGTAGAAGGGATAATTGGGGAAACACAGGTGGATGGCATGACTAAATTAACAGGGACATGGAACACATGGGGAAATGAAGAGACACACCTGGAAAATAATCAAACCAGACACGGAAGACAGAAACTGGGTCACAGGGGCAAAAACACACAAAATGAGTCCAGGTGTGTGACAGTACTCCCCCCTCCCGGTAGGTGCGTCCTCGCACCGTAGAAACAACAAAGGGAGGCGTGGGTGGGAACTTGGGAGGAGGTTCCGGTGGAGGACAGCCTCCCAGGAGGGGGCCAGCAGACAGGGACTACAGAGGAAGGAGCCAGGGAGGAGATGACGGAGGGAGGAGCCAGGGAGGAGACAGGAAGGATGTGAAGCAGGAGGTACCCAGCAGGACCCAGGCCACAGCCATAACGGCCATGGAGGAGGAATGGTCACTGACTCCAGGGACTCGACCCACGGCAACGGAGCAAGTGGAGGAGGAGCCCGAGGCGGAGACGGAGAGCCGAAGAGCCAGGGTGACGGGGAGGAGCCGGAGGTCCTAGGCGGAACAGATGGCTCTGGTGACTGACGCGGCGATGTGGATCCGGAAGGCCGCGGTGAGGCCAGAGTGACCGAGGACTGAGGTGTAGCCGAGGGGATGAAGGAGCCTGACGGAGCCGGAGGGACGGAGGGATGAGGCGAAGCCGGAGGAGTGGAGTCCCGAGGCATAGGATGGACGACGCCAGACCAAGGCGAAGCCGGAGGGACGAGGGAGCCAGGCAGAGCCTGCGGACTGCCGGGCCACGGCGGAGAGGAAGGAGCTAGGAGCCATGGTGGAGCCGACGGGTCAACGGGCCGAGGCGGAGTCCAGGCCTCAGAGGCTGGAGGCGGAGGTGAGGGAGACGCCGACCAAGGCGTCGCTGGAGGATGGCGGTCCCGCTGAGCTCGCACCACAATGATGGTAGGCTGAGGGCGAGCAGAGGGGCAGCCAGACGACAGCGGAGGAGGAGGCAGGAGTGGGTGGGAGGGTGGGAATTTTGGAGGAGCAGGCATTGGAGTAAGCTCTGGGGCTGGAGCCCTTCCTGGGCTTAACGGAGGATCAGGAGCCCGTCCTGGGCTTAACGGAGGATCAGGAGCCCGTCCTGGGCTTAACGGGGGTTCAGGAGCCCGTCCTGGGCTTAACGGGGGTTCAGGAGCTCGTCCTCGGCTTAACGGGGGATCAGGAGCCCGTCCTGGGCTTAAAGGAGGATCAGGAGCCCGTCCTGGGCTTAACGGGGGTTCAGGAGCCCGTCCTGGGCTTAACGGGGGTTCAGGAGCCCGTCCTGGGCTTAACGGGGGTTCAGGAGCCCTTCCTGGGCTTAACGGGGGTTCAGGAGCCCTTCCTGGGCTTAACAGAGGATCAGGAGCCCGTCCTGGGCTTACAGGAGGATCAGGAGCCCGTCCTGGGCTTAACGGAAGATCAGGAGCCCTTCCTGGGCTTAACCGAGGATCTGGCATAGGTGAATTGGAAACCCCCTCATTTTGACCCATTTGGCGCTCCACATTATGCTCCCTCGTGGTGGGCAGTGTCGCCGGCTCTCGCACCTGGTCTGACGGGTTGCTCTCTGGCTCTCCGTCATCGGTGGGCTCGGGCTTATGCCTCGTACCGTGGGGAGATTGTAGGCTGGGCTCTGGGTCCAGAGTGGACCTGGCGAGATCCTCCATTGGGCCGACCGTGAGAGGGGACCCATTTCTCACCAGATTCCACTCTATAAATGCGGCGAAATCCTCCCGAGGACCATCTTCGGGCGACAACGCTTGGTCCGGGTAGCTGGTGGCATTAGCTAGCCAGAGAAACCGTCTGGTATGGTCCTCGAGAGACAGTCCCTCCTGCTCCAGCAGGAGGAGGAGGTATTCGGGGCGATAGAGGGGATCCATGAAACACTACGGAAAGAAAAAAGACTGTGAAAAAAAACGGAAAACAAAACGGAGGGAAAACACGCAGTTTTTAACTTTTTCAGGTCGGGTCTTCTGTCACGGCTTATGCTGCTGGAAGGAACACGGAGCCGAGGGATAAACGAAACAAGGATTTATTAAATAAAACATAAACAAGGTAAGTCGTAAATAACAGGTGGCAAGAGGCAAGTGGCAAGTAACAGGTGACAAGTAGACAAGTTGACATATAGACGAGTAGACCCGACAAAACAGAACTGCAAGGACAAGGCTTAAGTAGAAGGGATAATTGGGGAAACACAGGTGGATGGCATGACTAAATTAACAGGGACATGGAACACATGGGGAAATGAAGAGACACACCTGGAAACTAATCAAACCAGACACGGAAGACAGAAACTGGGTCACAGGGGCAAAAACACACAAAATGAGTCCAGGTGTGTGACAATATGCATCCTTTCCTGTGTATGGGATATTTTTCGAACGAAGGACTCAGTCCTTGGTTGAAATTCCGAGGATCCTCGACATTGGAACAGTCCTTCGACGGATGTCGATGACGTAGCATCCTCGAAATACTGGCTTCCGAGGATCCTTCCTTGACATTGAGAAACACCTACTGTCTCGCAGTCGCTGCTTAGAAGTGCAACATTGTAAAGAGTCCGTCTGAAACAGTGTCTCGCGGCTGCGGCGCAGCATAACGTTCGTTCCGAACGCTGAGTAATTAAATACACCGGTATGGCGGTATATTCAAAATGAACATCGTAACAAAAATATACACCGGTTTTCGGTATGAACCGGTTTACCGCCCAGCACTACTTTAGTGCATACCTTTTGCCACATCTGCCCTTAATTATGTGTTAAATGAATTTTATAACATTCTAAATCATTTGGTTTACTCTTTACATAAAAAACTGCAATTTTCTGTCCTGTTTTGAAATGATTCCCTTTTAAAATACAAAGCTGAGACATTTTAAACTGTATTAATAGGACAAAAGGGGGCTCAAATTACACTGTTTGAGTCTAAAACACATTTTACTGACAATGACTTGAGTATAAAACAATAACCTCCAAAAGTGAGTCCACTTCCTTTCTGCCATACCAGTCAGTCTCATACATGTCATCCAGGCACTCGTACAGATGTTTAGAAGACTCATGCATGGCTAGGGGAAACCATGAGAAAGAAAGAAATCAGCATGGCTAAGAAAACAACATACTTGATTCATGTTGCATTTAGGTGTGTAAATTGGTCAATCGATAATCTCACTTTTCACAGCAGTCAAATAGGCCCGCAGGTCTTTCTGCAGTTTGGATCCCTCAACCTATGTAAGCCCAAGACACAAAATTGAAACAGAAAATCACAGACCAAGAATAAAAAACTAGAATAGATTCCCATTGCTTGCAGTTGAACATTTGAAAAAACAAACAAAAAAAACATAGGAGTTCGAAAAACACTCACCAGCTGTTTGTTGAAGTTGATCACACCCTCTTCAAATGCCAGATCTTTAGTCTCGTCTGCCTTGCCAAGCTTTTGGAGAACCTGAGAGAAGATGATTTCATTATTGACCACATTGTTTATGTTTTTAAAAAAGCATTTATTGTGGCTTGTTACATTTGCAGTTTGGCTAGTTATGTACTTCATGTTATTGAAATATTAAATGAACAAGAAAGTGTTTTCAATTTGCAATGGCAACCCAGAACTTCTATGTGGAGGGAGATTCTTTGCACTGATGAGAAATACATAGGTTAAGACTGAATATCTAGGACCTATTATCCTGTAAATGTGTGTCTACAACATAAAAGACTATTGCTCTTTAGAAAACGACAGTAGCAGATTCAAGTCAAGCTACTGTAGCTGCACAGATGACCATAAAGAAGATCTAAATTGAACTTTATTTATTAAATACTGTACAAATATAATTTATAAATTGTCAAAGTCATATATATTGCTCAAAGACCACGACTAGCATATGTATTTGTGTCTGCAACATTTAAAGGAAATCATTCATTTCCATAGCCTTATTCAGTGACAGCTGGTGTGAAGAACCCAAACATCATTCTAAAGGAAATAATCAATAGTCAGAAGAGACAGATGGTTCCTCAACCTATTTAACCACGCTGGTAAAATGTATGACCACAATTTACTTTAGTAAATTTAGTTTGAGCGAGGAGGTTAAAACAATAGTTGTTTGTGTATTTTACATAAAAATGTGAAATATCAGGCTGCGGCATTTAAAAGTGGATGAATCAAAACGATGAGGGGGATGCAGCTGCTCATTTACTTAGGTGAAGGGAAGTCTGACTCATTTCCGCGAATCGGTTCTTTAGAACGATCTGTTCAAAGAACCGGTTAAAACGTCATTGCGTGAGAATGATCAAGTGGACGCAACAGCAACTACTGTTTATGTATCACAGAGTTCAAATATGTATGTCAAAAAATCTATATCAAATCGCACATGCCACATGCATGCATGAAAGTGAGGGTTCTCGGTTTAATGAACGAGTGAGCCGACGACTGGTGATCAGATTCGTGAACGAATCGTTCGGACTTGTTTTGTGAACCGATTCACTAAAAGGATCCGGACATTGCCGCCGCGCTCATCTATTTCGAAGTGCACGGCCAGGGTAATGCGAAGGTTTATAGGCAAAAATGGGTTAATTGAAGCTTAAAGCACATTGAGAACTGATCGTCGTGGTTTTAACGCGAACGCACAAATCTAGTCTAACAGGCTCGTTTCTGTATAACAGCCCCATTGCATTTAAATAAACAGCGAGTTTGCGCTTTCGAAATTGCATTATCCATAAAATTATCAAAACATTTGCAAATATAGATGAGGCAAATGCACGTATTTTAGTATCTGATAATCAGTATGAGCGTCGACTCTGACGCGTTCCTTTGACACATCACGCTAGAGGACGATACTGGCGTCCTTAGATGTTTAATTGTGATGTCAGGCAAATAACACTGAGATCCGTGTTGAAAGAAATGATGTATTTGATATATATCTGATGGTTAAAATGCCTTACCTTTTCCTGAGCCCTGGTAATTTTTTTCTGTACATTGCTTGCTATTTTTCCTGCGGATACCCCTTTCCCCATCGGTAATTCAGCCATTTTTATCTGGATTGTGTTATTTGCTAATAACGAGTCAAAATAGCATTTGTCACAATATCTAATTCAACAGACTGATTTTTCCCTCAATGCAGGTGCATTAAATTCTAGGCCTTATAATAACACTCGCCCCGGGAGCAGAATGAACCCGCACAAGCGCAGACGATACAGATGGCATTGACCAATGACAATAGCGCAGTCTTAAAGGGACAGTAAACTATTTTTTTCATGTCACAAAAACGTAACTCATTATTTTAGGCCTGTTGTCGATTTTTCAGTGGTTTTACAGTGGAATGTGTAATAGAAATATTTATACTTTAGGAGTTGTTCCTACTGAAGGAAGTATTGACCAGCTGAATTACTGAAAATGGATTCAAAGCTACTACTTTAAGATATGTCATAAACAATCATAAAAACTGGACTACTGATTTGCTTCAGTAGTCTATTTAAATCAGTAACATTTGCTTTAAATACATTAAAAAGGAAGAAAAAAGAAAAATAAACGTTTGTGGCTTGTGCTTGGGTCAGCCTCATTTGTGGCTTGGCTTGAACAGAAATGCATAAACTCCAGAGTTTCTCCGCAAAATCTCCATCACATTTCAGCAGATGGTTCTGATTTATTTGTGGTACACAGCTGGCCTCTTAGTGGTTCGTGGATCAAACATTTATTGGAGCACCAGAATTAGGCAGTCCAGAGCATTTGATAGTTTGTGGTGAGACCTCAAAGCATGCCTATGAGGAAGCTACCATTTTAAAACCAGTAGCCATCGGTTGCATGCACAACAATGGAAATGATTGATTGATATATGTGTGTGTTTGATCCTTCAGCATATGTCAACATCCACCATAATAACACAAGTGGTAAAGAGAAAGCAACCTGCTGAATGAAGTAGCCTATATTTTTTAACGTAAGTTCAGTTCACATGTTATTTTCTAGCATAACACTGTCACCTTTTAACATTTTCTGGTAGTGTATAGAACTAAGCTTCAAAGACAGTCTGACATCCCTTAATTGAATCATTCATGTGTTTTTTTATTCCCCAATCATTAATGCATTTATTCATGTTTTCCTTTTGTTAATGGCAATTCTACTCTTTAGAAAACTTTTACAGTATAAACTATATCAATATATGTGCTTTAATCTAAATATAGTGCGTATGTGCAAAATGAAGCATGTCATAATGCCATTATATAATTTAAGAAATGTATTCTAACATGCATTGTCTCATTTAACCAATCCCTGTAGCAGTTTTAAAGTATCACCAGAAGAGGGGAAACTTTGCACGTGCAGGTTGATTTGTGCATATGAGTATGATGTTCATGAGCCTATAACGACGTTTAAAGTGATATTTCCACACTAAACAATTTCGCCCAAATTTCGTAACGTGTAGCATAGTAAAAAGCAAGCCCAGCTTTAACAAGGAGAGGATTTATACTGTATTAATATATACATATGTATATTATTTAACATAAAATATAATACTGTGGTAACGTGCTAATATCCAAAAGAGCATTAAAGAAAAGCTATTTTTCCCATGTAAGCTAAATTGTTTTTATCATTATTATTGCAGCTTCAAAGGTTTGTAGGATTTTATCTCTGCATCGTATGGTATTGTATTGATGCAGCTGTCACGCAGGAGGGCGCAAGCGCTTTATATCTTACCCTGTTGAAATAATCAAGTTCATCCTGTTTAAGACAGGTGTTAAAAATCCTGAACGATGTGCAATCGCACCAGTCACGGCTATCCCCTGCACAGATGAGCAGAAACAGTATGCTTTGTTATTATACATAGGTTTCCTCACGTCATTAATGTCCATTGGTCTTCTAGTCTAATAACCTGCTGTAACTTCGATGTTCTTGATGCTTCTTTTCTATTAATAGAATCGTATCATGTTTCAGCACTAGACAGCGTCAGGAACTGGTCAAACTTTCCTGTGATACAAATGTGCAATCTTATATTCTTCTTATAATAAAACACATTTTTGTCTATATTTGTTTGTTTTGTATTATAATTGATACATGGCTTTTATGCCTTATATTATATGATAGTGATAATATATAGCTCGCACTTGAGTGAAAGATAAAACTATATTCAGAAGCCCCAACGAATAAAAAATATGCAATTTGATGCAGTTATTTTAAATGGCCAAAAAGATGTATGAAATTCTGCTTGTAAAGTAAATCAACGAGATCTTTAAAACTGTATAGCAGACTACTTAACACACAATGCATATAAACAGCTGTCGCTAGGCTATATCTCAATACATATCACAACCACTGTATATTAATACTGTATATCTTATTGAGATGATTTATAAATGCTTTGATCAAAGCTCTGTAGATTTTTATTGAAGGGGCAAAGCATGTGATGCCACATTTGAGAACCGAACAAATAAACATCCCTCAAGGCCTGTACATTTATATTTTATACTTATAATACCTGATACTTATAAATAAATAAATACAAGATACAATTCTTAAACATTAATATGCCTTTATTTTCAAAGAAAAATAAATTGCCGACAGAGGGCATGATTGCGTACAACAGCAAATGTACATTGGCAGCAGGGACCTTGCTGTGACTGGACAGCTGAAAAGGAAATGCATTATATGAATGTTGACATAAACATTTGATATATATATATATATATATATATATATATATATATATATATATATATATATATATATATATATATATATATATATATATATATATATATATATATATATATATATATATAAAAACGCCAGAAAGTTAAAGTTATTCAGTTTATTTTTTGTGTATGTTTTGAATTGATTAAATCAAGATTATTGTCTATTTATTTAGGCCTATTTTTTACGGGAAAAAAAATGTTGCAGCAGAAAAAAAAAACACACACACACAAAAAAAAAACATTGTGACAGCTTTGTGACAACGTTCACCATACAACAAATTGCAAATTTGCATGTTGCCAAAACGTTAGAGTCATTCTATAATTAGGGGTACATGTCACATTTACACATTTTTCCATAACTTTACACTTCAAACAATGATCACTTTTATATCAGAGGACATTTCTAATTAATTTAATACAAAAATTCAACAGATATCCATCTTTTATCTTGCAAAAAATGACATAATCTAGAATTTAAAAAAATCTGGAATTTGCTGTTTTTGTGCTGTCCGATTTGGTAAATGTGAGGTTTTGCTCTTTAGATTAGCTCTAAAATACATGTTTCTGTATATATTTCTTATAAATATTTGTCCAAAATAATCATTAAATCGTGAGAAAGGTGTTTTAAAAAATATTTTGCTCACGCTACGTTAAATCATCCATTTTGTGTTTGTCCGAGTAATCAGTGTCAACTGTGTTACTCCCCATAAAACCCCCTATAAATCAGCAATGGTTTGTTCCAAAGTCCCACGTCCTACATCACGTGAAGTATTTTCCTTTTTTGGAGGGAAATTTGAAGACCGTGTGTAAAGTCTCCTCTTCAGTATTTTATCTAGATTATTGTCTGCACACAGAGTAGATTAACTGACCGTCAACTGTGTTATCAACTTGTTCTGGTGAACTTGCGTCTCATGTTATATTTATAAACATGTAGAGAAAGAATATAAAAACAAAAGTTCATCATGGTCATGTACCAACTATTCCAAGGTCAGCAGTTTGCACAAGGCACTAAAATGGCTGGAATGTCAGCTGTGTTACCCATCAGCAGGGTGGACTGGCCATCGGGAGCACCGGGACATTTCCCGCTGACCTGACGGTCATTCTGGCCTGCCGTCTGCCACTGTGCAGTCGATCAGGCTGACGTGTGATATGTATGAAACTGCGAATTAATTGACGGTCTTATGAATCTACGAATCAGGCGATCGCGGAGTGAAAATGACACCACCACATGACCAAACATCAGTGAAGCACTGCCCAATTGGCTATATCCAGAGGCAGATTTATCTTAGAATATCGCGCAAAAAATGGAGCTTAAACGCAAAGGAGGAGCAGAGACGGAACGTATAAAAAGGAGAAAAGCCCTGGCCACAGACGCAGCAAGATGCTGCAAAATCCCAGCCATGTTCGCCAGTGGGAGCAGGTCGGTCAGAATTACATTTATATTTACTAGGGATGGGACGGTTTACTGAAAAAACCGAACCGTTCAGTTTAGCACACACTGTTCAGCACGCGCTGGGACCGCTGTTCAACTTAAATCTGACAAAGCATCTGTAATATGGTTTACTGTAAATAACACGTAAAACAAACTGGGTTCAAATAATATATGTTTCTGTTGATGCATGCGCATTCTGGATTCCCAGACATTACAACAACAGCGATGAAAAACATCTCTACTAATTATTCTCTCTTGTTCAATACACTGTATCAGTGCATTCTCTTAAAGTGACAGTCTTTATATTAATCGAACAGCAACAACAAAGAAATCACTCATTGCTCTTGATTAAAAAGCTTTTTTACTTAACGAATAATCTTTAATTTATAGTCCAAAATGCAATGTTGTTTTACATTTGATTACTTTAATTTCTGTACCTAAAAACTAATGCAGACCTACCTAAAAAAAACCTGAAAGTCAGTTTATTTTATTTGTGTCTTTACTCTATTGTTTTTATTTGTGCTGTTGCTTGTAGTTAGAATATTCTTAATAATATGATAATATATATATATGTGTGTGTGTGTATATATATATATATATATATATACACACACATATATATATATATATATATATATATATATATATATATATATATATATATATATATACATACACACACACACACACACATATATACACACATATATATATATATATATATATATATATATATATACACATATTGTCACACACCTGGACTCATTTTGTGTGTTTTTGTCCCTGTTAATTAAGTCATGCCATCCACCTGTGTTTTCCCAATTATCCGTTGTATAAAAGCCTTGTCCTTTCAGTTCTGTTTGGTCGGGTCTACTCGTCTACTTGTCACTTGTCAACTTGTCTACTTGTCCACTTGTTACCTGTTACTTGCCACTTGCCACCTGTTATTTACTACTTACCTTGCCAATGTTTTATTTAATAAATCCTTGTTTCGTTTATCCCTCGGCTCCGTGTTCCTTCCAGCAGCGTAAGCCGTGACAGAAGACCCGACCAAAAAAGTTAAAAACTGCGTGTTTTCCCTCCGTTTTGTTTTCCGTTTTTTCACAGTCTTTTTCTTTCCGTAGTGTGTCATGGATCCCCTCTATCGCCCCGAATACCTTCTCCTCCTGCTGGAGCAGGAGGGACTTTCTCTCGAGGACCATACTAGACGGTTTCTCTTCCTAGCTAATGCCACCAGCTACCCGGACCACGCGCTCTGCACCTTTTATCACGCCAGCCTGAACTCCAGGTGCAGAGCGTTGTCGCCCGAAGATGGTCCTCGGGAGGATTTCGCCGCATTCATAGAGTGGAATCTGGTGAGAAATGGGTCACCTCTCACGGTCGGCCCAATGGAGGATCTCGCCAGGTCCACTCTGGACCCAGAGCCCAGCCTATAATCTCCCCACGGTGCGAGGCATAAGCCCGAGCCCACCGATGACGGAGAGCCAGAGAGCAACCCGTCAGACCAGGTGCGAGAGCCGGCGACACTGCCCACCACGAGGGAGCAAAATGTGGAGCGCCAAATGGGTCAAAATGAGGGGGTTTCCAATTCACCTATGTCAGTTTCTCAGTTAAACCCAGGACGGGCTCCTGATCCTCCTTTAAGCCCAGGACGGGCTCCTGATCCTCCTTTAAGCCCAGGACGGGCTCCTGATCCTCTGTTAAGCCCAGGAAGGGCTCCTGATCTTCCGTTAAGCCCAGGACGGGCTCCTGATCCTCCTGTAAGCCCAGGACGGGCTCCTGATCCTCTGTTAAGCCCAGGAAGGGCTCCTGATTCCCCGTTAAGCCCAGGACGGGCTCCTGTTCCCCCGTTAAGCCCAGGACGGGCTCCTGATCCTCTGTTAAGCCCAGGAAGGGCTCCTGATTCCCCGTTAAGCCCAGGACGGGCTCCTGTTCCCCCGTTAAGCCCAGGACGGGCTCCTGATCCTCTGTTAAGCCCAGGACAGGCTCCTGTTCCCCCGTTAAGCCCAGGACGGGCTCCTGTTCCCCCGTTAAGCCCAGGACGGGCTCCTGATCCTCTGTTAAGCCCAGGACGGGCTCCTGTTCCCCCGTTAAGCCCAGGACGGGCTCCTGATCCTCTGTTAAGCCCAGGACGGGCTCCTGATTCCCCGTTAAGCCCAGGACGGGCCCCTGATCCCCCGTTAAGCCCAGGACGGGCTCCTGAACCCCCGTTAAGCCCAGGACGGGCTCCTGGACCCCCGTTAAGCCCAGGACGGGCTCCTGGACCCCCGTTAAGCCCAGGACGGGCTCCTGAACCCCCGTTAAGCCCAGGACGGGCTCCTGAACCCCCGTTAAGCCCAGGACGGGCTCCTGAACCCCCGTTAAGCCCAGGACGGGCTCCTGATCTTCCGTTAAGCCCCGGACGGGCTCCTGATCCTCCTTTAAGCCCAGGACGGGCTCCTGATCCCCCGTTAAGCCGAGGACGGGCTCCTGATCCCCCGTTAAGCCGAGGACGGGCTCCTGAACCCCCGTTAAGCCCAGGACGGGCTCCTGAACCCCCGTTAAGCCCAGGACGGGCTCCTGATCCTCCGTTAAGCCCAGGACGGGCTCCTGATCCTCCGTTAAGCCCAGGACGGGCTCCGTTAAGCCCAGGAAGGGCTCCAGCCCCAGAGCTTACTCCAATGCCTGCTCCTCCAAAATTCCCACCCTCCCACCCACTCCTGCCTCCTCCTCCGCTGTCGTCTGGCTGCCCCTCTGCTCGCCCTCAGCCTACCATCATTGTGGTGCGAGCTCAGCGGGACCGCCATCCTCCAGCGACGCCTTGGTCGGCGTCTCCGTCACCTCCGCCTCCAGCCTCTGAGGCCTGGACTCCGCCTCGGCCCGTTGACCCGTCGGCTCCACCATGGCTCCTAGCTCCTTCCTCTCCGCCGTGGCCCGGCAGTCCGCAGGCTCTGCCTGGCTCCCTCGTCCCTCCGGCTCCGCCTTGGTCTGGCGTCGTCCATCCTATGTCTCGGGACTCCACTCCTCCGGCTTCGGGACGGGCTCCTGTTCCCCCGTTAAGCCCAGGACAGGCTCCTGTTCCCCCGTTAAGCCCAGGACGGGCTCCTGATCCTCTGTTAAGCCCAGGACGGGCTCCTGTTCCCCCGTTAAGCCCAGGACGGGCTCCTGATCCTCTGTTAAGCCCAGGACGGGCTCCTGATCCCCCGTTAAGCCCAGGACGGGCTCCTGAACCCCCGTTAAGCCCAGGACGGGCTCCTGAACCCCCGTTAAGCCCAGGAAGGGCTCCTGATCTTCCGTTAAGCCCCGGACGGGCTCCTGATCCTCCTTTAAGCCCAGGACGGGCTCCTGAACCCCCGTTAAGCCCAGGACGGGCTCCTGAACCCCCGTTAAGCCCAGGACGGGCTCCTGATCCTCCGTTAAGCCCAGGACGGGCTCCTGATCCTCCGTTAAGCCCAGGACGGGCTCCTGATCCTCCGTTAAGCCCAGGAAGGGCTCCAGCCCCAGAGCTTACTCCAATGCCTGCTCCTCCAAAATTCCCACCCTCCCACCCACTCCTGCCTCCTCCTCCGCTGTCGTCTGGCTGCCCCTCTGCTCGCCCTCAGCCTACCATCATTGTGGTGCGAGCTCAGCGGGACCGCCATCCTCCAGCGACGCCTTGGTCGGCGTCTCCGTCACCTCCGCCTCCAGCCTCTGAGGCCTGGACTCCGCCTCGGCCCGTTGACCTGTCGGCTCCACCATGGCTCCTAGCTCCTTCCTCTCCGCCGTGGCCCGGCAGTCCGCAGGCTCTGTCTGGCTCCCTCGTCCCTCCGGCTCCGCCTTGGTCTGGCGTCGTCCATCCTATGTCTCGGGACTCCACTCCTCCGGCTTCGGGACGGGCTCCTGTTCCCCCGTTAAGCCCAGGACAGGCTCCTGTTCCCCCGTTAAGCCCAGGACGGGCTCCTGATCCTCTGTTAAGCCCAGGACGGGCTCCTGTTCCCCCGTTAAGCCCAGGACGGGCTCCTGATCCTCTGTTAAGCCCAGGACGGGCTCCTGATTCCCCGTTAAGCCCAGGACGGGCCCCTGATCCCCCGTTAAGCCCAGGACTGGCCCCTGATCCCCCGTTAAGCCCAGGACGGGCTCCTGAACCCCCGTTAAGCCCAGGACGGGCTCCTGAACCCCCGTTAAGCCCAGGACGGGCTCCTGAACCCCCGTTAAGCCCAGGAAGGGCTCCTGATCTTCCGTTAAGCCCCGGACGGGCTCCTGATCCTCCTTTAAGCCCAGGACGGGCTCCTGATCCCCCGTTAAGCCGAGGACGGGCTCCTGAACCCCCGTTAAGCCCAGGACGGGCTCCTGAACCCCCGTTAAGCCCAGGACGGGCTCCTGATCCTCCGTTAAGCCCAGGACGGGCTCCTGATCCTCCGTTAAGCCCAGGACGGGCTCCTGATCCTCCGTTAAGCCCAGGAAGGGCTCCAGCCCCAGAGCTTACTCCAATGCCTGCTCCTCCAAAATTCCCACCCTCCCACCCACTCCTGCCTCCTCCTCCGCTGTCGTCTGGCTGCCCCTCTGCTCGCCCTCAGCCTACCATCATTGTGGTGCGAGCTCAGCGGGACCGCCATCCTCCAGCGACGCCTTGGTCGGCGTCTCCGTCACCTCCGCCTCCAGCCTCTGAGGCCTGGACTCCGCCTCGGCCCGTTGACCCGTCGGCTCCACCATGGCTCCTAGCTCCTTCCTCTCCGCCGTGGCCCGGCAGTCCGCAGGCTCTGCCTGGCTCCCTCGTCCCTCCGGCTCCGCCTTGGTCTGGCGTCGTCCATCCTATGTCTCGGGACTCCACTCCTCCGGCTTCGCCTCATCCCTCCGTCCCTCCGGCTCCGTCAGGCTCCTTCATCCCCTCGGCTACACCTCAGTCCTCGGTCACTCTGGCCTCACCGCGGCCTTCCGGATCCACATCGCCGCGTCAGTCACCAGAGCCATCAGTTCCGCCTAGGACCTCCGGCTCCTCCCCGTCACCCTGGCTCTTCGGCTCTCCGTCTCCGCCTCGAGCTCCTCCTCTACTTGCTCCGTTGCCGTGGGTCGAGTCCCTGGAGTCAGTGACCATTCCTCCTCCATGGCTCCTTCCTCCGTCGGCCCCACCTTGGGCCGTTATGGCTGTGGCCTGGGTCCTGCTGGGTACCTCCTGCTTCAGATCCTTCCTGTCTCCTCCCTGGCTCCTCCCTCCGTCGTCTCCTCCCTGGCTCCTTCCTCTGTGGTCCCTGTCTGCTGGCCCCCTCCTGGGAGGCTGTCCTCCACCGGAACCTCCTCCCAAGTTCCCACCCACGCCTCCCTTTGTTGTTTCTACGGTGCGAGGACGCACCTACCGGGAGGGGGGAGTACTGTCACACACCTGGACTCATTTTGTGTGTTTTTGTCCCTGTTAATTAAGTCATGCCATCCACCTGTGTTTTCCCAATTATCCGTTGTATAAAAGCCTTGTCCTTTCAGTTCTGTTTGGTCGGGTCTACTCGTCTACTTGTCTACTTGTCTACTTGTCTACTTGTCCACTTGTTACCTGTTACTTGCCACCTGTTATTTACTACTTACCTTGCCTATGTTTTATTTAATAAATCCTTGTTTCGTTTATCCCTCGGCTCCGTGTTCCTTCCAGCAGCGTAAGCCGTGACACACACATATATATATATATATATATATATATATATATATATATATGTATGTGTATGTGTGTGGTGTTAGCGCAGTGGATAAGACGCATGCCTCTGGTGTGGGAGACCCGGGTTCGAATCCACTGTGAACCGCCAGTGTGTCCCTGAGCAAGACACTTAACCCCTAGTTGCTCCAGAGGCGTGCGACCTCTGACATATATAGCAATTGTAAGTCGCTTTGGATAAAAGCGTCAGCTAAATGAATAAATGTAAATATATATATATATATATATTTATTATTTATTTTATTTTTTTGAAAGGATAGTTTTTCCATAAACATAGCACATACAACGGTACCGAAACCGTGAAACAAACCGAACTGTGAAAAAGTTGAACTGTTCCACCCTAATATTTACATAATCATTTGGCAGAAGGACGCTTTCATTCAAAGCGACTTACAATAGATAAAATCTATATTTATATATATATATTACAAATGTATATAATGATAGATGTTTTAAAAGAGCATCTTAATGACAAACTAGCACACTGTTTTACATATGGGGATACAGTATTTTTTTAGTGCCAAAATTGACCAGAAATAGATTTTCCATTTCTAGCCTACAATATGTAGCCTAGTGTACAATGCTTATTTATTTTGAAGGTGACGAAGGAAGCAACAGTACTAGTGCTGCTAGTACTCCTGATGTTGAACAAGAGGGGGTGGACAGTTCAGCTTTTGAGTCAGAGCAGGAACCTTCAGCTAAAGTTTAAGCTATAAGCAAAACTAAACATGCTGGCTATACTCTTAAAAAATGTGTGCTTTTATGATTTATAAGGTCATCAGTAGTAGGACTGTGATCATTGGGACATACAACTGATGGCTGCATAATTAATATAGATTATTGAAAGTGCTTATTTCATATTGCAGAGAAACTCAATGTGCAGAGTGAGAGAGAGGGGGGTTAAGGGAAAGATGATAGAGACAGTGGATGCCTTTATACTTCTTGATACTTCATTTGATTATTTTGCCCGTCCACAGTCTAAGGATTTTGCTTATTTTTTTAAGTATAACCCAATTCAAACAACTGAAAGAGCCAAAGAGTTTAGCAGTCTGGTGGACACATGAATTGGGTGGTGGTGACTGCAGCAACAGAGGTGGCCTGGGGTGGAGTCAAATTCCCAGCATGATTTACTGTCCCAGTCCGCCACTGCCCATCAGCTGTAACACAGTTGGCAACGGTTGACAATGCTGGCAATTCAGTGTCAATTTATGCTCCCACTGAGTGTTGTTGATAAAAATAAATACTTACCAACTATTGTCATTACACAGAAATTACATAGGAATTGCCTAAAACCAAGGAAAACAATGCATAAACTTAACGGCCACACTTTCTATGAAATCCGTATCCATAATATTATATAAACATTATATTCACATTCGTCAAGGGTTAAAAAAGCATTCAGAATTCCTCATGATTGACAAAAATCTATATAATATTATAGATTTGGCATATATCTATTTCTGCTTAGTCATGACTGATAAAGTGTTATGATGTTATTTTTTAAGTCCTTACAACTTGAAGTGTCACTAAGTAAACTAATCTGTAAGAAAAAAAGATGGGGATATCTCTGGAGATGGATGACTTTGGTAAGAATAGCATCCCACAGTAACCCCTTATGAAGCCCCAAATTTCATATTTTCAAATCAGTTAGACAGATAACCTCAACAACTCTAGTGAATACACTCAAAACCTTCAAACAAATGTGTATTTCCACATGTGGGATTTTTTACACAATATTTGTCTGTAACACAGTTGACAAAATAATGAATCAAATGTTAATTTTCATTAAAATAAAAAGTCATTAGAGCTAATAAGCTTGCCAAACAATTAATTTAGCACATTAAGGGGATATATTATTCAACCACCTAATTTATTTATCAAAAAGAATACCGATTTTCTGTCTTTTTAGCTAACATTAAATGTACCTCTAAATAGAATGACTCTGTTATGTTAAAAGTTTTGGGAATGCATTTACTTTGCCCACTTACAGTTACATTGTTTACACTAACATTTTACACAGACATAATCTGAAGAATACGCTTATGTGTGGACCATTTGATAATACTAATACTGAATGAGGTGCACAATGTTTAAGCTTCATTCACTGAGGCCCCCATTATGTACAAACCCCTCCACTCTTAAATGAATGGTATACTCCAAAGACACGGTGCATGTGAATCAAAATGAAAACACTGAGTGCCATCAGATATACAATAGAAAGGAAGGAAACCGGAGGGATACCAAAAAATGCATGCATGTGATGATACCGAACCAGTTTGAAAGCATCTGGACTTCTTCGAACAAATTATATGAAACACTCCATATACTCCAGGCATAACATCGTGACAGTTGTCTTATTAGATAACAGAGCGGATTCTGAATGCTTCGGAATGGAAAAAAGCCTTCCCCACGAAGGATGCTAAAAATTACTTAATAGCGCTTTGTGTAAGCATTAAACCACTGATCACGAGCTGTCACAGCGGTAAGTTGTGTGTTTTCTCACCATATCAATCCTTAGTTGTTTAGATTTCTTTGCGCTGTTTTTGCGACCAAAGAAGTTTGCAAACCTTAATATATTGTGAAAAATAATTCAAGATGTTTTACTGATAGTAAACATTGGGAGGTTAACGTTATGTTGGAGGGTTTGTTCAGTCCTTTGTCCACAAATCGTTTGCGGTGGGCTGAATTACGATTTAGTATCACAACACAAAACATATTTTAGGAGTATTGTCTCGAAGATTTCTTCGCCATTTATATATGTGATCTATATGTGATATCAGTTTTTGGCAGCGGACTCATTGTCCAGCCCATTGTGTTTGTGTCCTTTTGTTTCTCGCGCTGTATGCCGTATGTGTTTGTTTTTGTCCAGTAGTGTGCATAACAGCTGAGTACTGTGTCCTGGGAGCAGCAACAAGCTGCTATCACAATATGCGCTACTATAGTGCTTGATTGTGTAGAAACGTTTTTTCACCAACACTTATAATGAAGGTATCCGCCTTGAAAACAAGCGGGATTTTTCTCGTGCTCGATTGTTTTGTGGAAGAGTCACGTGCTCCTCACGACAGAACTCGCTTATTGTTTTATGTCGTCACTGTGGTAATCCTGTACCCACACTTTACCAATCAAATATTTCTGGATGAACGAGTCACAAACATTACACTATATGAAACGTTAATATTCGTTTGTTTCCTTTTATCGTTTTTTTTGTGTCTGTCTGTATGGTATAATTATTTAAGGGTGTCAAAATGGCCTAAAGAATCCCCTGAAGTGTTCATTTGAAGATTTGACTGATTAGTTTGATTATTTCAATAATTTAAATCATGAGAAAAAAGGTCTGAATTCACATTAATGCAAGTTAAATGAAGTTCCAAATGTAGGTTCGGGAGAAGCCTAATCATTCAGTCGTGTCAATCATCATTATGAGCCTATATAAGCAGCTCTCATTGCATCATCTCATAGTCAATTCTTCCAGCATCCCTCCACCTCCCCGTCTCCTCCTCTATTTCTGTTTTTCCCCCTCTAGGTAGTACCGTGATGGAGGGTTGAACTCGGGTTAGAGCCTCCATTGAGGACAACAAGCTAAGTTTGTTTACCATCAGGCATCAGGACTGAATGGGCAGGCAATCTCGTGAAATACAAATTCAAAGGGCATGTTTAAAAGACTTAAATACAATTAACTGAAAACATTCGATTTACCTTCTTAATGTTTCAGACTCTTGGATGGAAATATATAACATTCTGGATCTTTATTAGATTATTTATTTATTTAGTGGCAGATTTCCTGTTTGAGCAGAGTGGAACTTTGCATTATCAATTGAATATAATATAAACATGATCTATTTTTTGATGAGGAACAGAGCTATTACTGATGAAAAATAAAAATCCGAGATTTTTTAAAAGCTTGTATTGATTATTGATTATTTGCAATGTGCCATAGATGATAGGTGTATTAGAAGGCTGGTTATTGTCCAACCACCTGTCCATTATGAAACATTTATAAAAAAATAAAAAAAACTTTGTTTCCACAAACAAGAAAGCATGATTAAATAAGGAAAACATTGCTCACAAAAAAAGTTGTCACAGCAAGAAATGTCCTCGTCTGTGCAACATTGCCCCAACACACGAAAGGATGTTAAAATAATGGGTGGGGAGGAAACAATGTGAAAAGTGTGAAGTTTTATGAAAGCCAAGTGCTGTTTTCCATAGTGATGATGACTATTATGTAATAACAGTTGGATGAAGGAAGCAGCAGTGCCCCTCAGAGATCCATGTCTAATTGAGTGAGGCTGCAGCACACCAAACATTTCTGTCCTTGATTTGCGGGAGAGTGGAAGATGAAGCTCGAAAGAGAGATAGTGAGAAAGAATGAGATTATGTGATGCAAAGAATGAATGGATTTGGATATTGCAGAGAGAAGAATGCATGATGATAGGCCAGAACGGGGAGAACGGAAAGAGACACATAGAGAGGTGAGTGGGAGAACAGGAGAAAGTCAATGATAAATCCATTTCACTGCTGCTCTTAAAACACTTTCTGAAGCATGCCATGTTAAACAATGAGACCATAAGTGTTAAAATAATTTTCTAAAGCAGTCTTAATCAGTCTCTCTACTATGCATTTATTATTGAATAAAATATATATATTTCTTTAAAGACAGAGAAATTCTGATTAATTCATAGGCTACTACATTTGCTGAAAAATTATTTTCAGAAATCCGTTGAAGTAACTTTTTAATGCAGAGACTTGAATCTTTCTATACTATTCACAAGAGGATCGGATTTTATTCCGGTTAACCGTAATCCTTTTTGTGACAATTTTACACTACATCTGCTGTCTCTTGTTCGATCTGTTCTTGCACCGATCTATTGTTGAATTTGCTTTATTTCCCTATTTCGCATTTGTCTCCAATCAGTTTTCTGCAAGCAACACATCTTTGTGCGTGGGTAAGAATACTGGCAGGTTATTGTCTCATAGGCACATCACTCATCTTTTGTTCGTCCTTGGCTTTTAAAAGACTTTGAATGTCTCTATCGAAGCTTGTACTCCATAATATGATACATTAGAGCAGATGTTTGGTGAGTCATGCAATGATATAAGAGCCATCTAAAATATTCCCCAGTGAATATTGTACATCTATCTACTGATCCCCTGTCATGCCATTGAGATTTATGGTTTAAATTAGCACACCACCCTGTGTTCTTTCTTTGTCTTTCTTTGTTTGGCTTCACAATGTTCTCTCAAGTGGAAAAAGAAATAATTTTTGTATGAGCTATATCCGGAGTCATTTTATCATCAGCTGCATTTATGATGGATGGATATCTGAAAACTTCATTTATCGGTTTGAGCCAAATTTAAAGCTTCTTAATGGGTCAGAAGATGGTTTAAGCAACAGATGACGCTTAAGCTAATGTTTGCTTTTAGACTCCGGTGTTGATTTGTAGTCGTCATGTTGGACTTGGCTGAGGATGGACACTTTAATCTGAGAAAAGCCTATTTAGATCTTCATCGCTCAGTCTCATCCCCAGTGAAAATCACCAGAGGACTTCAAGGCATCAGTTCAAAGAAGTGAAATGGGTATTTATATCTCGAAGATGTTGCTGGATAAATCAGGAGATGTGATTAAAAGCTGGAATGAAATAGTGACAAAACAGGCTAATTCCTTCTCTTGGCGCGTGGTATCATTAATGTTGACATGAAAAGGATGTTGCGATCGTCTTTTCTTCCCTATTGTGACATATATCGTGCTTCTTGAAGTAGAAAAATGGACTGTGAGACTTAATTTTGCCAGCTGATTCTATTATTGGATCGTTGTTAAGTATTATATTGATACAACAGGCTTTTATGGCTCATAAAGTTTGATATGGAGAGGAGAATAAAGGGCTCCCATTCGAGAAGGAAAACACCTAAGTTTATTCAGAGGTTCAAACTGAGCAAAAATATGCCATTTGGTGCAGTTGCTGATATTTGTATGGCCAAAAAGTAAAGAAATTTCGAATAGCTTGTAATGTAAATTATTTTTATAACGTGATAATATGTGCTTAACGCATTTCCTCCATAAATTTCTCAGTAAATAGTTTTTTATCTGCCCGTTCCTGCTTTCTTTACTCTTTATTCCTGTTTTCCCAATTTTATTCTTCCTGTACATGCCGGATAGCACCCTCTCTTCCCTCAGGCCTGTCTTTACTCTATCCACTTCTGCTCCAGTGGACTGTCAGAGACTCTGTTTCTAGCCAGGCCAAGAATAGCTCAATAGATGCTCTGTATCATCCCCGAGAGCAGCCTGGGAAAATCACCAAAGCATTTGATTTGGACACAAAGTCGGAGACAGAGGTCACCCAGCCCTTTTGTAAGCTCGTTTGGTTTGTGTGTGTGTGTGTGTGTGCATAAGAATATGCCATTGGGACACATGTAATGTGAAGCCAAGTCTTGGACATAATTACGTTATGTACTCAGTTCATTTGTTTGCTCAGATTTACATGCTAATGACTGATTGTGACTGGGGCCCATTGATTACTGATCCACCCACAGCACAATCAAGAGCAATCAGAGGTAAATGGGCCACTAATGAAACAAATGAAAATAATGAGCAGCAGATGATGATGAATTATCAAATCAGAAGTATGAAATGCCACCACTTTTGTTGTTGTTGTTTTTTCTTAGACTTTTCTTGCTGTGTATTCTTTAAAGTCACTAGCTTTTACCACAAACCTCAGACTCTTTTTTTCCCTTTCTTTTGTCCTGTCTGTGAAAGTGGAATGAGTTTGGAGGGGTTCACCCAGGGGCCTCCCAATTCGACTGTGTGCCAAGAGCATTGAGTGCTCTGCAGGCCCCCATGCTGATGCAATGTACGTTCTGTGCGTTCTGCTCTGTAGCATTTCGAGCCGTACGGGACTGATGTGTAGTGCAGTTGAGTAGGCCAGTTTTAATCTGAAGTCACCTGCATTGGCTCTGAGGTGCTGATTATGTTGCTAATGATGATTGCACTCAGGGCAGGACTTAGGGTGGTGGGGGCCCCTGGGCTTGAGTCACTTTCGGGCCCTACCTTCTATACATTACTTTAAATAGAACAAAATGATAAATACACAAGCTATGTATTAGAGCTACACAATTCTGGATAAACTGAGAATAAAAATAGAGATCACGATTCTGAACAAACAACTAAAGAAAATAACATAATTTATGTTAATTGCTGAAGCCTATAAAAATGTTTAATTAATCTGAATCATTTATTTAAAAAAAACTTGGGTTTGAATGAATGATTCAATTCCTCAATCAAATACACTTGTTTCATAGATGAATCAGCAGTTTTGAACGAATCTCCTGAATGAACGATTCAATGACAAATGTTTTTTTTTTAAGTCATTTCTCGCCATCTAGTGGCGTAACAATATAATCGATCCAATCGTTATTTGAAGTGCAAAGCTACTTTAAAAAGACTAGTACAGTATACAGTGTTACATGTTAAAAAAAGTTATAATTTATTTATATGACCACTGATTGAAGCTTGAAAAAGTTTTTCTAATAAATAAATAATGATTAAAAAAGTTCAAAGTGATCATGTGTTTATTGCAATGCACAAATGTCTTGGTCAGAATGAGAATAAAACACTTATTTACCTGTAAAACATATTGGAAAACAAACAAATACCTTGTAAGGTTGCAATCATAACAAATCATTTGTATTACATATAAATAGCTAAATCTATGAGTGTATAAATCTTAAAAAAAACTGTTCTTGGTAAGTGCTGACATATTGTATAGATTAGGCTGTGTTACAGTGTTAGGCTGACTTTGACCTACAGTATGTCTACTACATCACATAAATTACAATCTTAGAGAATAATATATAACAAAATTAAATAAGCATTTTCTCATTACCATGGCATTTTAAAGATCATTAGATGTAATTTAGTACTCCAGCAAAAATACATAAATAGAACTTCATAGAACATGCCTAACTTTGTTCAAATTTAGTGGTAGGCTAATATAAGATAGCAATTATAATATAGGAAGTGCCTTCAATTGCAAGAATATAGTAAAATAACTCATTGAACAAAGTGCAAGATAAATTGTGTGTGTGTGCAGTACGTAAGTGTTGTAGTGAAAAATCTAAACTATGCACACAAATTAGAAATGTACAGTCAATAAAATAAAATAAAAATAGTACACTATCATATCTTAAGAAAGCAAGACATCAACAACAGAATCCAGAGGCTGATCATTTAAAACAACAACAGGCAAGGTAGAGAAAGAGAGAGAAAGGTAATCAGGTTATGACTTCATGTATGTTATCTCATTTTAAAGATATTAACATAGTACTATTTAGAAGTGGCATCTTCTGGATTTCTTTGCAGCAAAGTCTTTGATCAAATCAGTAAAATCCACCTTACATAGAAGGTCACTCTCAATTGACATCAGAGTGAGATGATTTAATTTCTGCTGGACAATTGTGGATCTTAGTCTATTTTTTACTAGTTTCAGTTTGGAGAAACTGCGCTCCCCACTTGCATTTGTGACTGGTAATGTCAGGTAAAGTCTGAGAGCGACATCCACGTTTGGGAAGATGGTCTGTAGTTTTCTTTTTTTAATGCACAAAAGAAGTTCCCTAGCAGATGATGGCTCATCATGGCAGATGAATTCTTTGAACTGGATGATTTCTTCGCAAAATTCATTTTCCATTTCAGTGTGGTATCTCTTCTGTAGATCTGCTGCTTTTTTATGAAGATGTTCTGCAGAGAGGGTAGATATGTTGTTCAGGAAACCAAAAGTGCTGTTGAGGTCATTATAGGACTGAAAACGGCGATCAAGTTCAGCCAGCAGCCTATCCATCACAACTAGAAACACACCAGATGAGAACCGTTCTCTTCCTGATAAGTGAACCTCAGGTGTTGCAGACTCACCCACATGAGTCTTGCGTTTTCTTTGTCTTTGTGTGTCTTGTTTGTATGTTTCTGAAACGGTGGGAGACATCGCTTTTGCTTGGTCTTCAAACAAATCAAATTCATCTCTCAAACCAACAATATATTCCCGCAGTGACCTCACCAAATCAACAGCATTGCACAGGTCCAGATCTACAGCTTGAAGTGCAACACTTGTCCCATGAAAGCGTTGGAGAACATAATTCCACATAGTGCAAAGAAAAGCAGTCTCAAGCCTGTTCATTTTTTTAAGCAGTAACCAAGCATCATTTTGTGTTGTCGGGTTCTGTTTGCTGTCTTCTGCAATGTTCATCAGTGACTCTTGAATATTGGCATAATTTCTGCACAGTGCCTTGGTGGCCTGTGCATGCGCAGCCCACCTGGTGTCAGAGAGAGATTTTAGTGTCTCAATGCGGTGGTTTTTATTAGGCTGCAAACCTGCAGTTACCACCTTCCATCTAGCTGTGGATTTCGAGCAGAAGTTGAACAAAGTCTGAATGAAGTTAAAAAAATCGGCGGTCTCTGTGCAGCAGTTTACGCTATTAACTCCAGCCAGATTAAGCGTGTGCGCGGCGCACGGCACCCACTCTACTAGTGGATTAATGTCTTTAATGTGAGTTTGCAGCCCGTTGTACACTCCTGCCATCTTTGCGGCATTATCATAGCACTGTCCACGGCAGTTACTAATATCTATGTCCATCTCATGTAAAACTGTGAGCACTGCATCACAGAGTGCCTTCCCTGTGTGGCTAGATATAGGGAGAAATTTTAAGAATCGCTCTTCTACGAGGCCCTCGGGTGAAACATACCTTATAATAAATGTAAGCTGATCAATGTGCGTCATGTCGGGAGTTGAATCAATGCAAATGGAAAAGTACTTTGTCACTTTCACTTCAGCAATGATTTCAGCAAGCACTCTATTGCTCATTAGCTTGATAAATTCGTCACATGTTTTTGATGAGAGATATGAGGGGGTTCCTACCCCAGCATTGCCATAAATCTGTATGTGTGATTTCAAGAATGGGTCGAATTCACTGATCAGTTCCAGGATTCCCATGTAATTCCCATTGTCAGCTTGACCAAATATTTCACTGGAGCCTCGGAAAGCCAATCCCCGCTCTGACAGAAATTTTACAACTGCAACCACTCTTTGCAAAACTTCACTCCAATAATTGCATTGCGACTCGAACTGCTTTTTAAGTTGAGAATCTATAACTCCGTCAGCTGCTGCTCTGTTGATGTAATTAAACATAGCCTTTCTATGACTGTCACTATTCTCGTGCTCGGCAATGCGTCTGGTAGCATGTTTCCAGTCATTATAGCCAGACTCAAAAAGGGATTGACCGTCACCCTCGCCAAAAAGGCGGCAAGCAAAACAAAACACACAACCGGTGGATGGTGAGTAGAGCAACCATTCTCTGGGCAAGTACTCACCATTCAAATGCTTGCGTTTGAAATGAGTTTTAGAAAACAGTCTCTTCTGATGTTTGTAGTGGCGTTCAGAAGCCTTGACATTAGCATCCTTATTTTGAACGGACTCCGGACCTTTTCGCGCCCAATAAGCACGCACGCTTTCATCAATTTTACCCCAGCGAGCAGGATCAGTGGATAAAGAATCTGTAGTTGGACATTGTTCGGTCGCTGTTTCTGACTGAAGATATGAAGATTCATTGATGGGCTCCCCTGCTCGTGAATTCAAATCGTCTCCAACCGTTTCTTCCAGCGGGTTTGGGTTGTTGTCCTCTGGATTCTCCGCTTGCACATCAAGCTGTGGTGTCATGGGTGTAAAAAATCCAGTAATCCTTTTCATTTTACTGATAACTTCCTTTTTGCGTTGCTGTCTTTCATTCTTTAATTTTCTTTTAAGCGCGCCACTCTGATACCGTTTGTCCGCCATTACATCACTGTCTAATGCAGACATGTTTTTTCAACGCCAGTAAACGAGGCACTGCGTAACTGCCAATAAACAATCAGCAAACCTCAAGATGACTGACATTTAATTTAGCTAATTAAATTACATTTTTCATTGCAGGGCAGGACCAGGTAACAATGCTAGACCAATCAACAAACTTTAAACGAAAAATTAAATGACTGACATATTATTGAAAAAATGTAACGTAAACGGGCGGGGCCCCCTATTGGGCGGGGCCCATGGGCTTGAGCCCAGTCAAGCCCAATGGTAAGTCCGGCCTTGATTGCACTCATAATCACTAACTCAAATCAATTAGACACACACATATAGTTTTAAATTTGAAAATTATTCACTCCCTGATGTTGTTCCAAACCCACATGCTATTATTGTTTTCACTAGAGTGAATTTTAGAAAGTGTTGAATAGAGCTGAAGATCTTTGCCCGATGGGTTCGGTCGGGTTCGGGTTTAATTTATATCATCTTACGTGGGCTCGGGCCGGGCTCGGGCTTGCGCTCCGGTTTGCGAGGTAAACGAGCGGTCATGTGATGTGTTTTGATTAGCGTGAGAAAGATGCGAAAATGGATGCTGAGTAAGTGTAACGGAGGCTTGCCTCTGGCGATTACGTTTTGGTTGCACCAGCAACTAAAGCAAAGTCTGAGGTGTGGAAATGTTTTGACCATGTTTATAATGAGAATAATGAGTGAATAATGACGCACCATCAGTGAACGCAGGAGCGTGCTGAAGCCATCTACAGTGGTTTCAATTATTTTCCTCCACAAAAACATGTAGGCTTAGCCTTATCTCTGTGAGTAAAGGTTTTTAAATGATAACTAAATATTCATTGAGTCTTAAATGCATAATGTGGACAGAGTATTTACGCTAATGTTGGCATTATTCTTTTATTATATGTCAGCTGCTAGTGGCGAAGCAAATCCTGCAGAGCCTTTCTTAATTTCGTTATTGCCAAATACCCATCTTAATTTAAAATAAAATTTATCTTTATTTAATTTGTTAAAAAAGACTTGTTTTTATTGGTGCGTTAGTATGTTTATAAGCTAAATGAGCCTATGTCTATTTAGAGTGCTGAGATGTTGTCACAGAGGACTTATTTTATTTCTTTATTCCAACTTCCAAGTGGACTAGTCTACGTTAGTTATGAATAAATTATTTTAAAACATGTATAAATGACTCATTCTTGACAAAAGCCAAAAGAGCTGTGTGTGTGCACACATTTGAATAATGTCGGGCTGTAAATGGGTTCGGGCTTTTAAAAAGCTTTCAATCAAAATGTACTTGTCGGGCTCGGGCCGAAACCTGTCGGGCTCGGGTCCTGTCGGGCCTAACTTTTATGGCCCGATTACAGCTCTAGTGATGAAGCTTTACTGTTCTCTTGAGAATTCATAGTAACCATCTGCTACAACATCCAAGAAAAGCTACATTAAAGGGGTCATATGATGCTTTTTTAAAGATCACTATTTTGTGTATTTGGTTTAACAGAATATGTCGACATGCTTTAATGTTCAAAAAATATATTGTATTGTAATGTAGGTCCTCTATACTGACCCAGTGCATTATGATTGGTCGAACACCGCAAGCACTCATCCGAAACGAAACGCCCCTTTCCATAATCACGAGCTTCATCTTTCAAAATAAATGTAAAGACCGTTAATAATAATGTCCTTCGTTTTACCATTAGTCCAAGCCCAAAAGGGGAACAGAGTGGCGTGACAGACACAGTATGTGTTTGCAGTACACAAGCCACGGACGGTTAAGACAGCTGACTCCACTGTGTGACCCTGTATCTCTCTCTCTCTCTCTCTCTCTCTTTCACTCACACTCGACGCGCAAAACTCTGCATTTGAACATTCAATAGCAAATATTTAAACCAATAACACAACATACTTACAGTAGCTGATTCAAAAGCGCCATAGCAAAGTCAGAATGACCTCCTCTCCTAGGTTCACGAAACGGTCATCCATAAAATACATTGTTGTTCTATTGTAAGTAATCTTAAAGATTCCTAAATGCATCTACTTTCAGAAGGCCAAATATAGTGCTTTTACTTTCGCCTAGAAACACACAGCATCTGCCTGACATGGCTGCTTCAACACTAACTGCGGTTACTGAAACCACGCCTGCTTTCTTTGCGAACATTTGGGTGCCATTACACAAATATTTCCACATAGTGACATGGAGATGTAGGAGTGTGTTTAAATTAGCCGTTTTAAGGGGGTGTGGTAGAGTCTTAACTTTGATAAAGAATATCTTTTTGGATTTGAGACTTTAGTGTTTGCAACTTTACAGATCTTCTTCATGCACCAGGAACTTGTAACACTCCAAAGGGGAAGGACAATTTTAAATGGCATCAGATGACCCCTTTAAAGGGATTGTTCATCCAAAAATGAACTTTCTTTAATCAATTACTTACCCTCATGTTATTCTAAATCCATTATACTTTTGTTCACCTTTAAAACACAAATTAAGATATTTTACATTCAAACATTCAAACCTACATTCAAAGTCCATTACACCAAGAACCTTAATTCTTCAGAATGATGTCATAAAACAAAACAATTGTGAATCAAGTGGTTATATCCAAGACCATGGTTTATGATATGCACTTCAACAATTTAATTTAGCCTTTTATTTATATAAGCATTGATCAGAGCACATTTCAATTGTAAACAGAAGTACAAACCTCACTGGTTCTTGCATGTCAAGCAATCACATTTGAGCTTTTGCAAGGGTATTTAGTCCATATAAGCTGCAAATGCTCTGTAGACCCTAGCCATTTGAGAGAATGATTTTGGTGATTGGATAAATAATATTTCTGTCATGACAACTATCTGAGAGTTTAGCATGGTATATATTAGGGCTGTCAACGAATATTCTAAATTCGAATATTTATTCGAATAGTTTTTAAAAAACGAATTTCGAAGGTGAAAATTAATATTCGAATAAAAAAAAATGTGGAAAAAAAGGCCCGCGGTAGTAGAGGCGTGGTTGTCTGCTTTGCGAGTGGGCGCGCTTGCGCGCCTCAGGGTTCAGGGACAGGTCACAGCCTCACAGGAGTCGCACTGTCTGGCACAGCATCACTGCTGAAAGTTGACGCGTCTTCATGGAAGATGCCAGCAAGTGCAGAGCCCAACTCGACCGAAGCAGAGAAAATGAGGTAAAATTGTTGACCCGCGAGGTAAAGTTGTATGCAAGTTATTTAAGATACAGTTATCATACCATTCGACCACTAGCAACATGAGGTCACATCTCAAAAATGTGCACCCAAATGAGCATGGCATAATGTGTGGAACTCCAGCTAAACAGTCACGTCTTGACACTTAACGTTACTTTGCATCGCTGGCCACAAGCACTTTGTCTGCAACACGACAAGAGGCCATAACGGATAAAATAATTTCGTTCATTTGTAAGGACATGAGACCGATCAGTATCGCGGATGGGGCACGCTTCGGGGAGTTCTGTCAAGCAATGGATCCGAGGTTTAATTATTTATCGTTTCATGTCAAGGAAAAGTTCCATGTTTACCACAGCACAGCTCGCTCAGAGCATTCAATGCCAGTTCTATATGCTGTAAAACTTCAATTGATATTAATAATATTTGTTTCAATCACTGAATGAAGCATGCTATATTTGGGACAACAGTCGCGACCTTAAATTGCTTGCACAAAAATGTGTTTGTTCATTTAAATCGTTATGCGCAGAGAACGTGAGGGTGAGAGAGCTTGAGGTCTGCAGTCTTGGCCATTAGTTGATTTCCTTGTTTTTGTGTAGGTAATACGTTGTCATATATGTTTAAACTTAAATAGACTATCTATACAAGTAGTTATGTCTCTTTGTATTATTTTTGCCTGTTATTGACATAATGCGCGTCATTGACAAAATGCGCAACCAGATGTTCGAATAGTTCGAATATTCGTGTATTTTTAAGAGGGAATATTCGAACGTCAATTTTGAGCAATTTTGACAGTCCTAGTATATATATATATAGCTGCTAAACTCAAATCTGCATTTGCTGGCTGGTACAGAGCCACTCAGCCAGAGACCATAGACAGAGACACACACATTTTTAAAGCACTGTGCATTATAACCAATCACTCACGATTCTTCTGAGCTTATGAATGCAAGAACCAATCAGAGGCGTTCAGATGAGTCACCATTGAAACACTCTGTTTTGTCACTACTAGCGCTGGCTGACTGAATTATCTTGGCTAATCCTCTCATCAGAAACAACAAAGTGAAGATGCACGAATGTAAGAAAGATATTAATTTCACACTGTAAACAGCTTTAGAGATTATTATGGGAGTTTTTGACAGTGCTTGAACTCGCTGGACTGAAGGGAAAATGTTTTTTGATAATGTAAACGTTCTTTGCTCTCATTTTGTACAATGAAAGTGTTATAGGCTAATTAGTTACTTACAATCTTTTTATTAAATTCACATTAAAGCAACACTATGTAACTTTTTCTGTTCAAAATTAGCAAAATGTATATAATGAGTTTGTACATCATAAATTAATCTACCAAACCGGCTTTTTAGTGTTACATTTATAATAAGTGATCATTTTTGGACTATTGTAACCTGTTCGAGTCGTAACACGGCTAACACATACCTGCGTGAATCGCCATAGACATAAACTTGTAGAAGTTGCGCCGGTTAGAATGTTCTTCTGTGGGATGCGTACAGTTCTGTTTATTAACAGGGAAATTTTTTTGCACAGTTAATAATTACACTATTAGGCTACTTTGCCCATTGCAAATTATAGATCATCTAACATAATCTATAAAGGCGCAAAATGCATTTCCTTACACTCTTGAGAATCGATTTATTTCATGATATATTCTGGGGATATTTCGAAAAAAAAAACAATAGACACAATTACAAAATTTTTAATGGTTTTACTGGTTATAATGGGACTTGAATTGGTTTTAATTTAAACTGTAATGAACCCTGTTGGTCTCTTCTGGTAACTGGTTGCCTTCTATTGGTGGCTTGTTAAAACCAATAAATCCTAATGTAATATGTTCCAAAACACACTACAGAAAAACATTTTTTTAAATGGTTTTAATGGTTAAGTTGATGGTTTGTTGTGTTATGTAATGTTATTTTTAGTGGAAAGCATTAATATCTTATGTGATGGATTTATTGTTTTTGTTTTTTTTTAGTAGGAAGAAAAGCCTATATCTGTTAAACAGTAGTATTGTGGCCACTGTGTGTCATGACAAGCATGAGAGCCAACCCCCTTTACTTGTGCTCCCTCAGAAGTAGAACAGCATGATGAAAGAATCTTCATTTTCGGGCCAACTTTAAGCAATATGTCATAGATTGAAGAATCTATGCTTTCTGTGTTTTGTGTGTGTATAGTCATGATATTTTCAGAGCTGACTGGCTGCTGTGCTGTCTCCAGGTTCGTTCTCTCTCACCTCTGACTCAGAATGGTAACACACAGTGAGGCCGCACTAGGGTTAGTCATTGTTTAGAGCCGACAGCCAGTGGATAAAACGGAAGAATCCCAGACTGAAAGTGTCACGGTTCGTGAACGCACCGTCTCCAGCTGTAGTCTGGTTATGTCATGTTGATTGGTTCATGTGGGTGTGGCCACTGATCGCCTGATCAGCGGCAGGTGCATCTCATCCCCACCGCCTTTATAACGCCCTGTCTTTCGTCTCTTGTTTGTCAGATCGTTGTTTGAGGTCCTCCGTGTTAGATGTCTGGTTCTCGTGTTCCTGTCCTGCTTTGTCTCCTGTTTTGGTTTGCCCTGGATTGTTCCCTTCGTACACGGATTATCATCACCTCTATCGGATCTACCACCACCGTCATCTGTACCAGCGCACTCAACGGACCTACTCACCAGTCTGTGCTGCCATCCAGATTCCTGCGTCACTCTCCGACCCTCCATCAGCACGTCATTTACAATAAACACTGTTTACTTGCTTTTGCCTCCTGTCTCACTTACCTAGCGTCACAGAACGATCTGACCTACAACATGGAGGCAGCGAGTAACCAACCTTCATCTCTCGAAGCTTTCCTCAGCGCCAGTGTTCGGAGGATGGACTCCCAGGAGCGGACTCTTAACGACACTGGTCGCGCGGTCCAGGCTTTAGTGACGCAGGTGTCCGAGCTCACCCAACAGTTCCAGCTATTACGAGCCCCCACTGCGCCACTCACACCGCCTGTTCCACCAGCACCATCGGAGGCCCCCTCCCAGCCGGAACCACGCCTCCCGATTCCGGAGGCTTACTCAGGTGAACCCGATTATTGTAGAGCGTTCCTTAACCGGTGTGATATGCATTTTGCCCTCCAGCCTAGGACGTTCGCCACTGAGAGGGCCAAGGTGGCGTTCGTCCTGACCCTGCTCTCTGGGAGGGCGGCACTGTGGGGAACAGCGGTGTGGGAGAACCAGGACCCATGCTGCGCCTCGTTCCAGGCCCTCTCCGTCGAGATGAGACGGGTCTTTGATCGGGCCGCCGCAGGACGGGAGGCGGCCAGGAGGCTGGCGGAGCTGCGCCAGCACGAAAGATCCGTCTCGGACTACTCCATCGAGTTCCGGACACTGGCGGCGGAGTGCCATTGGAACGAGGAGGCGCAGTGGGACATGTTCCTGCATGGGCTGGCTGACCGCGTCCAGAGGGAGATCTACGCCCTGGACCTTCCCCCGTCGTTCAATGGGCTCATTGAGCTGGCCCTTCGGGTCGACGCACGTCTGGCACGGATGGAGAGGAGGGGGCTAATCAACACCCCATCCAGGGGACCGGCAGACGTGCGGTTCAGCGGCGGGGACGTGGCCAGCCCCGTCTACGATCACGAGCCCATGCAGGTAGGGCGAGCTCGGCTTTCCCGGGAGGAGAAGGAGAGGCGGAGGTCCCTGGGCCTTTGCCTTTACTGCGGGGGAGCCGGACACCAAGCCCACGCCTGTCCGGTAAAAGGCCAGGCCCGGTAGTACGTATGAGGCTACTATCGGGTGGGATCTCCGCCGAGAAGACCTCATCATCATCATCATCACCATCATCTTCCACGCTCCTCCCGGTATGGCTGCGGTGGTCAGCACAGACACATCACTGTCAGGCACTACTGGATTCCGGGGCAGAAGGTAACTTCATGGACAGCACATTAGCTCACAAGCTCCACATCCCCCTCAAACCCCTTCCGCACCACATCACGGTGCACGCCCTCACTGGCCAGCAACTTCCTACCATATCATACATCACTGAGGACATCACACTCATCACGTCTGGCAATCACTCCGAAACCATCTCCTTTCACATCCTTGACTCTCCCCTGGCACCCATTGTCCTCGGACACCCTTGGCTCCTCCTCCATAACCCTAGCATTGACTGGCTCTCTAACTCTGTTTTGTCTTGGTCCAAAAGATGTCATGAGTCTTGTCTAGTGTCTGCCTGTCCGTCTGTGTCTGTGTCTGTGTTGCAGGAGGAGGCGGTGGATTTGTCTAACGTGCCCGCTGAGTACCTCCATCTGAAGGAAGTGTTCAGTAAGTCTCGGGCTGCTTCTCTTCCTCCGCATCGTCCTTACGACTGTGCCATAGATTTACTGTCAGGTAAGTCTCCGCCTAAGGGCAAACTCTATTCACTTTCGGTTCCAGAGAGGGAGGCTATGGAGAAATATATTTCTGATTCTCTAGCTTCTAAATTCATCCGCCCTTCCTCTTCTCCTGCGGGGGCGGGGTTCTTTTTTGTGGGAAAGAAGGACGGGTCTCTGCGACCTTGTATTGATTACCGGGGACTGAACAACATCACGGTAAAGAATACTTATCCTTTGCCGTTGATGTCTTCGGCCTTCGAGAGGTTGCAGGGAGCGTCAATTTTCACAAAACTGGACTTACGCAATGCGTATCATTTGGTTCGGATCAGGGAGGGGGATGAATGGAAGACCGCTTTTAACACCCCCAGAGGGCACTTTGAATACTTGGTTATGCCGTTTGGGCTCTCCAACTCCCCAGCGGTCTTCCAGGCACTTGTTAACGACGTGCTGCGAGATATGATCGATCAGTTCATTTATGTCTACCTGGACGACATATTGATTTTTTCTTCTTCTCTCCAGGAACATGTGCAGCACGTCCAACGAGTGCTTCAGAGGTTGCTAGAGAATGGGCTTTTTGTCAAGGCGGAGAAATGCGAATTTCATGCACAGTCAATTCCATTTTTGGGGTATATCGTGTCGACTGAGGGAATACGCATGGATCCCGAGAAAGTTAAGGCTGTGGTAGAATGGCCAAGCCCAGATTCCCGTAAGGCCCTACAGAGGTTTCTGGGGTTCGCTAACTTCTACCGGCGTTTTATTCGCAACTTCAGTCAACTAGCCGCACCTCTGACCGCCTTGACCTCCGCCAAGACGGCGTTCAGGTGGTCGGACACAGCTGAGGCTGTGTTCGCCAAACTGAAGAGCCGTTTCAGCTCAGCCCCTATTCTGATTACCCCGGACCCTACGCGTCAGTTCGTGGTGGAGGTCGACGCATCAGAGGTGGGGGTAGGAGCGGTGTTATCTCAACGTTCTCCCTCAGACGACAAGGTCCATCCTTGCGCGTATTTTTCATATCGTTTATCTCCGGCAGAACGAAATTATGATATTGGTAACCGAGAATTGTTGGCAGTTAAGATGGCATTAGAGGAATGGCGACACTGGTTAGAGGGATCGGGGGTTCCTTTTATAGTATGGACTGACCACAAGAATTTAGAGTACATTAGCACCGCTAAGAGGTTGAACTCCAGGCAGGCTCGGTGGGCACTTTTTTTCGGACGTTTTGACTTTACTATCTCGTACCGCCCGGGTTCCAAGAATATCAAACCCGATTCTTTGTCGCGTATTTTTGACCATTCCGAACGCCCGTCCACTCCCGAGAGTATTTTTCCGAAGACATTAGTGGTCTCCACTCTCACATGGGAGATCGAATCGAAGGTCAGAACGGCCTTAGAAGGGGTAACGCCTCCGCCCGGGTGCCCACCGAACCGTTTATTTGTGCCGGAGGGATTAAGGTCCAACGTTATCCAGTGGGGACATTGCTCGAATGTAGCTTGCCATCCAGGGGTTAACCGTACTAGATTTTTAGTCAAGCAACGATTCTGGTGGCCACTTATGGCTCGCGACATTCACAGTTTTGTTTTGGCTTGCTCGGTTTGTGCCACTGGTAAGACTTCCAATCGGCCCCCTGATGGGTTACTCCAACCGCTGCCGGTTCCTTCGAGACCCTGGTCCCACATCGCTCTAGATTTTATTACCGCCCTCCCACCCTCCCAGGGAAACACGGTGGTTTTAACCGTGGTGGACCGGTTCTCGAAGGCGGCCCATTTTATTCCCTTGCCCAAATTACCCTCAGCCAAGGAGACAGCGTTGACCGTCGTAGACCACGTCTTTCGGTTACATGGCCTCCCGATAGACGTGGTTTCCGACAGGGGACCCCAATTTGTGGCTAAATTTTGGCAAGAATTCTGTAGACTACTGGGAGCGACTGTAAGTCTGTCCTCAGGGTTTCACCCCCAGAGCAATGGGCAAACCGAGAGAGCCAACCAAGATTTGGAAAGGGTGTTGCGATGTTTGGTCTCCAAGAATCCTTCCTCCTGGAGCCAACAATTGTCTATGGTGGAGTACGCCCACAATACCTTACCAGTATCAGCTACGGGCCTATCTCCTTTTGAGTGTAGTGTAGGTTACCAGCCACCTATTTTTCCCAGTATGGAATCCGAAGTTGCGGTCCCCTCCGCTCACGCCTTCGTCCAGAGGTGCCACCGCACTTGGACCAGAGCCCGTGAGACTCTACTCCAAGCGGGGGCGCGCACCAAGGCCAAGGCCGATCGCCACCGGTCTAGGCCTCCCGTATACGTCGTGGGTCAAAGGGTGTGGCTTTCAACCAAGAATATTCCTCTCCGTTCCGTATCTAATAAATTGGCTCCCAAATTTATTGGCCCGTTTACTGTCACCAAGATCATTAGTCCGGTGGCAGTCCGCCTTAAACTCCCTCCTACGTACAGGAGAATTCATCCCGCCTTTCATGTGTCCAAAATTAAGCCCGTATTTCATTCTCCCATTAATCCGCCTACCCCGGTTCCTCCCCCGCCGCGTCTCGTAGATGGGGAGACCACCTATTTGGTAAATCGCATTCTGGACTCTAGAAGGAGGGGACGCGGATTTCAGTACTTGGTGGACTGGGAGGGTTACGGTCCGGAGGAGAGAAGTTGGGTACCTGCCAGGGACATCCTGGATCACTCCCTTATCGATGATTACAATCGACAGGTAAGAGATTCTGGGGACGCCAGGAGGCGTCCTTAGGAGGAGGGGTACTGTCACGGTTCGTGAACGCACCGTCTCCAGCTGTAGTCTGGTTATGTCATGTTGATTGGTTCATGTGGGTGTGGCCACTGATCGCCTGATCAGCGGCAGGTGCATCTCATCCCCACCGCCTTTATAACGCCCTGTCTTTCGTCTCTTGTTTGTCAGATCGTTGTTTGAGGTCCTCCGTGTTAGATGTCTGGTTCTCGTGTTCCTGTCCTGCTTTGTCTCCTGTTTTGGTTTGCCCTGGATTGTTCCCTTCGTACACGGATTATCATCACCTCTATCGGATCTACCACCACCGTCATCTGTACCAGCGCACTCAACGGACCTACTCACCAGTCTGTGCTGCCATCCAGATTCCTGCGTCACTCTCCGACCCTCCATCAGCACGTCATTTACAATAAACACTGTTTACTTGCTTTTGCCTCCTGTCTCACTTACCTAGCGTCACAGAAAGACACACACATTGGTTTGCAATTGCACATGACCATGTACACATAGCATACAAACACCCATCACAATGCTAATATCATTTATGTCGGCAGAAGGAGAAAGCAGTCCAGTGTTAATGGAATTTAGAGCAGAAGCTCTCAACAAGATTAACGAGGTTTAGCAGGGCCATCGCCATGTCCGCCAAATCACTCAGTCCAACCACACACACTCTTTTCTTTCTCTTTCAAACACACAAACGCACATACCCTTATACGTGTCCGTTCTCTTTATCTCACACTGACACACACCGTCACCCCTTCCTCTCTTTTATTCCCTTGCAGGCTTACCCACCCCACCGTTCAGGCGCTCACATTTCTCTACACAACCACCGTCTGTCCCTTTAACCTGGCAACCATTGCCAGGGAGACCTCCACAATGGTGACTGCAGCGGAATAAGAAATGGAGAGTTTAGCAGGATGCTCCTTTATCTCCATTTCCCAAAGCCTTGGATGGAATCTGCTCTCTTGCTCTCGTTCCAGACGAGTAAGTGGTTGTCGAGGGAGCAGGAGCAGTACATCTACCTGTCAGATGCTGCCTTCCACACCTGCAAGTGCTCTGCAGGGAGCTAATGAATGGGGTGTTAGGATTCAGCATTTACTGTATGTGCAGAAGGATTTCCTTCTGTAGCTCTCAAACCTGTTCATGCAGCTTATAGTGGGATTGAAATAGAGAGTTCTGTGATTTTAAACAGCACTCATTCATTAAGTCCTACACATTCCTCGCTGCTTGATTTATGAAATATTTTGGCTAATTTTATTATGTTATCAGCTACCATTAAGAGCACTCTCAGCCCTCATTTTGCCATGCTGAAAACCATTCTGCAGATTTTCTCCTAAAACCAACACAGAAAATATGATTAGAATTGACCTTAGAATGACTTCAAAGGGCTCATATGAAGCATAATTCGATTTTCCTTGATCTTTTGAAGTGAAAGTTTGGTGTACATGAAAACATAACTTTCAGAACATCCAAAAAGACCATTTATTAAATCTACAAAACAGAGCTTACTGATGAATTCATTAACACATTAACAGCATCTGCTTGCCATTCAGCAACTTGGCTGCTTGTCATGTTAAAGTAATTAAGAGGAAGTAGAATAGATTCAATCATCTCTAAATACATAATATTGTTGCAGTTAGTATATAGCTTACGATAAAATTGTCCTTGCAGTTTATTTTTAATGTGATTCTTGATTTCAGTCCATTTCACCTTTCACACATTTCAGCACAAGATGTTTTGTAATCTTGTCACAGTGTATTGTTTTGTACAAGTGGCTGTTATTCAAGAGTGGGACAGAATCAATTTTACTGAATCTGTCAGCAGACCCACAACATTAAGTAAATGCTATTCATTAAATTCATTTTACATGAAAATAGGGTCTTTCCATTGGGGTTGTACAGGTTCACCCTAAAATGAAAATCATTTACTCACCCTCATGTTGATCCAAACTCGTATGATTTTCCTCCTCCTGTTGAACACGAAGATATTTTTATTGTTGCAGAATGTTTATACAAAAAGATAATTATTTCAGAAAACTTTGAATTTGCAATTCTAGTGATCTGTTTTTCAGAGGGAGCTTTTGCAGTTTTGGGTATCGTTGACTTTTGCATGGACAAAAACACCATTCTTAAAAATATGTGTTGCACTGAATAAATAAACACATTAACATTCAGGAAGACAGAATGGTTAATAAATGACAGAATTTTCATTTAGGAGTAAAGTGTGTAGGAGTAAAGACCCTTCTTAGAGAGATATTTCACCAAATCAAAATTCTGTCATCATTTACTCACCTTCATGCCATTTTTGTTCGACTGACGGCAGAACAAAAGCGATTTTTAAGAATGATAGTAACCTAACCTGACCTAGTGGAATGTTTAGACTGTTTACTTCAAATTTGTGGACAAAAAACACACCAAGGCATTGCACAAAATACCTTCATGTGTTCTACAGAAGAAAGAAAGTCATACAGGTTGGAACAACATAAGGTTGAATAAATGATGACAGAATTTTCATTTGTAGGTGAACTATAGGGATTGTTCTTAAAGGGATAGTTCACTCAAATATGACACTTCTGTCATTAATTACTCACCTTCATGTCGTTCTAAGCCTGTAAGACCTTCACTCATCTTTGGAACACAAATATTTTTGATTAAATCCGAGAGCTTTCTGACCCTTCATAGACAGCAATGTGACTGACACATTTTAGGCCCAGATAGTTAGTAAGGACATCATTAAAATAGTCTTCTGTGGTTCAACCGTAATTTAATGAAGCCACGAGAATATGTGCAAAGAAAAAAATTACGACTTTATTCAACAATTTCTTCTCTTCCATGTCAGTCTTCATGACAGTACTGCATGTTTTCTCCTTTCTAGATCTCTTTATGCAATACACCATATATAGAGGAATTATGCTGGTTTCTATCCAGCTAGATGGGTGTTTACATGATTTTGTCATCTGTGAATTGTACATCCAGTGTCCCACATTATAGCAGACATAGGGGGCATGATGCATGTTCAGGACCACCAGGTGCCTAGTAACTGCTGTAGCAGTTAACCCAGATGCCCACACATGGGGCTGCTTGTAGCACAGAACTGGGCTACTTTTCACAGTGTTTTTCATTCTTTGTGCTCTCAAGCAAGGCTTCTAGTTCCAGACAGTCTCCAGAGGCTGTTCTCAAGCCCATCACATTGTCTGTTTTTGTTCAGCTGGACAGCCTTTTACATTGATCTGCCATTTTCCTTCTAATGCGCAGGGTGCATACATATACACGTGCATAATATATACACGTGCATACATGGGTCGAGCTTCATTCTGCTGACATTTTCTCTGCGGGCTATCAGCGGTCTCTAAAATATTCATGTGAAGTCGCAAGCTCAATAGAGCATTTTGTTCTACATCATGACTGACATCTACACCTGAGGCAGACAAGGACCCGTTGCCCATGATCTGAAGTGCTCTGGGACGTTCCGAAGATACCATCAGAAGATGGAAAGAGAACAACAAAGATTTTTTAGTGGTTGAAAAGGGGTTGAAGACGGCTTATTTTCCTTAGAGACAGCTGGCGTTGAATAACGCTCTTTGCATTGAGATGGAGTAAAACCTGAAGGTTGTTTTCCACTGGTGAAATTTCATGTAATGTTATCTCTTTCTGTCTCTCCATCCAATTGATGAATTTTTCGCTTGAGTGCAGAGAGTTGTTGTGGAGTGTTGGTCCAGATCGATTTATTTTTCTTGTTGTAACATGAGCCTGTTTGAACTGTTACTGCTACAAGTTTACTCATGCATGGGTGAAGGCAAACATGGCTTAATAAAATGATCTCTCTTTCTCTCTCCTCATGTCTTTCTCTGTTCCAGTTTAAGCTGGTAGCTTTGGAATATGGTTGCTGGTTTCCAGGTGATCCAAGTTGGTCAGTAAAGTAAGAGTTCACCCAAAAATGATCAGCCTCAGGTGATTTAAGATGTAGACAAGTTTTTTGTTTTTGGAACAGATTTAGAGAAATTTTGCATTACATCACATATTCACCAATGGATCTTCTGTAGTGAATGGGTGCCGTCAGAATGAGAGTCCAAACAGATAATAAAAAAATCACTCAAGATGCTTTGAACTTTAAAGTGCTTCCAGCTCCTATTCGTGCTATTGCTTACTCCAGGCAATAATTGTCTCCTCTGAATCAGGAGAGAAATATAGATAAAGCAACATAGTCCAAAACAGTTTTAAACAAATATGTTGGTCTATTTTGATGAACTTTTTTTTTTATTATTGAAGAAAGCATTAATATTGATGGACTGGTGTTTTGGACAGAAGCAACACTTTACCATTAAAACACCTTAACGATGGCTCTGTTTCATACATGTTTTCACTTCATAAAACAAAAATGATTGACCAGAGTTCCATGAAATGAATAACTTGTGGATTATTGTGATGTCTTTTACTGGTTGTTTTGGACTCTCATGTTCATTTTTTTGGTGAACTATTTCTTTAACTGGTCCTCGCCTTAAGTTGGTCCAAGTTGATCATTGGATAGTTGACCAGTAAGCATGTACAAATATTCAGATGCAGATCCACAATTTGTTTCAGATCCAAACTAGCTTGCAGTGCCCAGCATGGACCAGTAGAAACCAGCTACCATGTTTCCAAATCAAAACTACAGCTTAAGACGGTTATTTATTTCTCCTGATCACTTTTTTTCTTGATTTATTTGTTATTCTTTGTATCTTTCCTTCTTTCCCAGGCTTTCCCGAGTGGGCCAAGTTGTTATTTGCACGTTTTGGGTGCAGAAGAGGAGGGGTTTGCATAAGGGGGAGAGAAAACTTAGCACTGAAAAAAAACTGCCAAGGCAGGCTAAAACATTGATTGGTTCTCAGGCTGTTGCCATGGTGGCAGGTCACTCTCCTCATCTCAGCCAAATGGTGTATAACTTGTAGCATCCCAGAATTACACTGTTGTAATGACAACAGACAGGAAGTGAGGTATTGTTATCACAGTTATATAGGCTAAAGGCTTTATTTTCTATAACATTTCTTGCAGCAAGAAAACATCAGTTTGAACTGGAGAATCTTTTAGAAGACAAAAGGCTTCTATTAATAATGTCTAGCCTTATTGCCAATTGAGGTTACCCCTAGCATTCTGTCACAATGCTGAAGAGCTATATTGTTCTGAAACCTGCATCATGGAAATGGTGCTTTTATATCGATGTATTAAAAGCTCTGCCAGGTTTTTCAGTTCAGCTTTTTAGACACTGATGAAAACATTTTTGTCTCTGTTCATTGATGAAGCGTATTTGTTCATGTCAGTTTCACAGTAAATGCCAAAGGGCAAGTTAAAGTGTATGTCAGGTTTTTGAGATATTTTAGTTTGAATTAGACTAATGAATACCCCAGAGTGCCTAGGCAAAGTTGGATATAGGCTTACTTTATGTTGGGGTTTAATGAAGGCTTAATTTTTTGCTCCTTGCTTTCAACAGATTTTTAAGTTGGATAATTTCATGTCAGGCCAAATCAAAGTCCAAATAGAGAGAGATTAGACATTCCTCTGAGAGTAGCAGAGAGGATATTTGTAATTTTTCCATCAACATTATCATTTTATTTTAAAGAATATATGTATTTTTTATATCTTTCCAATATAGTTGGGTGCATTTTGGAATGGCAATATAATGCCTGATGTCTGAATTGCAAAGGTTGCCTGAATTGTAGAGGGAACCAACATATAAATCAGCCTTTGTGGTTCAGAAGTCTGGCATTATATTGCCATCCCAAATGGCACCAAACCCTACTGAAGTCCTATGACAAAAAGGTTATATTTTCAGATAAACTGATGTAAAATAATACCTTATGTCTGGGAACCAACATATAAATTAATGGAGCAATTTTCCCCCCTTCAACCGTATTGTGCAATGGACTATTTGTGGTGTGATGGAGGCTTTTGTTGTGGTACATTTTTCTAAAGCAAGCAAAACCCCTTACTAGCAAAGAAATGTAGTCTTTTGTGTTTGGATGTTTTAATGTAGGAGGAATTCTGTAATTCATATTTTGCTAAACAATATTGATTTTCTGTTCTGTCCTTTGTGCATTAACAAATACTCACTATGCTTCTTTGAAGTACACACATACAAATATTGACTTTTCAATAAGACTGATATGCTCAGTGTGATGCACTTAAAAACAATTAAAGTACTGCTGACAACCACGCAGTGCACAAATCACTGACATCGTAAACAGAACTGTTCGGTTTTAATTCAGAATTATAATACTTATAAATGTTTATTATGTGTTGTTGATGTTAAAGGGATAGCTCATCCAAAAATAAAAATTCTGCCATTAATTACTCACCCTCGTATCATTCCAAACCCATAAGACTATTGTTCATGAGTTAATATCTGCACATCTTCTTCTCATCTTTTTGAACAGGTCAATTGTAGTGGATGGGAAGCTTCTCTGCACCCTTTACCTTCCACATGACCCTACTCTCCCTGTTTCATCAGCTCCCGTGAAAGCTCGTAACACTCTCTAACACACACTGACAGCATGACGTCCACTGGCCAGATTCTGGCCTTTAAGCTCTCCCCACCCTCTCAGGATGGGAGTCCAGAGCATCTGTTCAGCTGTGATGAGGACATTGAACGGCGCTATGAGGTGGTCCCGTCTGTCGTCTGCTCCATGTGTTGCCTGTTTGGCGTCATCTACTGCTTCTTCGGTAGGTTACAAAGCATGAATGATTATGTTTAGAAAAATGAGATGTGTGTCTGGTTTGGAGAAATGTAGATTTACATAAGAACAAGCTCAAATTCTGCTATGACTTGAATGTGTGGGTTATGTTTTTGTCTCATTATCACAAACATTGTTTCAGCTGTGGTTGTTAATGGCCAAATTGAATTCACCTAATAACCATCTGAATGTGACAACCAGACAAGGGTGACAAATCTGTGTCCCTCTCTATTAGATAAGCTTTATCACTTTCACTTGACTGTGAAATTTGCTTTCACTGCCCATTACTTGCTAGGAGAGAGAGAGAGGGAGGATCGAGGCTATATCAGCTGTGACGAACAGCAGCTTCACTCTATGACATTCTGGCTCCAGTGTGACTACATTAAAATGTTAAAACGTGCTATTTATTCTTCCTGCCCTTCTGCTGCCAATTTGGGCCATTATCAACAGTTCTAAATTGCATCAGGTGAAAGCAGATAACCTGTGTGAAAAGCACAATGCATTATGAAAGGCTCCTGTTGGTTTAAAAGCTACTTTTTTACAGTAACTGTAGCAACAGAATCGGCGTTAATGGCATAAACACTTTCACTCAAGGCATTTCTGATGATCCCACTCATGTGTTTCCAAACAAAATGTTTATCCCTGGAATTTCAAGTAGAGCTGGTTTAGAAATTACCTTTAAATAAGCCCAGCAATGAACAATGTTTTTGTTTCTTGTATAGATAGATAGATAGATACACACAGGGGACACATTTTTATTTTTATTTTTCTATTATTTTTATTTATTTTTATTTTTATTTTCTATTTCATTCTGTATTCATCATGATATTTATTTGTAAGAAATGCATTCCACATGTTAGTTAGATCTTGTTAATTCATTTTAATGTAACTTATTTATTTACATGGAAACTCCATAGAATTAGTTTTTTACATTTTTAATTTAGGGCCCATTAAAATGTGTTTTAATGTGTCCCAAAATTCTGTGTTTTCCATTGAATTTTATTTATTTATTTATTTATTTATTTATTTATTTGTGAATTCTGTGTTTTATGATTTAATAAAAAAAATTAATTTATCATAACAAAATTATATCTAATTAAATTAATTTACTTAAATAACTGAATAGAATGCAATGAATTTACTTGAATATATTACTTAAAAAATGTAATTAAATTAAAATATAACAATGGACATTTTATTTTTTGTCAAATAAGGTCCTGTACGACAGAACTTGTATGCTGTATACATTAAAATATTAAAAATATATTGGTTGTACAATATTTAAAAAATCGAATAATGAATATAGCTGTAAATTACATAAGTATTATAAAAGAAAATTATTATGCAATAGTAGAATTTCTTTCCAAATTAATTCAAATTAAAACAAGCTTTTAATTTGGCGATGGATATTGTTTCAGTGTGCATTTTGAATGTAATTTTTCACTTGTAGTTTAAAATTGCCATGAGCTTTGACATGCAGATGAAAAGGTGACCGTCCCATTTATTTCTGCTGTGTTATAGGCTGTTAGACTTATCCATATTGAATACATATGTTCAGAGCTTATCATCGTTATCTACATATATGTAATTGCGATTGTCATTTGATAATAAAATAATGATCTCTTCTAAAATCATTTTCTTTTCCACCCTCTCCTCCTCCTCCTCCCATATCCTTCCCTCTCCACATTTCTTCTTTTGTAGGGTACCGCTGCTTCAAGGCTGTAATGTTCCTCACGGGTCTAATGTTCGGTTCCATCATCATCTTTATGCTCTGCTATAAGGAGAGGGTCATGGACACTCAGCTCAGTGTGGAGGCCAGCGTGGGCATCGGCCTGGGCATTGGCACACTGTGCGGTTTGGTCACTATGCTGGTCCGCAGCGTGGGGCTTTTTATGGTTGGACTTCTCCTGGGTTTACTGGTGGCCCTGGCCTCTCTGGTGGTTCTAGAGGAGTTTTATCACCCGAGGACAGTGTGGATTCCCCTGGGTGTGCTGCTGGGCTCGGGCATGCTGTTTGCTGTGCTCACGCTGCAGTGGCAGCGCTGTTTCACCACCTTGTCCACCGCCGTCTTCGGATCAGCTGTGGTGACTGTGACTGTGGATTATTTTGTCGAGCTCTTTGCTTTGACACGATATATCTATGAGAGGGTGAAGGTGGATCCACCTCGCCCAGTGTGTTGGTTCACATGGGTGGTCATGGGAGTCTGGCCCGTGCTGGCGCTGCTGGGTGTTCTTATTCAGTGGAAGGTCACGGCTGAAGGATATTCACACACAGAAGGTAAGTTTGGCAAGCGATTGTTGGGAAAGGGATAAGGCTGTGGCTTAAAGGGATAGTTCACACAAAATTTAAATTCTGTCATTTACTCAACCTCAAGTTGTTCCAAACCTGAATGAGTTTCTTTATTATGTTAAACACAAAAGAATATATTTTGAAGAAAGTTGGTAACTAAAGGTATATTTTGTGTTTAACAGAAGATAGAAACTCATACAAGTCCTAACCAGACTTTGTGTGACACAGCGAAACACAAAAAGGCATCTTTTCCATGTTAATCTGAGTTTTTGTTTCACCCGCGACAAGCGACAGAGGATTCTGTTTTAGAAATGGTTTCTATTTCTGCAACATTGTGGCATACAAACTATGACAATGATCATCTCAGTAACTGATCGTGTGCTTCATTCAATGTTAAAAGTTTCTAACTTGAGTTAGAATAGATCTGGAAGTTAATATGAACTCAACAAGTTTATTCCATAAAAAGATGGTACAAGTCACTAAGTATGTACTATTAATAATGTTAAAAAGATTTAATGTTTATGAATTTTATTATAAATGTATTCATTTCTATGCAAGTGCAGTGCACTTTCAGAGAGATCTCGCCCACACTTGCTTCTGATTGACTGTGATATTTGATTGATTTTGTTATGTCGCATAGCTGTTTCACATCTGATTTGGACAGACAAATTGCTTGTTGCTGGAATCTTGTCGTGATGCATCTGGTTAGGACATTATGTTAGAAAAACTTGAGGGTGAGTAAATTTCATTTAGAGTGAACTATCCCTTTAAGCCAGGGGTGCCCAACCCTGCTCCTGGCGATCGACTCTTCTCGAAACATTCTTCGAAATATCTTCTTTTGTGTTCTGCAACAGAAAGAAAGTTTACAACAACCGAACTGATATTTTTGAGTGAACTATTCCTTTAAGAGGAATAGTGTTGGGCGATATGGTCACTTTTCAAATCGTCATATTGTCAGCCCATCAGATCGACGATACACAATATTATCGTGCATGGGTGAAGCAAGAGAGAGACTCTTTGTTCTTGTCATAGCATAACTATTTGATGTTTTAAACATGCAGGTGCGCGAGAGAGAGCCTATGGAATCTCCAATAATCAAAAAAATATACTTTCAAACATACTGATAAACTAACGTTAAATATAAAAATATATATATGGTTATTCATATATGGTCAGACGCAATTGTCATATCGCGCGTACTGTGACAAATCTGCTGCATCTGCGCACGAAAGTTATCAGTCTAAATGTTAAAGTCCAAAAGTTTAACACTAATATTGGACATAAACGAACAGGTTAAATATAAAAAGTATTCAAAACAGGTAAGATCATATATTTGGATTAAAAGTTGAATTGAACTGCTGCATCAGTCATACAGCGCCCCGGACCACGCGCCTCATGACGAGACCGAGGCACCGCCACAGAAACAAGAATGAGATGCACTCTAACATAACTGTGCCATTAAACTCAGTTAGTGAGGGCTTGTTTAATATATTGCACACATATAGGTCATTCAGATTACTTGTTAAAGTGCAATGAAATACCTTATATCAGCAGACAGTATGTCTGTTTGTGGATGGAGACTTATCTGCGGCTACAGGATCTAATCATCATTTGTGCGCGCGCATTTGTGTGAAATGCGGTGCTGAAGTGAAATAGCTGGCCAGTTTGATAGCCGAATTATAATAGGCCACCTTATAAAAATAATAATAATAATAATTATTATTATTTAATACATTAATAGGAGAAAGAGCCTAATATCGTCTTGACATCTGCTTACGTCGATATCTCTATCGTTGATACACGATACTATCGTCTATCAGCACAACCCTAAAGAGGAATTCCTCTGTGGAATTCATTACAACAAGGTGTCTTTCTGAAACTTCCCCCTGGGTATTCTGGGTGTTTTGAGGTGATACGGTTTTTGGTGCTTTTCTATTTATGGGTGTCCTAGTTAATTCCTGTGGTAGATCTTGTGGAGATCAGACTGGCTCAGCTGTGCCCTGCATACAAGCTCCCATAGTCTGAGTGATCAATGGGAAGGCCTGGACCTGAAATCCATGAATGAGGATTTTTAAATTGCTTCATCGCTGTCTTGTAGAAAGTAGCCATGGCCATGAAATTTCCAAGGGTAGAAGTCACATTCTCTGTAGACCTCTATAGACCTAAATTAAGTGTGTAACGTTTTCTTTTTTTTTCTCAGAAAGACGTTTAGTCAGTTGAACAGTAAACATGTTGCTAAACAACAGTACAATCCACTGAACTCACTGTACTTGTTCAATTCAATTCAAGTTTATTTGTATAGCGCTTTTTACGATACAAATCATTGCAAAGCAACTTTACAGAAAAATAAGTTTCTACAATATTTAGTAGGAGCTTATAAGTGGTGATCAGTTTATGTGCATATGACAGGAATTTTCAGAAAAATTAATACAAGACATAGTCAACCAGACGATGAACACTATTAACAGCAATTATAATGTGATTGCATAGTAAGTAGCAATATTTGTTATTTCTGTATGTTGTTTTAGGGTTAGCATCATCTGAGGTCCTCTGAGGGGTTGGCATCATCTCTTTTCATGTCCTCTGGATCCAGACTGGAGCTTGTGTGGCAAAACAGAGAAACAAATAGACATCGTGAGCATAGCTGCTGTTCCAACAAAGTAAAATTAATTAGTTTAACCCAAGCTAAAGAATAATAATGTGCATTTGATCAGATACAACTGCAGTCACAAATTATGAG